>NC_090943.1:71416462-71718712 GCF_040807025.1 Struthio camelus
CCTCATCTGGAATCAGTCTCTTAAGACTCAAGAAAATAAGGATCACTCCATTATAGGTGGCCTCTTCTGCTCCTTTAATACAGGTAGTCTGACAACTAGGGCTTCCACCTGTATGTAGCACCATCTAGGCTGTGCGAGGCTGGTCGAAGGACATAATCTACCTTCTTGCTTAATTTCACTTATGTAGCCATAATATAAGCATGACTCTCAATGAGGACATGTGTATGGAGAAGGAGGTTCTTGGCTTTGGTGTTTGCTCCAGACGGAGTTTTAATCGATTGCCAGTACGTGCTGTTTTAAGCACTTAGTGATGGAACCTTGTCCGAGGCAGCAATTGCTGCCTGGCTGAAGTTTAACAGGGCAAGCTTCTAAACTTGCTGTTTATGGTGCTTTAGTGAGATTGATGTAACGGTATCAAGCTGAACCAAGTTAGGTGTGCTTATAGCTACTTAATTTGCTTGTGTGAATGTATAAGTGAAGTTGAACCAATATAATCAGGCTTAAAGCAAGGTCTGAACTATCTGTAGAAGTTGTGTGTTTAGAGGCTTTTGCTGCAGTTGCTCACCTGCATGTACACTCCTCTCTTTTATTCATTTGTTCCACTCTCGGTGAAAGGCTGTGGTGAATTAAGCCCCCGGCAACACCACCACAGGATATAATGGAGAACATGCTAGTAGGTAAACTGCCAGTCACCGTGCCCTTTCTACAAGGGCAGGTACTGCGCCAGAAGGTTCTTGCACTTTACTTTTGAAGTGATTGGCTCTCTCGGATCAGGTAGCCTGGACTGTCGATCAAGGGAGCTTTGGAGAAGGCTCCCTAAGCCGTGTGCTCATTCCCACTCTGGTCAGGTGTGCAAATAGCTGGAGCAAAAGTGCGTGTTTTGCTTGGTCAGCTTAGTCCTCTTGGGTGACCATGTCCCCGATGGGCCTAGCTGTAAAACCCCCAGGCAAAAGCACCTGGGGAGGTGCTGGAGATACGGAGGTGGAAATCACAAAGCCCAACGGACGAGCGCATTGAAGATCCCAGCGCTGAAGACCAGCATGCCTGGGGAGGAAGGGACTGAGGCAGCTCTTACCAGAGCTATCAAGCCGCCCAGCCACCTTTTAGTAGGTACGTTCCCCTGGCTGAAGATGCTGAGCAGCTGCAGCGGCCGGGCACCGCTGAAGGGTGAAGGCTCCACTGGACTTTGCTACCAACCCGCCCCCTGACCGGGATGCCATTGGGGAACATCAAGGGACCTTTCATGAGTCCTTCACCCCTACCACCCCACCGGGTAGGAGCACTGCACTGCGTAGAGTGTAAGCATAACCCCCGGGATTGGCACAAACCTCTCCCGCTTCAACCCCCGCATCAGGGTGTCATCCCATCCGGAGGGGATCTGGGAGGCCTCTGAGTTGAATGTCACTGCTTCTGGCAAAAGCTGTGCATCCCAGCCCTGTTTGGGGGCTGTCACCTGCTCCGTCCTGGGAACGGAGACCAACCTGTCCAGAGGGTTACTCCCGGGAGGCCCTGTACACAGGTGCCATTTCTTCCCTCTGGGGCTCTCTCCCCTCCCCCCGACCATGTTCACTTCTGGTTTTGGGTCTAGCCGTAGCTGCATAGCCTGGGCATCAATCCCAGTCAACGACCTTGGTTTTTTTAGAAAGGTTTTGTTCCTTTATTGTGATTATACTCTTCCGATTCAAATATCGTTACTGTTTTGTGTAGCTTTGTACCAGTGTGTGTATATGTATGATGTGTATATGTATATAGTTATACAATAGGAATAAGGTCTGTTTACTATTAGGTGTATAGCGTTGGAATTTTCCTTGTATAGCGTTAATACCTTTACTGTTGTAATTGATTCTGTTCTGCTGTCACATGCCATGGCATTTGTAAGCCCTCTTGCACCTCAAGAAGGCAACCTGCTGGTCATCCAAAAGAATCTGCAGGTGGCAATCAGCTGTTTAACATGCCTTTCTTGTGGTGCGCTGGTACTGTTGGCATGAGCTGCCACAGAGATTAACCTGTTGCCCTGTCTCTTCTGTCTATTTTCTCCTTTCCATTTCTGCTGGTTTCAGTGATCATCTGGCTGGTCTTCAGTTCATTCAGATCTAGGTTTAAGAAGTAGTATAAGATTTATTCATTGTAAATTCAGTTTAGGTTCCTGAGCACTGGCTTTTCTATACACTGGAGTCTGATTCACGCTAGATGGCTGTTACGATCGTACTACAAAATAATTACTTGAACTTGCAATTTCTGTCTTTAAACATAAAGTTGTTTGCTCAGGAGACTTGACTTTTTACCAGTTTGCAGGGTGTCTTGGCTGACACTGTTCTCTTACAGTGTTACCATTTCTTCAAGGAGTCCAGAAACGCATAAGCAGTCATATGTTGTCATCATCTTTGGTCCTTTGACTTTCTTGAAAACAATACATCTACTTGGATCACTGCTGTGCATAATAAATTAACAATATTTAAATTGGTGCTGGATCTGTTGAAGACCCTGACAAATCCCACCCCACTGGTCTCAACTGTGGAATGCTGTTCTTGGATGTTCTCCCTAAAGTACTTGTGATATGTGGAGCTGTTGACACCAGTGAAGCAAAGGTGGTTTCTCTATTTCATTGTTTGGTGATCCTCATAGGAAAACTCTAGACATGGCTGCTTACTGTTCCCTGTGTGCTGGGCTTACATACCTAATTGTGGTGGCCGTTTATCTGAAGCCCTGCCTGGAAGGACTCTGAGCCACACCATCCACATAGCTGTGGAAAAGCCAACCTTGATCTGCAGGAAAAAGATCTGAGGAAAGCAGAAGCTCTTATTGTGGTGGTCACAAGCAGAGATGAGTGCAAATGGATGTATGAACACATCTGTTCCTAGAACTCCTAAGTATCAAAGCAGCGATACAGTTCTCAGTCAACAAATTCAGACTGGAAAGCAATATGGAATACAACTTTCAGGCGTAAATACTATCAGTCTGTCTTCTGTTTTTCACAGATCATTCATGCCAGGTTGGGACCATTGTCTCTTACTCCAATTGTCAAAGTAAAACCTGTAATTTATACTCAGTTATGATGGAGATATGAAGTATTCTACATGGGTGTGTAGTTTTAACAACAGTGTTTTGTCTTCTACCTTCACCTGTTAAAATCAGATAGCCTTTTTTAACTGCTTTGTTAAAGCTTTGCTTGGTGAAAATCACAATGTATTTAAACTTCCAAAACATATAAGGACTATCCATCCTTTTCCCCATATCATTTAATAGTTCTCTATCAACTAATAAAAATAAGTGAAACGAGTCTACAAGCCAAATCCTGTTTACTGACAGGAGTGCAAAGCGTTACCGTGTCTGACTATGGCATAATATGCAAGTGCATCTTCTTAACTTTTTCAATCATATAGCATCTGAGTGTCCTCTAGTGTAGTCGTTTTTGTGGCAGGTTCCTCAAAAGCAGTAGATAGTCTCTCCTTTGTACCCTCTGACCTGCCAGTAATGCTTGCACCTTTTCTATAGTGCTGTTGTAAGTATTGTATAAAATACAACATGCTTCAGTAACAGTAGGAATCTTTGGTTCTATAAAGTCTACATTGCCAGTATTCTTTGGTGTGTTTTCCCTCATCAGCCTATGATGATTGAGAGGTAATTAAATCTTTCTATGGTGTTCTCAGAGTACGTAGTCTAAACTTAAAGCCATTTAAGTTTTTTTTTTTTTGGTCGTATAAATTCTTCAAAATTTGGTCGCCTTATAGAAAATGTCAGTTGCAAGAAAATGGTGAGTGAGATAGTCCTTCATGTCAAGGAAGGAACTGTTGATGAAGAGAAGGAGGGGGGAAAAAAAACCTGATTAAGTAGCTGATTAGAGCTAGGCAAGTACCTCTAGCCTTTGGACTGTGGAGTGCTCCCTGGAAGCTTTCCCACTTTACAAATTAAAAAAGCCTATTTCTCAGGTGTCAGCTGCTGAAAGGAAATCTGAAATGTGGTTTAAATATTGAAAATGGATCTGCAAACAAGTTGAGATACCAGAGACTGTTGTGGATCCCTGCACCGTGATGCAAAATGAGATTGTTAGCCTTTAAACACCTCTTTCTTTTCTGTAGCAAAGAAGATTATGTTATATTAAGAAATTTTGATGCAATGTTATGCTAATAGTTCTAAATCTTATTCTATTTATTAATGTCCTGAATTCTGTGACCTGAAACATTAGGTGAAGGGAACTTGTTTTTGGTGCATTTTGGTAAACAACTGTAAGAGTTTCGTAAGGGTTTCAGGTCAGCAATGAGACCAAAAAAAAGCTTCTTTGGCAGCCTGTGAGTAAAAGTGGAATATGCATCAGGTACGTGCCAAGCATAGACATCTTGGTTAATGTAAATTTGCTTTTAATTGTAAATTATCCATGTTGTGTAAGGAAGGCACGTGGGCAGTACAGCAGTGTGACTGAGGAGTGGGATCCATCTGACATAGCTGTACTTTGGAGTACTTGGACTGGGGAGGTTGGACGCTAAAAATAAAAGCCTGCCACAGAGAAAAAGATTTTTCTTCCAAAAGCATACTGCATGTGAGAAGGATCCCACTGCTGTCCTGTGCACCACAGCACCTCAGGGAGGAAAGGTGGCATGGACAGACTTACAATGAGGCATTGTAAGGGCTGAAGTTGCTGCAGTTTGTAGTAGTTGTCCTCTTGCTCAGCTCTAGAGCTGTAATCCCATCAGCTGGAGCCTCCTGCAAAAGCCCTCTGTGGAGGGCACACATCTAGAACTGGAGACTTGCTCCGAAGTTGTCTTATTTGTTCCAACTCTGAAAAACAAGCTGAGTGAAGGGCAGAGGAGGGATGCAGGGGCTAACGCTTGTATGCTGTCATATTAGGCATTCGTAGCTGTGAGGATCGGGAATGAACCTGCTGCCTGTTTACCCTTAGAAGAAGATTCTTGCCAAATATTGTTGATGTATTAGTTGGTTTATAAACTGTCTTGAGATTGTTTTGATTCTTGTTTCTTCTGCCCAGATAAACTTCTGGGGATTGGGGGTGGTTGGTTCGAGGACTCAGTGCCTGTGAGTCACATCTGATGAAATCTGATGCTTTCAAATTAGGTAACTGAGTTTCCTAAATTCCTGGATGGGAGTTAAAGTTGTCCCTGTTTACATTTTAGGGAAGAAAGATAGGGAGGGTGCTTGGGTTTTTAGGAAGGAACAGTATTTGAGCTATTTTTACTCCCGGCAGCCTTTGGCAGAAGGATTGCAGACGTTATCTGTACAGAGGGGGTACACTGTGATGTAGTCGGCAGTTGTGGTTCTCCAGTTATTAAGACTAGAGGCCATGCCAGAACATGGGCTTGGATTTATTTTGCTTGGCCTGTACTCCTAGATCACCTTCCTGTAACCACAGAAAAGAAGTGTAGGATCAGGAGAAAGAGTGAGACTAACATACAAGTGGGTCAATGGTATGGGGTCCGGGCATGACTTTGACGCACAACCAGACTTGGGAGTTTGGGAAAGTTCCCAAGCACCGTGGCTGAGATGCAGCCCTACAGGACTGGTTCCTAAATCAAAGCAATTGCTAGTGGCAGCATAGGCAGCAATGGCAGTGATTTGTCTGCACATAATAAAGCTGTGTCAATAAAACACTCTCCAACTTATTTTTAAATGACCGGGGGAAAGGGTGGGTAGTGAGGTGGCAAAGTTTCCTAATTAATTTATTTGTGATAGTAAAGAGGAAGTCAGACTGTGATGAATTACCAAAGGACTGGGCAAAAAACTGACTGCGCAAAACAAAACAAAGCAAAACCAGCAAAGGAAATGTGATCTAGGTAAACATTGTGATGCATGTAAATAAACACAGTCTTAGGTTCACATACAAAATTATGAGCTCTGAGCTGATTTGCACAAAAGTGAGATCTTAGGATCTCAGTATTTCCATATTATTGTTATATATATCTCAGTATTTCCATATTATATTTCCATTAAAAATGGACTTAAAGCTCAGCAGTCAAGAAAGCCAATTTATATTAGGAATTATTAGGAGAGGAGTAGAGAGTGAAACAGAAAACACTTATGCTTAAACTATTTGTTTGTCCACACCTTGTTTTTTCTGCATGGTTTTGGTCCTTCTATGTCAAACAAACAAATAAATTAGATTGGGAAAAGGCTTAGAAAAGGGCAAAAAAGATAAAGCTGTGTGCAGCTTTTGTACAAGGAAGGACAGAGTAGAATGGGACTCTTTTAGTTTGTTGGGGATATAACAGAGGTCTGCAAAATCTTGAATGGTATGGAAAAGTGGGATCAGGATTCACTGTTTTAAAGGCCAAACTCTAAATCTTTGCCCAAATCTGATTCTTTGGGGAGAATTTAGTCAGGTTAAAAAAAAAAAAAGTTTGGTAAGGAAGCTTTACTTGATTACTCTAGAGGCAGGACTGACGGGGGACATGCTGATTAAAAACTTACAGCCCTGTTCAGAGGACAGCTAGAAGAGCTGTAAGTAAGCAGTATGTATATTGTGAAAGGCAGAAAGAAAATGAAGGGGAAACAGAAGACCTATAATGAGCATAAATAAGGCCAATAAAAGCAATTGAAATATTTTAGAATTGGAAAGAATGCCAATGGAAGAACTGGTTTATTGTGGGAAGGATGTGGTAATATTGTCAGTAGTGATCTAAAAAGAGATGCAGGGAGAATTGAAAGATACCTGTTATATTAAGTAGTTGTATCAGAGGAAGTCAATAAAATAATTTCCAATAATAGACCCTCAAGGGGTTGGTCTTCAGTAACTGCTAAATTTAGACATTTTTAAATTGGCGTGTCCAGATAATTAGTTTCAACAGAACTGTCCAATGAGCTTCGTGGGCCATTAATGTTGATTTTTGATAAGCTCTGAAATGCTGGAGAAAGAAGACAAAACCTGGCTAATGTGCCAACATTCAAAAAGGGTAAAAGGCATGACCTGGATAATTACATGTCTGTCAGCTTGACATCACTTCTGGGCAAAATAATAAGGGACCCAATTAATAATGAATTAAAGAGGTGTTGTATAATTAGTGCCAATCAACATGACTTACAGGAAAATCAGACCATGCCAAGCTGACTTGATGTGTTTTTGATGAAATTAGAAGTAGTGGTTGATAAAGCTAAAAGCATTAATATAATATACTTGGATTTCGGTGAAGAGTAGACTCTGGTACTCCATGGGATTTTGATTCAGAAACAGAAGTCTTGTGAAATCAAGCAGCTACAACTTACATGTAGTACGCATATTAAAGGGTAGTTAATTCTTAGGTGTGAAAATGTCAGTGTAAAATGAAAATCATCACTGAAAGAATATATTTCTGTTGCACTTTTGATGGCTTGCTTTCTCAGCCCTATGGCACTTAACTTCTTATCAGCATCCAAAGGAAACCTGTAATAGTTACTGCTGATTTGCTGAAGATTGAAAGGGCGAAGGATTGGTATGTACCAAGGAGTAAATCCTCTTCCTCGAGGAAGAGGATTGAGCAGTGAATACCGCTCACTGCCACTTACCCAAAGCTGGCACAAAGCTGAAGGTGTCAGTACTATGAAATGCACAAGGCAGATGAAATGCAGTCCATAACTCGTAGAAAAGAACATATTCGGTGGAGTGACAACTGCAACAACCCGAGTTACTTTTTAACCCATGAGCTGCGACCTTAGTGGCTTCAGGTAACATGAAACATTGACTGTTACATTGTGCAGGGGGTTTTCATGGATAATCAGATACTTACGAGTTTCCAGGTCAATTCTATGTCTTAAATAACTTTTCGTGAACTTCAGATGAATGAATAGAGATGTGCCGAGTAGGCACATGCTTCTGAATTTGGTGTGAGCGCGTTCGTCACTTGAGTACTGTATCTAGTTTGAGGTCTACAGTTTGTGAGTTAATGTCAATAAGTTAGAGAAGGTTCAGAGAAAGCCACGGCACTAATTACAAGAGTAGAAAACGTGTTGTGTAGCTGAAGATTTAACAAGCTTCATCTCTGCACTTCCTCATAAATGAGGTTAAGGGATGACTTGATCAGGGTCTGCCGGTACAAATCAAGGGAGGAAAACTTTGATAATGGGCTCTGTGGCTTAGCTGAAAAAGATAAGACCTCATGGCTCGGAGCTACAGTCAGGCAAATTCAGGCCAGGAATAAGGAGGCTTCGCGGTGGGTCGTGTGTCAAGGGCTGCAGTAGATTCTGCAGCATTGCTGACTCTATTTTTAAGGCTAGTACAATTTTCTAAAACATGTTTTAACTGAAACAAGACTGTGATCTAGAAATGATTATGGGCTGTGTTATAAAGGTAATTAGATCATTGCAGTGGTCCTTTCTCAGTCTATAGTAATTAAATATGTATCAAGCCGGAGAGACGCTGGCTTTATTGAACAGCGGTGGCGTTAGAAATGTGTTCCAGCCCTTGTTCTGAAGAAGGCACAGAAAGGGCTTGAACCTTGTTTTCCCACACAAATGCTCCAGTTTGAGGGATGGAGACTTGCACTGTGGTTTTGCAAAATCTGGCTTTGTAGCAATGTGGAAAAAGACCAAATCTCAAATCCTGATGCTCATCACAGCGTGGAGTTGTCATTGTCTGATCAGTGCTTACCAAAGCCATACAAACTAAAATAAAAATTTCAGAGTTTTAGGACACAGACAGCCAGAGGATTAGGTATCTGTTCTTACTTTTTCAGTTAAGATGACAGATTTGTGAACCCTCCGTTAGTTTTGGAGGAGCAAATGAAACGTGCTTGCGTTCTGACTTTTGTCCCGGCTTCCAAGGTCTACTGTAATTTTTATTTTTGTCAGCATTTCATTTGTGGTGGTCCTGGTGTTATACCTGACTGTGGAATGAAGAGGCTTGCGGTTTTTGAGCTTTCCTTACCCTGTTAAAATGCCACTCTAGTTTACCGTGGCAACTCAAGTTTTCCCTGCTTGTGACAAAGCACAGAGCATCTAGCGGTGTGCTGGATGAAAGCATCCTCATGAATAGTCACGAGATAAACTGTTTACTGTTCAATCATGAAATGATTGACACTTATGCCAATTACTATATATTAGAAGACATAAAATTGAGATATTCTAGGGGAGCCTAAAGCAATATTAGGTGAACCTGTGCATGTTAGTGAAAAAATCCGTCATTCTTAATGCTAAGGATAGTTAGAAGGATTTTTTTAAAAAGTATATTTAGAAGATAAAATCCTTGGTACTTGAGTGGTCTAAATTTAAAAAGGGAAAATATTTAATAAATAATATCTTGTGATTGGAAAGCATCTGTATGATATTTCACCATCACATACTGTGAATATATGTTCTGTTCTATAAGTAAATGGAAAGGATGTTAAACATATTCTCAAGAAAAATTAGGTGTTTTAACTTATGGGGCTGCATAACATGTACTAAACAATTTGAAAATCATTGCCTGCAGGGCTTTCAGTGTCATTGATACTGGCAAACCTCTTGGAGCACAGGTGAGGTTTTGGAAAAACTGGAAGACAAGCTGATATGCTGATATTTAAAGAGGGCAAATGGAATGGCTGTTGAATGGGTCTTGCTGCCGATTCTTATCGTGTCGTCTTCTCTTAGAAGAAAGAGTGATTAGCAGCTGGAGTGTTGCCTCAACGAAGATTTTTATATACCGTATCCTGTAACGTCTTTATTCTCTTTTGGTAAGATACACGGAATTTTTATTTTTTGTATGTTATACTTCAGCCATTTTTCAGCCTCTTAAAATGTGGTTACCTACGCTTAGCATTAGCCTTGTTGTTTCTACATGCAGAAATAAAATTGCAGAGAGAGACTCTCCTGTGCGTACAAGGGATCACATTCACTTTCTTGGGTAGCACAGCGCTGGGAGCTCCCAAGGCTCACATCCTGGGTGTCCGCTGTGCCCCCTAAAGCTTCAGTCATTCAGTTTCTTCTGCATACTAGTTCTGTCCCTGAATGTGCGACCCTGCATTTGATTGTATAAAATTATGCTGAGCTTAAGTGGGTTCAGCTGAGTGGTTCAAATCACTTCATAAGCAGTGCTGTCTCTGTCTTTTTCACTCCTGTGCAAATATTTGTACAATCAGACATGGCTTTATATTTGTTTCTGAATTGTGGATAACAATTTTGATTGGTGTCAGCCCTGGACTCATTATGAGAATGAGAAGCATCCTCATTTGACAGGAATTTTTCCTGATTTGTAACAACTTTTTGAAATCTGCCAGCTAGCTATTCCTGATTTCACCTGGTGACAGAGATACAACAGTGATATAAACCTTTTCCTGGTGTCCCCAGTACGTTTCCTCTTACTGGCCTTATATTATTTTTACATCTGGATTTCTCCTTGTCTTCTCCATTCTGTAGTAGTTTTTCCTGATTTGTATAGACTATTTTATTCATTCCCTGTTTTTTGCTGTATGTTGTATCTCTTATTCCAATTGTTTTGTTATGATCGTTATAACTATAATATGCCATTCCTTTATAAAGTAGGCTTTTATCCAAAATTCTTAGCTGACTGAAAAGTGCTGAAAACTTCAGAAGAGAAAATAATTGTTCTTTTTTTCCCCTTTGATTATTTTCTTTTAAAATATTGTTGTGTGTGGGGATGAATCTCACAAAAAAGATTTAATTTTTTTTAAACTTCATGACAAGTGAAAACCCACATTTTCCAATTGGGATGGAGCTTTCAGTTCTCAAGTTTCATCTAAATTCTTGAAAAATAAGAATTTACTTGTAATGTACAAGTGTTAGGAGGGGGAAAAATTTCATTCAAGAAGGAATGTTTTTCAGTCTGTACCCAATATTTTAACAGAGTTTTTCCAACAGTCCAAGTAACATTTCTGTTTGTTATTTAATGAACAAAAACAATGGTTGGCTTCTCACGGCTGCTCAAGTTGTTGACTTTATTTGGTGAAGTCAGCCACTTCCACGTTTGAAGCTGTTAGGAGCTCTGTAACCTGCAGTATTGCTACTGGAACAGAAGAGAACATCTGGAAAAAAAAGGTGAAAATCAAGAAACTCGATCTGCTGTGCTGTGCCCATTCGAGTCAAAGAGGAGGAAGCATGTGAAACTTTCCGTCTTGAAATTGCCTGTGCTTCATCCAAGGTTGATATTTTGAATTACCTGACTTCCGATGGCTTATATGGCTGTTAACTAAGAAATATTTTCTTCTGCTTTTAGAAGGTATACTAACCGTCATACCTAATGCTCAAACCGTTGTAGCAACACAGGAGTTTGTCTTATTAACCTGTGATAGTTTATTGGTAGGTAGCATATCAGTGTTTTAGAGGATTTCCATTTCATTCACCTCTTTATCCATTTTGTATGCCAGCCTCTTTTTTTTTTTTCTCCCTCATGTAACCTGATCAAATCAATACATTAGGAAGCTGATACTATAAATCTAGTGAAATGCATGATCTGAATACTTTTTACAGCAATGTAGAAAGAACTATTTCACAGCTTCCATCTTCTTGCTTACCTTCATTTGGGACGCTTCATACAATCACGTGCATGTGTGTATGCGTGCAATACGTAACAGTTTCTGGGTCACCTACAGAGTTTATTTGGAATGGCCCCAGGCTTTCCAAGGGTCTGGGAGCTCCATAACCAAATGAATGCTAAATGAAGGAGGAACTGGTGTTAGCTTTCAGGTGAAAATGATGTTGGAATACACGCTGTATAGGAATATATTAGTCTGAAGCCTTCTTGTTTCTTGGCCTTGATAGACTAGTTATTGTTCTGTATCTCTACCCTGCTAGAAATCACCTTTGCTATGAATTGCCTCTTGGGGAGGTGAGGGGGGGACAAGAGTTGTGGGAAATACCCATTTTATTTTGTTTTGCTCTCAACCAGAGATTAGTGTGCTCTCTGGACTATTTCTGATTTGTCTCTTCCCTGTCCAAGGATCAGTTAATGTTCCCCCCCCCCCCCCCCCCCCAAAAAAAAAAAAGGGGGGAGGGAGGGGAAGCTTGAACTGAGGTCCTTAGATCATTTTATGTCTAGAGGAGCGTCAGAGTATCTTCAAGTCTGGCTGCCTCGCGTGCAGGTGTGTTCCTGCTGGGTGCACGAATTTCTGCCGTGTTTGCTGGATCGTGGCAAAATGTTGGCAGGAGTATGGATAGGGCTGTTTCCTTGCTGTGCTGTTACCATGCTGCGTAGGGCAGAGCTGGGGACACGAGGGCTGCCAGCCCAAACCCGGTCATGAAGTAATGCGGCCAGGAGCCAGACCCTTGATTCTCTGGTGTATATATACTAAGAACTGGGCTGTCATTCCAGTTAGATAATATTATGATGATTGAAGCAGAAGCACAGACTCATTTTTGGCACCTCAGTACAAAACCTTTTGTGTGTGTCTGTGTGTGTCTCCTATATAGGAAATATAGATGCCTAGATTAGCACTGTGATTTTAGGTCTCGGAAATGGGCATGCAATTTTTATATGTTGTAATGTTGAACATTGCAAAGTCCCTTTGGATCCTGGCTGAATTTTCCAAGTAAAGTCTTATTTCAAGAAAAGTGTGATCTTCCCTTTTTAGTTTCCTTTTTGAGTACCTGATACCAATTAAACAGTGGACGTAGAGTGCGTGAAACAAAACTGTTAACTGGTCATTCTGTGAGTATAAGCTAATTGTATTCTTAGATCTGTTTTTATTTATTTCCACTTTTTACTTCTGCACTCTTCACTTACTCATATTCACAAAATGAGGGTTTCTGCGTATGGAGATCTGTAAAATGCTTTTTACGAACACGTGGATATTATTCCATGTTAGTAAATCTTAGTCGCAAAGTGAATGTGGTGCAGTAGTTTATTCATTGTGACAGAAGGGTAAAGAAGCCTTATGCCATGCAAGTAAAAGCATGTGTGTGTGTATATTAAGGAGGATGGGAAAAGCTGGATAAAAATGATTTAACACCTTTTTTTGGGTGGCTTAACGGTGAGGCCAAGGAAAGTCCCATTGTCAGCTTGTCACTCCCAACCCTGTGATACTATCTGAAGTGTTTCATATGTCATTCGTTACAGCAGGTAGAGAAACGCTAAAATGTGGCTCCCTTTAGCAGTGAGCTCCTTTAGGATTGTTTGGTTAAGTGATTTAATGGCTTATTCTAAATGTTCTTTTCCTTTTATCTTGAGGCCTCATAACTCAAAATGACCAAAAATAATTCAAGTTCTTCTTGGCAGCAGGTCACTTGTGAAATATTTTTGATCCAACTTTATTACTTTTGAAAAAAAATGGTAAGAAAAAGATGTGTGCACGTGTCTTTGAGCACATGTAAGACTTAGAGCAATACACATCTTCCGGGAACGATCTGTGGCTCTTTACAGAGGTTACAAAGAAAAGGTATTTTAATTCATAATCTGTACCTCATTATAATCTGTCCCCCCTTAAGGGTACTGTACTTAAAAAGAAATCTTTGCATAGGCTGCTGGTAAGTAACATGAAAGCAGAAGTGAAGGAGAATTAGAGGCAGTGGGCTTGACGGGGATAGAGAAAAAAGTAGTGGACGGAGAGTTAGTGCATGTTTTGGGAAAAGAAGGTCATTCAGTGGCAAGGAACTTTTGGAGATAATATACTTTGGGAAAATGTCTTAGATTGGTCAAAAAATATAACACAATCGGTTAAATCAGGTTTGGTTTTTTGGTTTACTTTTTTCCAGCTAGCCTGCAGGCAGCTGTGAAAACGTGGTGTATGCTAAATAGTCCCTAGTGTTTCAGTTCTTGCTCTTCAGTAATTATAAGCTGTGCACTTGTAACCTTCAGTGGAATTTCAGTACTGCCGGAGAGCATGGGTTAATACTGATGTGTCATGCCATATATGCCATGACTATTTGATATTCAGAACAAGTGAATTGGTGTCTGCCCACATTTTTTTGTATTACAGAGGACTTAGGAATATTCAACACCAGATACAAATGGAAGAGCTTGGGAACTCTATTTAAAACTAAAACACCTCAGAATTGCCTAGAAGGGTAGTTGTATTCATTCTTCGTCTTTTAAACTATATTCCCAGGAAAGACAAATGAACAGTCAAAATGAACACTTTATGTAAGGAGAAGTTGCCTAAAAAAAGTCCCTTGGGTAAATTGCAGTTATGTGGAAATACAGAGAAAGCAGCCAGTGCAAGGGTAGTGGTGTCTTGGGCTCAGTAATGGGAGAAATCGAAGTTATTAGTTCCTCACTGTAAGACTGATAGAACAATATTTGGACTAAAATTCATTACAAAAATTGTATACAAAAGGAAGTGAATCCAGGCAAAACATTCATAAGGTGACAAATAGTAAATATGTGCTGAGTAGCTCTTTCCAGCTTCAGAGTTTTTTTTTTATTAGCCAAGCAAAATGAAACCTATCTGTTAGCCTTTTGTGGTCTGCCTGGTAAGAGCAGCGAGTGGAGAGGTAGCAGGCAGCTGCTAGAGGCAGAGCAGGGGGTACTGCACATTACTCAAATCTGATCCCAAACTTGACTGTTAGACCAGTGTTCTCCTCTTATACCCTCCCTAAGACACAAAACATCCTCAGACAATACTAAATGAAGCAATTTATTTACATTAAAAAAAAAACACTATGAATTTGCTTTGAAACTGTTCCTCTTGGAGTCCACACCTTCTTGGCATTTTATCCTCTGTTTTAAGTATATAAATACAAAAAAATCAATAATGAAAGCTTGAACAAAAAGAGTTTTGCCATGAACTTGCCCAAAAATAATTCTGCCGCTGTTAACAAATGCCTTACTTTTTACAAATTATGATGGCTGAAAGAGAAAGAGCTTTTGCCACTTGTGCAAAAAATGTGTTCAGATTTGGCTAATTTGTAAACCCTGTGGGCTGGGAGGTCTGTTAATGGCTTAACACAGAATCACAGAATGGTTGAGGTTGGAAGGGACCTCTGGAGATCATCTAGTCCAACCTCCCTGCTCCAGCAGGGTCAGCTAGAGCATATTGCCCAGGATCACATCCAGACGGCTTTTGAATATCTCCAGGGAAGGAGACTCCACTACCTCTCTGGGCAACCTGTTCCAGTGCTCTGTCACCCTCCCAGGAAAGAAGTTTTTCCTCAGGTTCAGATGGAACTTCCTGTGGTTCAGTTTCTGCCCATTGCCTCTTGTCCTGTCTCTGGGCACCACGGAGAAGAGACTGACCCCATCCTCTTGACACCTTCCCTTCAGATAGTTGTACACATTGATGAGATCCCCTCTCAGTCTTCTCCTCTCCAGGCTGAACAGGCCCAGCTCTCGCAGCCTTTCTTCATAGCAGAGATGCTCCAGTCCCCTCATCATCTTCGTAGCCCTCCGCTGGACTCTCTCCAGGAGTGCCATGTCTCTCTTGTACTGGGGAGCCCAGAACTGGACACAGTACTCCAGGTGAGGCCTCCCCAGGGCTGAGGAGAGGGGCAGGATCACCTCCCTCCACCTGCTGGCAACACTCTGCCTAATGCACCCCAGGAGACCATTGGCCTTCTTGGCCACAAGGGCATGTTGCTGGCTCATGTTTAACTTGTTGTCCACCAGCACTCCCAGGTCCTTCTCTGCAGAGCTGCTTTCCAGCAGGTCAGCCCCCAGCCTGTACTGGTGCATGAGGTTATTCCTGTCTAGGTGCAGGAGCCTGCCCTTGCCTTTGTTGAACTTCAGGAGGTTCCTCTCCGCCCACCTCTCCAGCTTGTCAAGGTCCCTCTGAATGGCAGCACAGCCTTCTGGTGTGTCAGCTGCTCCCCCCAGTTTAGTAGCATCAGCACACTTGCTGAGGGTGCACTCTGAGCCTTCCTCCAGGTCATCGATGACTACATTGAACAAGACTGGACCCAGGACTGACCCCTGGGGGACACCACTAGCTACAGGCCTCCAACTAGACTGGGCCATTCACCACAACCCTCTGAGCCCTGCCATCCAGCCAGTTCTCCATCCCCCTCACTGTCCACTCATCTAGCCCACACTTCCTGAGCTTACCTAGGAGGATGTGATGGGAGACAGTGTCAAAATACCTTTGGCCTACTGGGATGTGCACTGGTCTCGGAGGGAAGTTTTGGTTGCACGTCTGCTGCTCACTAGTGCTATTACTTATGGACATCGCAGCCCAAGTTAGCCTTGTAGGCCTTGTGTTTTTCCCAGCTGGGAAAATGAGCAAAAATCCCCCACGCTTGTTCAGATATGGGTGGAATAGATTACGAATATAACCTCTATCTGGACTGGAAAAAAAGTCCTTATTTCTGATCCACCTAGGTGAAGCGCTTGGAAATTATTTAAATATAGCTTGCATTCTGCAGAGCCTAAGCTGCCTCGTTTGACAATGTTTTGTGACTTTAAGGGGGAGGGATACAAGAGAACAGCGCTCTTGCAGTCTGGGTCTGGATCGGATTTGAAAAAGGTCAGATCCATCCCTCGGTTGCTAGTGTGTTAAGTGGGACAAAAAAGATGCTGACTGTTTGGAGGTCTGTTACCATCTCACGACTGCTCTCCTTAGCTTGCTTTAGAAAGTATCAGTAACAAAGCCAAGAGCCTTATTAACAGTGATATATACCCTATCTCTTCCCCCTAATCTACTAGGCTAATTAGACTGTTAAGGGAGGAAGTTAGTATGATTAGGTCTTGGCAAAACTGTAGATTTTTTTAAATTACCTTATTCTAGGTGCTTGCAAGCACCTTATTTAATACTTTCCCAGCACCTTTCCAGACATCAAAGTAAGAACGGTTCATCTATAATTCCCTAAGTTGTCCTTTTTTTTAAAATAAGGACAAAAAAAAAAAAAGCAGAGAAACTCTGTGTTTGTCCTTCAGTCCTCTAGGACCTCTCTGGTCCTGTGTGAGTTCCCGGGGTAGTTGCTAACAGTTAGGAGATTCCTTAGGCACTCTAGGATTAATTTTCTCAGGCCATGATGATTTGACCACATCTGTTTCCTTTACAAAGAACATTCAACCTGTTCTTTCCGTATTCTAGTTGTACCTGCCTCCTTATTGAAACTGATTTCATTACATATATGGTCACAATTTATCTTTGCTTAATTCTTGACCAAAAAGAAAAGCTTTAAGCCTTGTCCTTCTGATAGTCTCTTGACATGCTTTCGCTGTTGCTTCATATTCCTCTTTCATTACGTGCCCCGAACACCACTTCTTGTATGCATCCTCTTATGGGCGAGACTGTTCACTAAAGGTTTCTCATAATTGTTGTATCTGTACCAAAAGCTGTTACTTTATGCAATATAGACGTGTTTACAAGAAATGGCTTACACCTATGCCTGAGCAGCCGTCTGATGCTTTCTTGGTCGTGGATTGTTTCGAAACCAGTATTTGTTTAAAGCTCATATTCTATTTGCCCCCATGTAAGTTTACCTGATTTAGGTGAAATAAAATGTATTACCATGGCCGCTTGTAGGCATGCATGTCCAAGGAGGTATCTTCTGAACAGACTGTGGGTAAAGTAAAGCTGTAATGAGTGGATGGAAGTGCCATTCGGGGGCACTGCAGTGATGCAGAATGTTAAAGTGGGGGAGGATTATTCTCTTATTTCTAGGTAAAAGGATGACATGCACATTCGTTCCTTGGCAGGCAGCTCACTAGTTACTTTGGAGGACGGCCCGGAAGGCTCTTCTACCAACACATTGCTTTCCATTAGTTCTGGAAATGTTTTGCACTTTTTTGCTACATGCCTTGTTCTCTTCTGGCTTTCCCTCTCCCTGCGGACACAGGTATGGCATGCGAAAAGGCTCATCTCTGCTTCTCAGGCCCAGATAGACGACATGTCAAAGCTACTGAAGGCTCTAAGTCTCTGACCTGAAAACGGGTAGCTAGTCATTGCATGGCTGCAAAAGAGCAGTCAGCCCACCTCTTGTTGCAGTAGCTGCCAAGATGGGCAGGTCATTTGGAACCACCTTTTTTTTTGTTTTTTTTCTTTTTTTTTTTTTAAACTGTCATCACCAGGTAAAGAACTGTGAATTCTGTTGATACAGGAACTTGGTCATTGGCATTTTGTGCAGCCAGAAAAAAAACCCCAAAGAATGATTTCCCTTCTCATGTCCTTTCCATGGAAATAATCCCAAGGAGTAGCTGAGGTTGACGCTGTGGTGCTGTATCTAGGTGCTGTATAGGGATAATCAGCACTCCCTTCCCTCCAGTTTTATCTTAAATTGTGCCTCAAAGCCATGTTAAAACCAAAGCATGAGACTTTTATTTTCCATTGAATATACTTTTTGTTAGTTAACTGTTGTAGTTCTAGATCCTCTTTTTTTTTTTCTGTAAGGTTCCTGGAATATTGCTAAGATTTTAGAGTCTTCAGAGTCTTGCAACAGTGAGTTCCACACTCCAGTCATACATCCCAGTATGACATCCAGTCATACCCCCATACTTGTGGGTACGAGATTGTTTCAGGGGTTTACATTATGCCTTTTTAAACTTCTTGACTGCCTTGTTGTGAAAGGTAGAATAGAAGCTCCGGATATGTCTTTTGCAGTCCTTCACAATTAAAAGGAGAATAAATAAATCTCCTAGGATATCTATTTCTTGACCTTTTAAAGAATGTTTTGAGTGTTTCTTTGAATAAATTTCACACTACTATTGTGTGTAGTAGCTTTTGATATTTTCCAAGTGGAAATGCCTTAGGCTGTAGGAGTGCTTTTTTAATTGTCCCAGAAAATTTCATTCATTTACTGCCAAGTTAAATAGTGGTTAAAATTGCCTTTCTTTTGAAATTGCTTCTCATTTATCTTTCTCAGGGATATCCAAACAGTCTGTCAAAATCTGATGAACAACTGAAGAGTCCAAGTTGTGCTATTGTTGAGGCAGTAACAGATGCTGCTGTGACAGCCAGAACTGCAGCCACGGTGGCTACCCCTGGACTAGAAATGCTAAAGGAAATGGTGTCTTCCGTTACTATAGTTGTGAAGAATACTGTAAGTTTTTGGTAGTTTTTTTTTTTTTTAACTTCACTTAAACAATCTTAAGAAGTCAATCTTTTTTTTTTTTTTTTTTTTTTTTTTTTTTAAGAATTGCATTAGAAGAATAATACCGTAGTTGTAATTTTCAGCACTCAAAATTCAGGACAGAATGCACAATCATCTCTGTGTGCTTCCTTTGGCTCTTTTCTACATCAGCTTTCTGATTTTTAATTGCATGGTCATGTGCTTCCGCCCCCTCAATTAATCTTGCCTCATTTAGAGTCCAGGGTGGAAACAGCAAGGGGCTGAAAGCTGGTTGTGTAAGCAATGGTGGAACTGCTTTTTAAGTACTTCACTCTTCAGTAACACCCTCCTAATGTAGTCCCTTGTAAATAATTTGATGTACCTTTATTATGTCCCTTCTTATTCATCTCTTTGCTAAGGTTAATGATTCCAGTCATTTCAATCCCTCTTCACTGAAGGACTTTTTCATGCCCTAATCACTCTCATTGCCCTTCACTGTCCCCTTCCTCCTGCAACTCTACCAGAAATGTTTAGCTGAGTTAAATTGTGCTTTACATAAGTTTCCAGATGAGGGCATGTTGATTTATAGAATGGCATTAGCGTTTGTTCCCATATTATTCTGCACTCTGCTTTTGTGCATCTGAACATATGCAGCGAGGCTAATTAGCTCAGGTGAAGTGCCATGCTGATATTGCCAGTCTGATTCTTGCTCTGGAGACAGTTGCTTTGCAGCTAAGTTGGGAATCTGAGCACAGTTGTCCCACTGAACCGAGGGGACATACCCTACCAACTTCTCTGATCTTCATAAAAGGATTTTGTGTTGTCTTTACGTTTCATTCCCCTCTTCTCACTCTAGGAGCCACAGAGGAGAGGAAAAAAAAATGTTGTCAGGTTGATGTTGTGATAACACTTGCTAGACTTCAGATGGAAGATTTGATGCATCACCACTGGTGAATGCAGAGAACAGGCTTCCAGGATTATTCTTGCTCACATTAATTTTGTAGTTTTACTGCTGGTCATTGGCAATATTCCTGCAGTATGGTTTTTCTGTAGACGATCTTTTTCAGTGATTACTAGACACTATTAGATTAAAGTAAGCATGTCCCTTATGCCCCTCCTGCATAGAGCAAATCTGTAGTTCTAATTATGATCAACCTGGGTGGCATGTTATTAAAGTGATCAAAAGATCCGCTTCATAGAACCCTATTGCTAGTTGTTTGTAAATTTGGCAAATTGTGATAGTTTGAGATGAAATTTTCCAGTGAGAGGGACGTTCTGTCTCTTTTGGCCTGACCATGAATCAACTCTGTTTCAGATTTAAAATCTAATTCTCTGATAGTAAAGAAAATGATCAAGCACTCAACAATAATCCTGATATGTATGATTCTGCAACTTTGCAATTAGAGGAAGCAGAGGGCTTTTGATCTAAGATGCTGACTTTGCTTTTGTCTGTTACTAGTACTAAAACTGCAGTTTATTCTCATGGAATTTCTAATAAGTGTCTGGACTTCCTTTAAAGATTCTTTCACATGAGGAAACAGCAGATGCACAAGCACATGAGTATCTTTGGGATATATTTTAGTTTGCTGTTGCCAACTCTAAGTATGCCCAGCTGGAAAAACTGAAAACCAAATGACGGTAACAGGCAGCGTTCCAGTGGAAGATACTGGCTCAGGGAGCCCCCAGAGCATTGTGGAAACCTCAGGGGTTTTATGAACCGTCATTGAAACTGGCAAGGTCTCCAACTTGGTCAGATCAGTGGTGGTTCACAAGGGGCCCAGATGACTCTTCTGTTTGTTGTGGGCTAGGACGAGAGCCCCTCAAAGCGTTGGTAAAGCAAACTGGCCCCTACTGCAGGACCTTCTGCAGAGCCCAGTCTTATGATCAGTGTGCCCTGAGAAAGCTGCTTCAAATGACCGCTCTGGGACAGTTTGTGCTCAGCTTGTGCAAGGCAGCTGTGTTCAGGTTACAGTAGAGGCACAGACTTAGGCGCATGGGGGACTTCACAATAAGACAGGTTATCTGCAGTGTTTGTATGACTCCAGGGCTTGGTTGTGGATGAGGAAATTGCTTCAGGATAACGATTTCAAATTGAAGCAGTGTAGACTTCTAAGTCTCATTTAGGCATTCAAATTCTATTTGGGCCCTGACTCTTAAGCAGTTAAATGGTGTAGAAAACAGTATTCTTAGCTCTATGAAAGGATAGATCACATTACATGAGTGAAAAAAATTGGGGGACTATTTCCAAAGATGGAACAGTCTTCTAACACCGGCTTTGTCTCTGTAGAGAGAAGTACAAAATACTGGGGTGAAGTCCAGACCACTGAAATACGGACCCTACTTCTCAAAGGCTTTTAGCCACCTAATTTTCACTCAACTCAGCAAGGTACCTAGGTACTTACAGTCATAAAACCTGTCAGTCACAAATATGAAGACCTAATAGACTCAGAAGAGCCAAGGAGCAGTCATCAACTTTCACCATCACTCAGGTATCCATTTTTTAAAGGTAATTGCCCATTGAAGTTCCATTGATTTCAATTGCTATTAGATACCTGAATATATTGAAGGATCTTTCAGCTTTATGCAGGCACAAATTGTTAAATAAGCAAAAATCATTTTTCTGAAGGGCCATCTTTCTTATTTTCTTTATTCTATCCTCCACTGAAAGTTGGGTTCCTGCCTAAATGGCTAAAAACTGTGGCAGTGTTGAATGTTCAGCGCTGAACTTCACTGAAAATATTGGTCTAAATTTCCTTGTGGGCTGTAACCAAGACATGAAGTGTCTTTGCAGACCTCTACTACAATTACAGTTGTTGTAGAGGCTTTTATACCATGTGTGATTAAAATCTGATAAATTTATCTGATACTGAAGATGCTACTTATACTACATCTTGAACATTACATACAGAACTTTCTTAATTTGGCTGTGTCAAGCATGTTATGATCTCTAGCAATGACAGATAGCCAGAACATTCATATTTGACAGGGCCTCTTTAGTCATGCTAAACTGAGTTTGATTCCTGAGAGGTAGTATCAGTATTACTGTACTAATTTATTAGACATGGCTAGATTTAAAATTTTATTTTTGCGCAGTTATTTAAAATTTAAAATGATAATGTCAAAACTAATTAAATTTTAGCTGATCACTCTCCAAATGCATAAAAGTCTCATCAAATATGTATAAAGAGTCCTTAGATCTTCTATAACAACTTAATCTCCATACAGATGATCAGTTTTTCATATCATTGTGTCCCCTAGTAGATACTTGTATGTCAAAAGTTTAGCTGTGACCAAAGATAATACCATATAGAAAACTGGTTTTACTTAGCTCATTACTACAGACACTAGCCTCTTCCTTCTGTATTATTTCCCTATTAGTCCATAGCAAGGTTATATCAATGTCTATACTCTCTTCTTTTGGGAACTGTAGGCATTTTTTAAAAGTTCAGATGCAAGAGTCATGTGCTGAAAAAGGAAAGTGATGACGTAAAGTTGCAATAACTTAAATAATGGAATTTGCCTAATGTTTTTTACTTTTGCATCTGGGCAAATACTGTATTTTTGCCTTGCATTACCTATACACATGACTCTTTTTAACTACAAGTCAGATCTCTTGGCAGTTTAGTATCTTTGGTCAGAAGCACTTTCTTGGGGTACAATGGCTTTTATTATGATAATTTTACTTTATTTTCAAACTGTTATCAAGTTACTGCTGTTACAGCCTACTAAACTGAGTCTGAGGAACCACTGAAGCAAGGAAGTTGGAGGGAACCCATGGAAGTTTCAAGTCCAACCTCCTGCTCAGAGCGACCCCAATTGAAGCAGATTGCTCCAGGCCATGTCCAGTTCGGTTTAGGTATCTCTGAGGATGGAGACTTCATGGCCTCTCTGAGAACCTCGACCACCCAAAATATTTTTCCTTACATGGAGTCAAATTCTCCCTTGTTCCAGCTAGTGTCAGTTGCCTCTTGTCCGAGAGGATGAGACTTGGACTTGGGACACTTCATGGAGCGGGTAGGCATGTAGGCTTACTCAGAGTCCATTTTGAGTCGGTAATTACACATCAGTGTTTCAAAGTACTGAAGGCCGCAGCTATTCAAGCAGGTCATCATACTGACACTGAAGGGTCTGGCAAGAAGCCTTATTACATGGAGGGTCTTCTATTCCTCTCAACCATGGGTACAAATTCCCAGCTCAGGAGCTGTGTCTTATGCTTCTTCAAAGCAAAATTATGTGGTGAACTAAACTTGGGTGTCTTTCATGAGTCATGAATGTTCCCCTAGTTATAACCAAGGTCTGCATCTGTATTAAGTAAAAATGTTACACTTAGGACACTAGGTCACTAATCCTGAACTAGACTTAGCCATTACTCCTAGTCAAAGCAGAGTCTAGGAGTATGTAAAAAATGAGGAAAAACTCCAGAACTAGAGGTCATTAGATTTTTGCAAAGGCTGTAAATGAAGAGTGTCAGTACTTCGTGAATGTTTGTTTCGGGATGCGAACAGTTATGTTTTACTCTAGGGTCAGCCAACAAAACAAATAACAGCCATTCTGTTTTAGTAGCAATAAGCAGCACAGCGAATAGGCAGAATGCAGGGGAAAATTTGTATAGCTAAGAGTGCTGCAGCTGTTTCATAATTTCCTCCAAAAGGATGCAGTCTTCTGTACAGACACTCTTTTATTTCATTTGGAAGTGGTTTGCTTCAGCTTAGTGAAAACAATTCAGTTTAAGATATGAAAAAAGGCTAGTTAGTCCTAGGAGAAACCTACTCAGCCTTTAGCACAATATTACCTAAGTTGCTTTAAAAATCATGTTTGGTGAAACCAATGTGACAGCTCCACCATTGCCTGTTGCAAATGTGAAGATTTCTGTTGGTCCTTGTGTGACCGTCCTGAAAAAGGGTCTCAAAGGCTCAATGCCTTTTCTGTCCATGTTGGGAGCGCACTCTGGAAGATTACTCTATATTTGGCCCAAACTGCTTTCCTTCAAGGAACTTGGGTTATCTGCATTTCAAAGTACTCTGCACCGAGCAGCCCGAATAGTTCCCGAAACGAGCTGTTCCCACAAGCCCTGTCCTTGCGTCCTTCTGTCCATCTGTGCTCTCTGCCTTCCTGCTCCTGCCCTCAGGCCCTTGGCGGTGGGACGTAGCCGTCTGTCCTGCGCCTGGAAAATGCTTGCAGCTAGCAGGATAATTAAGCAGCGCAGGGAAAAGGACTGGCCAGCTGCAGGATGCCACTAAAAACACATCTGCACACTGACAGTCCCTGGCTTACCAAAACAGTGTGATGTCAGCGATACTTCCATCCATTTAATGAGTACCCCACTGATTTCTCAATTGCCCTGTTTTCCTACTGAGGCACAGGCCTTACAGATACCTAGTTTATTACATCAAGGTCCCATTCCCTCCTCAGTCCAACTTGTAATCTTGTATCAGTTTAGTTTAACGAGAGCCATTTCCCATGTTTGTGTTTGTTGACTGGCCTTTAATTCTCTATTAATCAACTCTTTATCACCTTCTCTGTTATTTTGCTCAGGGTCAGCTTAGGCTGACAGGTCTGTAAATACCCACATTGTGTTCCTTACCCTTTTGAAATCTTTATATAATATTAATTTTCTCTTATTCCTCAGTTATTCAAAACTATTGAGATTCATTACTGGGTATCCAAAATGCTAGGGAAGGACATGTGAAAAATATTGAATGCGAGTTACTTGGACCTGCTGATTTTAATGTTTCTTGCTTTGATGCATGCTTTTTATCAACTTCATATTACTGTGGTATAATTCCATTTATTACATATGCACACACAATTTTATACATTATATGTATATATGTATATATTATATGTATAAAACCATATATATAGGTGTGTCTGTGTGTGCATGTATAAAAGCATTTTGACACACAGAACAAAAAGGTGAAAAGCTATTTCTGGCTTTTTTTCCTGAGGTATTGCAAAATGATGCAATTATACTAGTGTTTGACAGGCACCATTGATAGAATTCCTTTCTTTTCTAGCCTGGCTTTTCTGTCCATTATTCTCACAGCCATTGTTTCTCCCTTTCTTTTGCTTCTTGGTAATAATTTTACAGTTCAATTTATTTTTATTTTTATTTTTTACAAATATCTGTATTACTTATAATTAAAAATACAGTTGTTGGTATCAGTTACCTGCACTCTTCTTTTTTTCACTTATTTATTTTCTTATGTCTGCCTTCATCTCTTTTCTAAGCCGAGTTCTTTTTAAAACCCACACAAGTGTCTTTATCCCTCAGCTTGGGAATAAAAAGCTGAAATTCAGGACTGGGAGCACAATAATATGATGACTCACAGAACAAAAACCTGTTCTTTAGGAGCACCTTGTGTTTTAAAACTTCTAGTCTTAATACATCAACTGAAGTAGCTATTGAGAAGCACTTTGAAACTACGGCCTCTCTCTCTATATTTTTAATAAGTACAGACTCCTTTCATCTCATTTGTAGCACTGACTTGCAATTAGTCCTTTATAGCAGATGACTTGTTTTTCCCCTCACTGTTTCAGTGCAACAGAGATTGTTTTAACATTGCGATTGGTTTAGCACTGAAGACAGTCTGAAACAGTGAATCTCATGTTGCCAATCTGATGCTATGGGATGTGGATGGTAATGGAGACTATGGGCTGAAACAACTTCTAAAATGCTCAAAACAATGTGCGGTTCATCTTACCAAAGCAGCGTTAGGTAATTGGTTATAGTATACTTGTGCTCAAATTTGCATTTAAGATCACTTTTGCATGTTTACCTTGAAAAATATGAATTTGATGAAAACAGAAGAAATAAGTAAGAGCTCTTGGAGACTAACAGCAGCATTGTGTATGGACCTGTATGTGTGTGTAACCTTTATAAAGCTGCTTGTGTTCAATCTGTGTTAAGACTGAAGAATATGAAATCATTAGCCCTTATAGGAAAGTTCTACAATGTTTCTATAGTTATATAAAAGTTGTATTTTCTGTAAAATAGAAGATGATCATTTTCAATTGAACAAGGATCATATGTATAATCAGAGTCTTTCAGGACGTGGTTTCCATGCCAGAGGCTCCTTTTTGTTTGCTTTTTTTCTTTTTTTTTTTAAAGGGACGAGCCTGCAAACTGAATTTCCAACTGCAGCGTCAGCAGAAGAGATCACAGAGCAAATTGTTTAAAATTATATGTAACAGCTTGATTCAACAAGGAGGGCTGTTCACTCCAAGGTTTTAAAAGAAGCCAGCGAAGAAATTACTGAACTAACTCTGCTATTTAATGTACCATCTAAGTTAGCCTCAGTGGCAGAGAGATTGAAGATAACTAATGCGGTACAAGTCTTTTAGAAGAGCTCCAGGGACATTCAGGAGGTAGTAATGAATTTGTCATGTGGTCCTCTTGTGTACTAACAACTGGCTAGGAGACAGGGAAAAATGTATTAATAAGTGGTCAAATTTTGTGACAGGATAGACCAAAAAAATCTGTGTAGCACTCAGCATATTCATGCATCATCTCTGTGAAAGAGGGTAAGAACTAGTGTGAAGAAGTTCCCTGACAATACCAAATTAAGGGCAGTAAAAACTAAGAGTCACAGAAGGATCTCAAGGTACAGAAGTAATAGAAAATAATGCAGGCAAGGGAGGAATGTGTGCAAATGGGCACTGAGGTTCTAGCTAGTTCTCTGAAAACATTGACTAGGTGCGTAGATGCTAAGTAGGTAAATCTGGAAATGATTAATGAGGGAATAGGAAAGAAAACTGAGACATCGTTGTGCCTGCCCCTTTGTAAATGTATAGTGCACTTGTTTCTGGAGTACTGTCAGCAATTACTGTTACTCCCCACTGCCCTCTGAAAAGATGTAATAAAACTAGGGAAGGTAGAGAGCAGGACATAAAAAATATAACAGCCTTAATGGGGCAGACCAAAGGCCTAGTGTCCTGTCTCTGACAACTGTGAACTGCGGATGCCAGAGAAGGATGCTGAGCCGTATGCAGTGATGCTTCTCTGGCAAAACTTTAGTCAACAATCGCCAAATTTCCCAGTGGAATAACACAGCTGGTAGAGGGGGCCCTGATGTTGCCAGTGAAGACTCTTCCAGGCCTTCTGGTACTGCATGCTCCAGCCAGTATACTGTGGGTAACTTGCAGTAGGAGGAGAGCAGGCAATGGAAGGTGAGGTCCATACAGCCCGCCCAGCAGGAGGGTCCTGGAGGTGGTGAGGTGAGCATCCTGGAGCAGACAGGGAGCTAGGATTCCCCATATGCTGAAAGGGACGGAGGTGACCCATCAGCTGGATTCCCCTTCTCCATCTACACCTAGGAGAGTAGTTGCAGTGATGGGAAGAAAACCATTTATCTCTGTGTCTTGGAAAGCATTGCCATGGCCAAGGGGCCCAGTTCTAATTCCTATATATACGTTTTTGGATGGGGGTGAATTGGTGACCAGGAGGCCATAACGCAAGGCAAGAATGGGGAAGAGACCCTGGATTTACACTTGGTATGCCCAGAGATGACAAGAACCGTGGAGAATGGCTGTAGCTGAAGATACAGGCTCTGCCAAGCACCACCATGACAGCCTCAGTGCATGCTCTAGGGACTGATATCCTTGTGTTCACAGGGCGACTGAGAAGGAAAAGGTCCATGGCCAACAGTAAGGCTAGGTGAAGCTGTAGCCATGTGCTGGGGAAAGGATGAGGGGACTAGGGGAAGCACAGTACTGGACTCGGCAGGGGAGGCAGCAGAGATCTTGTCTTGTCCACATTTTCCTCTCTGAACGGTTTGTAGTGGCAGAGGTGACCCTGAGAGCTGCAATGGGGAGAATGCATCCAAAGTGCTTCTTCGCTTCTGTTTGCAGGAGGGCTCGTGACCACATTTAGGTAGGGTCCACTATATATTGCAAGAGAAAGAAAAGAAGAAAAAAAACCCCAAAAGCTGCTGGAGTGGGGAGAAAAGGCAGATGGCATAAAGGTGGGCAGTTTAAGGTGCTCATGCTAGAGAAGGAAGAGGGGAAAGAGGAAGGGGAACTGTCAAAGTTGTCAGTGTCCGTAGGATCCCAGAGGCTTGGTCTCCTGGTGAGGGGTAGAGGACTGTAGAGCTGAGGCCCAGCTGTTGGGCCATTCTTCTTTAAATTTTGCTAGGGAGAAGCACAGCACTGGTGTAAATATATAGGGTGGGTAAAGACCTCTCCTCTGCAGCCTGATGCCAGAATGGCTGTGGCTTTATATTGAAAACAACTAAAATGTTTGTCACTGAATTATCCTGCTTCAGAAAACGCTGAAGAAGAGAACACAGATACGATTTGGTGAAAGTAAAGTAAAATATGGTCTTCAAGCAGGAAGCTGTGTGAGGTAGAGTTGGTCTCGGGTACTGTTTTGACTTGGTGTGTCTTTGCTGCGTATTAGTACCAAAAATGGTATGCTATCTCAAAAAGAACCAAAGCCTTACATGCCATTTTTGCATGCCAGCAGGTGAAGCGGAGCTGTGTTGCACAGATGCTGGTGTGCTGTGCATACAGTCATTGGTGGTGCTCACAAACCTCCAAGCACAATCTCAGTATCAGTCTAGAAACACGAGGGGCTTCAACTCAAAGAAGCATCTGAAAAAAGTTCACAAAAGGGAATAACAGAATGACCTTAGTGGAGATGTAATAACAACACTACACGGTACGTGGAAAGCCAGCTGCAGAACTTTTTTGTTAATATTACAAGAACAAACAAACACGGAACATTTAAAGTTAGAAGAAAATTATTTTCATACACAATGTATAATGAACTTGTGAGAGTGATCCATAATTATATGCCACAGCCTGAATTATGGAATTAAGGATAAAATATCTTTTTCTTAAAAGCTATTCACTATACAGAAATTGTTTTTGAAAAATACAGATGGTTGTATTTGTTCTTGGCAGATATACATGCCAGAACTTGTTATCCTGCCTTGCTTTTGTGTTGTCTTTTTACTTCTTCCCAAGAACTGGTAGTTCCCTTCATCCCTGCTAGATGGCATGGCAAGCCACCACAATAATAATAATGTGATAAGGCAGATGTACTAGTATGTAATCTGCACAGAAGCACAGTAGACTGCTCACTCAACGTTACTTCTCTTTTTCTTTTTTTTCCTCCATATTTTCTTATTTGTACCTGGGAGATCACAGCTATGCTTTTGGATATCCTTTTTGCAGCATCGGGAGCCGGGATGTTCACGGCGCAGCATTGCACTTTCTCCTGGATATCATGGTCACGGAAGGCAGGTGCAGAGAGCCGAAGGCAGCTGGGGAATGCAAGCCCTGTCCCTGCTAGTGCACGGTGGTGGGAGAAGGATCGTGGCCCCCAGTATGCGATCAGGTGTGCAAGGGGTAAAGCTCATCATCTCTCCCTCCCCTTTCCTGGTCACAGGGGTCACTGCACTGGCCCCTGCTGCAGACCGACTTGGCACAGTGCTCGGACGCTATAGTGGGGGAGGAGGGAGGGCTGCAATACTAGAGAGATTAATGTATAAAGATGTCATGTAAAAAGAGCCCATGCTTTCCTTTGACCGGAGCGTAATAGGAAATGCTTGTCCACGCCAGTAGTTAGTAATCCTGCACGTATAGACAGCGCACAAAACTAGTGAGTCTATTAGTAATAGTACTAAATGCGTCCATTCTAACCTCATTTCTTTTCCTAAAAATATATATGTAAGTGTTAGTAGACTCTTAACTTCTGATAAATGAATTATCTTGCACAACGTTTCAGAAAGCATCTAGCTATGGAAAACTCAGGAGGAAACACCTACAGAGTGTAGTAAAAAGAGACTATATTTAGAGCTTGTACAAATACTTTCAACAGTGTTAGTGCTGAAAATATTACAGACAATGTGAGTAATGGATACAAAAATGTGGTATTCTGTTGCAGAAAATGCCCTGGAGAGGCAATATGTGATTATGGAGTCTGAAGGATCTTTCCTTTTGTGTGAGCCTTGATGTGAAATCCTTCTGTTGTTTGAGTCAGTGGGCAAAGGCTGTATAATGCATTCTGAAGGGGTGGGGGGGCATAGAGCAAATATATCGATTATTGATATTGTCTTTCATTGGAAAGCTATGTGTATCTCTGCAGATAATCCTTCAGATAACAAGGGCTAGATCTGCAAAGAGACTTAAATGTCTGTGCTTTCCTTTTGGTGCCTAAGTCCAGTTTTAAGGAACTAGCAAGGCTGTTAAAGCTTGCTCAGAGGCCAAGGAGAAGCACAAAAGCATACTCACAACCAGGCTGGTCGACGTCCTTCTTCACAATAAAGCGTTTGGTCAAATCCTGCCAGATTCAACCTCCCTCAACTCAGCCAAACAAAGAATCTTCAAGGGGTATCTTGTAGTGACTGTAGCTATTCTCTGTGCAGCCGTCCTCAGATTCATTACTCTATTTAAATCAGAGGAAAGGCTTGAACCCAGCTCTTCATCTGTGCCAGAAATAGTGCTGTAACTTCTTGGCTGTTGGATATTTGGAGGGGAGGAGAGGAGGGAAGGGAGCTGTCCTCCATTTCTCCTCTTAAAACTCTTCCAGTATGTGCAAATAATGACAATTCATTACAGTAGAGACAGAGATTGATGACATGGGCATGTAGTTAGGACTATCACCTGGGAAGTGGGAGAGTCAGGTCTGGTCCATGCTCCAGTGAATATTTCATTATTAACATGAGAAGGAACAACTCTGTCAAACCTGGGCAGGCTGCACCTGTAGTTCTTCAGTGGTTCTCTGCTGCAAGCAGTCTCCTGGCAGGTGGAAGAAGTAAGTTGAAGTCTTTGTTTGAAATAGGTATCTCAGAGTGGATCCTTCACCTCCTGAGTGCACTCACCACTGCATGATAAGAGGACAAAGATTTCAACAGCATTTATTTCCTTTGTAAGAAGAGGTTATGTGTCTTAGATGTTTAGCTCCAAAAGAGGTTGAAAATTGTTAGCAACTCCTAACAGCTTCTGAGGCTTAGGACTAAGCACCTTCTCTCTCCTCTGCGTTTCTGTCTGTTGTGCTAGCTTCCTGCTGAGGTAATTAACATCTGGGATTTTCTTTGTGAGATGCCTTACTCTTCCCACAGGCCCTTCAGGCACGCCAGGTCTCCAGGAGGGAGAAATTTTCTGGCCATGGTGGCCAGAAATTAGATGTGAGGACCCAGCTAGCATATTCTGTAGTTTCACTGAGGCTGCAACAGATTCTTCCTGTTCTTCTGTCAACTCCTAAAAAGAAAGAAGGGAAACAAATGTAAATTCTTTTTAATCCCTTCACAGTGGAATAGCTGTGGTATCAAATTCTTCAGATTCAAAGTTCCTGGGCTTGATTTGGTTCTACTGAAATCTTGGATAAAATTCCATTTTCTAGCAGGAATAAGTGTAAGATGAGCTACAGCACCCTGACACTCCAAGGAGGGCAGGCTAACGGACAGTCAAGAACAGGAGTAAGATTCAGTTGCCTCAACAGGAGTGTCCAAGTATCACTTTCGTCACTGGTCCTGAATTTTTAAGCCTGCCTGACCTCTGCCTGCTGCTTTGGACAGGTGTGAATCTCCTTGCAGTCCTACACCATCTGCTAGCCCCATGCAGATGCCTTGACTACCCCAGGGCATCTCAGATGGCAAGAGGTGATTATGTTTAGGCAACTGAATGACACTCATCCTGTCCACCTTGCACAGCGAACACCTCCAGTGGGGCAATTCCTCTTATTATTTTATTTCACCAGCAAGACCATTGGCTACTAATGTGACAACTGATCTCAATTTACACAATGGTTAAAATTGTTCTGTTTTTGCAGAGAAAGGAGTAAAAAATAAATCAATTTGAAAACGCTTGTCGTCTACTAGCTAGTCCAGTAAATCTTTTTTACTAATTCAAAAATGTCAGGCTTTCCTTTTTATTGAGCATTAAGAAACTTCATCATTTACAGTACAACTTTTAAGAGGTAGTTTGTAAAGGCTGACTGCATTTGAATAGGTCTCTATATTGGAAATATTTCCAATTTGAATAGATGTGTATTGGAAATATATCATTTCCTTTGTTATTAGTATTTTCCTTACTGGTTTTATTGATATTTTTATAATTGATTCTAGAAGATTATGATGCAGCAAGAAAGAAAAACTAGACTGTAAGTTTAATTCCAGTAGGTCAAACAGCTGGAATGTATAAATAGCTTCTCATTGGAAAAGAATAAGATTAGAACATGAAGATGAAGGTGGGAAGATGAAAACGGGGGAAGACAAAGATTGAGGATGTTCTGTAAGATGTAGTGTAAATACCGTATGTGCCAATAACAAACAGTTTCAATTCTCAAAAACACGCAGTTTGTATCCTGAAATGCTAGGTGATGTGTTAGCTGGCGGCACTGGAGAGGAAGGTCAAGTGTGGGTGTAAGGTGGCAGTGAGCCAAGTGATTCAAGTCTTGTGCTACGGTCAATATAGGCCTGACCAGTACTGACGGCACAGTCCTTGCCTTCCCTCGAGCTCTTCCTGTTACCAAAAACTTTCTGAAACTGGCTTCCTGTTTCAAAAATTCATGTATGCTGAACTATAAAGTAGCTTCCCTTTTCTGCAGGAGCGTCTTCTGGCATCACATGCCAGGTGCCCGTAAGGGTCTGATCTAGTGCTTAAAGGAAAGAGTATTTATTAATATCCAGGGAGACCATTTCCTGATATAGAAATTTCCTACTAAGGGAGAACCTATGCACAAAGTAGGAGACTTGGAAAGCTCATTGACTAGTTGGCCGTAATAGCAGATTATGAGTGACTGCTGGCCACTTTCGTGTCAGTAGAATAAAAGAAGTAGGTGAGAACTGGTAGCTGCATCATGGCAGTTTCTTAGCACTAGAATAGAAGGGCAGTTCTGGTTATGGCCAGCTGTGGAGCTGCTCGGGTTAGGGCATAAAGACAATCTTCTCCCAGGGACCTTCATATAAGCACAAAAACGCAAAAACAAACAAAAAAACCACCCTCAACCTCAGTTTTGGATGACTGTAGATGGGCGGTGTCAATAGTGTGATTTTAACTCCAGGCCTAAGGAAGGAAGGAAGGCTTATTTCTGATTTTGTCCGATGATGCGCATGGACTATTCAGGTGACCGCACAAGACCTTTGGGGATCCCTGTGCGGGGACCCATAGCTTGAGGAGGTATGACCAAGATAACAGAGCAGGAGTCCACTACGTTATAATGCAAGCCCTAGTAGACTGTGGGACCATCTCTGGTGGTGACTATCATTAGACCACTAAACTAGGCCTTAACAAGGATGAGTGAGTGATGGTGCAGACCAGACTAAGAGCTTCTTCCTGCCTTCAGAGAAGAGTATCAGCTACAGTGGGTATCCCCTGACACCGTTACTGAATGGAGTAACGGTAATAAACATCATAATATTTTGGTCCTCTGACGCTTGGAATCAGCAGTGTTACCTTTGCTGAAAGTCTCTCTTCCAACAGCTGAGATAATTTTATCTGACTCAGCATGGGGAATTTCAGACTGACTTGTTAACCCTTTGGCAGAACTTATTGCTGAAAAAAGACTTTTAAGATGGGAAGTCTTTTGCATCTTATGTAAAAGCAGTGCCCTTTCGCTGTTTGTATAATTAACAGGGATAACAGAAAACAAGATCAGCTATAGGCTGCAAAACTAAAATGCTGTAGAGGTCCCTAAGACGCCATGGAAGTCTGAAAGGTTCACTGTGTTCAGTGAGGGAGTAAGGGGGAAGAACAGTGGTAGATTCTGGAAGCAGTGTGAAGATAGGATTTCTTAGTGGGAGCAGCATGTGAAAGTGAGGGTTTTTTGCAGATAAATGAGGTTCTCTAATCAGTGATTGGCAGCAGAGGGAAAGGTTATTTTTTTTCAGGCTAATAATCGATCATTTCAGCAATTGGGAACTGTTACAATGGTGACTGAGTAGGAAAGAACATTCAGATTCAGAGAATGCTTTTTTCTTTTTCATGTGACCACTCACTCCTCCTTTTTTTGTGTATAGTCAGTGGAGATCTTGTTGTGCTCTGCAAACTCTTCCAGCAGTCAGCTGTTAGGATGCAGAATGTGCTCACAAACTGTGGAGGAGAACTAAAAAAGGAAGAAAGAAGCCTTTACTGTGTGTCTCCAGGTTTTGCACAAATGCAGCCTCCATGCCTGTACTTGTGTGTTTCTAGTGGAAATAAAAAGAAGGGAAAGGATGCAGTTACAGGAACCAAACTTTGGTGAAATCTCATTTTAAGTAAGCAGGCAATGAATTTTCTTCATTTTCTTTGGAGAATTTTTCCATCTTTTCTGTGCAATAAGTAACCCACTTTGAACAGTTTTAGACTATTTGCAGCCTTTCTTAATGTCCTAGTACTCCCTTAACTATTGTTAATTAATTCCTCTCATTCTGAAGATTTTATGCTATTTAAATATTTATAAAGAATTAACGTGTTTCACCTTGATCATTACTTAGTCAGGTTATGTAACTTTGTTAATCTTGTCTTGCAAGTGAATCCTTTCAGCTTCCAATTGTAATTCTTGCTCTCATCTGGACTCCAACAAATCTGGCAGTATGCTTTTTTTCTGAGGTAGGATTGTAGCCTGAGGATTGTCTTCAGAGTCAAGAAAAGAAGAAAAAAAACCCAACACAACACAATTCCAGTACGGAGAAAAAAGCAGGACTACAACCCAATTTTGTTTCATCTTGGACAATAATTGCTATCAACAGGTAATAAAAACCTACAACTACAGTAGTCAAAGAAATATTTTTCTCATATAATTTCATGTAGAAGAGAAAGAGATCATCTCCTGAGAGTATTTATGTATTCCCCTTCCCTCTAATTTGTGTCATTTTTATGACATGTTCTGTTATTCTACCTCTATAAGGGAAGTACTTTTTTTATTGCCTGCAGACTGAAAAATACTTTTCTTTGCTTAGGTTGAAGGTCTTCTGGTTTGTCACTGGAAGGCCCCTTTACTTGCTGATTTCTACTCATTAAAGTGGTAGTTTATCCACCTTCAAATGTCTCTGCTCTGTGTCACAGACACTTATTTGTTCTCCAGCCATCAAAGTGTATTAAAATTAACAGCAGTCATCACATGAGTGGAGGGTAGCCATTCTCAGACACACAGATAGTTATATACTCACAGCAGGAAACTTGCAATCAAATTCTACCAAAAGGTCACATTTGCAATAAGTAAAGGGAAATGTAGGTAATTGGTTATGGAATCAGTTAATCTCTTCACAGGCCTTGAAAGGCGCGCTGATGGACTTGAAACCCTTTTGTTCAAGTAATTAAAACTGAGGTATTGTTACGGCTTTAAAGACAGAGGAAATTCTCAGTGCTCTGTAAAATAGTGTCACTGCAACCGCAAACAAATTCAAGAGGGGAAAATTATCTGTGGTTTGTTTGAAAAGACATGCAAACTCAAATACTGGCAGAAACGCAGAAAAGAAGTCAGGAATGAAGTGCAGAACAGCATGAAGATTAGCTCTTACAGAGCTTTTTTTTTTTTTTTATATCCAGCCTTAAAGGTATGTCAGCTATTTCCCTTGACTGATTTAGATTTGCAGTCACTTCAGAAGTATCAGATCAGGGTATCTAAACAGACTCCCCAGTGAATCCAGTGTAGTTGTCTGCTTAAAAAGCAGAGAATGACTTTTCAAGGATTCCCATTAGTCAAAACTGTGTCACTGAATAGCGCCACGTAAGCCGAAGCAGTTATATGCCCCAACCGCAGTTTATAAGCGAGCCTCAGTTCAGGCAGGGCCCTGGGCGTCCTGCGCAACGAATGGGAGCGGTACCTGCCGCAGAAGGGGACGCAGAGCAGCGGGGACCTGCCGGAGTTATGCACAAGGAAATGCCATGGGAATGTGTTGCTTTTTTTTTTCTCTTTCTTTCTTTTCTCCTTGTCCTCCCCCACACCTCAAACACTCCTTTTGGTGTAGTTTAATGTAGGAATTTCTGCTTCTTTCTGCTGTGATGGGGGAGCGAGTGTCTAGGGACGGAGAGGCTGCCAGCAGCGATGAGCTCTTGGCCATAGCAGTCGGGACACAGTGGGAGCCACAGTGAAATCCTTCTGCTTGTGGAAAATCGGCACCGGGCTGGGGGCACTTTTGAGCAGAGGGTAGCACAGCCTCTGCTCTCCCATTGCTGCTGCTGTGCTTTGAATGGTACAAATAAGGAGTCTGCTGGTTCAGAAAGAAAAGCGAGTGAAAGTGTGTTCCTGGGCTTGTGAGCAAGGAGAGAAAAGACATAGGTGAAAGTTTCTGCTTCAATAAACAGTTTAACCAATCAGTCACTAACCATCCTCCAGAAGTATCTCTCTGCCCAGCAAGTGCTCTGACGACGAGTCTAGACCGTTACTCTCACACCAACTTCTCTGTATCTTAACTCAGATTTAACGACACTGTTCAAATGTTGGCCCCTTCTTCAGGCAGGAGGTCAGAGTGGTTTGGGTCCAGGACAGCCCTGAGCCTGGTGTTGAGGAAGCTTCCTCGGTGGCTGAGAGATGGCCGTGGCTGAGCCCTGATCTCTTGTTTCACCAGTGAGCGCCCTGCCTGTTGGGCAAGCAGAAGGTGCTCTCTCCCAATGGACACCCCAATGGACCCGGCGCTCTGCGAATTCAGTAGAGGAACAACTTGGAATAGCACTGAGCAGCTTGGAGATTCCCCAGACGCCCTGGGAGGTGTGACTGGAAGCAGCGGTGGAGTCAGAGGTGGGAACGATGTGCCTGTGGGTTTCAGGTGTCCCCAGGATGAACTGGGACAGGCATTTGTTGTCCCAGATGAGCAAAGGGTTGAGGCTTGTGTTTTTTTGACTCCCTTAACTGAAAATACAAGTTTATGAAGCAGAAAGCCTTTCCTCCCCAGAAATGCTCTCTATAAGTGTTTTAAAGAACATATGAATAACTCACACCAGGAAAACTTAGTCTTCTCCTAGCCATTTAACCTGCTGCTAGCTAAGTTATTCTAGCAAAGTTGCCTTAGGCATGACCGTGAGATGGTACTGGGATTCTCCAAGAGGAAGTCTGGGAAGGGAAAGAGAACTTCTGAGGCAGAATCAAAATTTATTAGAATGAATAGTGCAGTTCAGAGGTCTCACAGGAGTCCTTTCAAGGCCCCGTCGTCTTAGGTGGGAATAATAGCAACAATTTCAAACTTATGGTTTTTTTTTTTCTATTCTACCTCTGAAAATTAGAAATCTCGCTTCCAGAAAATGAAAATTTGGAGTGAAATGACAGCCAGAGCATACTGCAAGAAGAGCTCTGTGTCAGAGACCTGCCCTCCAGGCTCACAGCTTTCCCCTTCCCACATGTGTCTGTTGCTCACTTTAGCCTTATCGCTAGGCTGTGGTCAGTAGTTTTTCCCCAAAAAGGGGAGATTGCTGAGGGCATGATTAAGGAGTAAGAGCGAGGTAGACATGGAGTGGCAGTCCAGGGATAGGGATAATTTTCATCTGGGGACAGGCAGTAGAAAATTTTCTGTTTTCAAAGCCCAGCCAGGCAAAGGTGTGGAAATGGCTTTCACTTCTTCCTCTCCTTTTCTCCTGGAGCTCACAGGATGTTTTACCTTCTTCACAAACCTAGAGAGAGATGCTGGAGCCGAGAAACTGTTCTTCTCATTCCTTTGTCGAATGGGATCATCATCCTCAGGCTAAGGCAGGCAGTGAAAAGCTAGTTGTCTTGTGTTAGAGAAGACAAAAAGTGTCATCTTGTCCAGCACAGGTTTTTCAGTCCTGCAGGTCCTATTGGCTATTATGTTGAACTACTTCAACATACTAGTAGAGTCATGAAACTTAGTGAGAATGTTCATAAGACTGTGCATTTTCTTCTCAGGGAACTCTGTGTAATTTGAAAACTGTACGTATCTGAGAAGAGGAGGAAAAACAGCTCCTGCTAACAACACACCAACTTTGTTTCAGGATCTTTTCCTAGACAGTCAGCAAGAAGAAACGTAATCTGAATGCATTCGGTAAATTATTAGGTGGAGATTATTTGCTTAGTTCTAATTGAAGTTGTTGAAAGATCTTTGTAAATTTGAGAGTCTTTCAACTAAGAGGAAGGGGAAAATACCCAAACATCTTCTGATATTTAAGTAATCAATCACAGATGCAAATTAGAAGTTAGAGTGAGAAAATATTTGACTCACTGTTTGCAGTAGGTAAGTGTTACTTTATAGGTTGACATAACTTTGCCTAAGCAATCTGTTAAACAATTTCAAATGACAAATGTATTAGACAAAAAAAAAAGTGAGGCATACTTTCTGGATATAAGTATGATCAAACTGTTGCAATTAATTATCCAACTAAAAGGCAAGAGAAAGGAAACGCTGAATAAAACTAATAAGAGCCTCTCAACATTTTGCCTCTTTTCAGACTTAAGTATTGTCAAAAGTTATCTAGCCTAAAGCAATTTTCACACAAGTTATAATCTTCCTGTTTAGTTTATGGAGTAGAAAAGTGTGAAACTTCCTTCAGGACATTCACTTCTGAAATATTTGGCCATGTGAGACAAAAGTGTTCAAGTCACATGGTATGAGACCTCCAGAGCTCATCTTACTCGACTATTTGAAGAGAAGATTGAGATGTAACGTGATCGCTGGCAGCAGGTATATCATAGCGGGGGAAAAAAAAAACCCTCTGCCCGTAGGGGCTTACACTCATGTTGACAAAAGCAGCCAGAGACCCTGCTGACGTTAGACATCTTCTCTTGAAATAGAAGACTATGTCTTTGCTGTGAGGGTAACCGAGCATTTGATGAATATACCCCCAGTCGGATTCCCGTCCTGGAAGTGGCCTGGTCTCGTCTGTTCTCTGCTTTCTGCTGACTGAAACGTGACAGCCCTGGGGCTCGCGGGAAGGCGTTTGGCTGAGGAGTGATGATGTGTGATAATGGAGGTTCCCCGACAAGACAGTCTGATGATCCTTTCTAGGCTTAAGGTCTACAAAACAAATCAAAATACTTTGCTGAATAGGTTTGGGTTTGTTTAAAGTTTTTTTTTTCCAGAAAATTTTGAAGAAAACTTTGAAATTAACAGTTGGTCCTTTGGGGACCTGGTTAATCTTTTTTGCCCTTTTTTTTTTTTTGAGGTATCTATTTTCTTTGTCTGCCTTAACCAAATCCCACTGGAGCATTCCCAACACACCTCAGGGCTGACCTCTCTCCTTTTATGAGCCAGAAATTTCTGCTGCCTTGTTTTCCACTTTTCTTTCTGCTGCATTTTCCAGTGCTGCTCTTCCCCATTCAAAAGGAAGAAAACCACATGATCCACAAACTGCAACTTGAGCCAGAGCTAAATTAAAAATAATCTTAAAATTTCCATTATTGCTGTAGAATTTGTGTTCAATTCTCCTCCTTCTGTAAAGTCTCCCAATTCATCTTGCAATGTCCAAAATATATTGCTTGCATCCCAATGACCTTAAAAAAAAAATCTGTATTGTCAGCTTTGAGGAGCAGAAGCTAGGTGTAAAGTCAATCTGGCTGACGGTGCAGTTCCTGTAGTTTCATGCTCTCACTCTAAGATTGCTGACCACTAGCCTAGGGACAAGTATCTTCCTCATTTATATTTCCAGAAACAAAAGTCCTGGGGACACGAATGGTTTGGTTTATTGTAGATAGATCAGTCTGTCATACGTGTTTTGTAAACGTTAAAGGGTTCAGAGAATGGAGTGATAATCCTCAGTTATAAACTATTTATAATTTATCTATTTATAAAATTGATAAACAAGTAATTTCATAAAACCAATTTAAAATGTCCTTTTATTTTTTAAAATCTCAAATTGGTTGAGCTCTTGGGATAATTCCCGCTGTAAATTTTATGTTGCATATTTAATACTATTTGGTTTCAAGTAATTATCTGTTTTAAATCTTACTGTTGCATTTTTCTTGTATGCCCCAAGGCAACTGTGCATAGAGCTATCAGAAAGATAGTATATTCAAAAAGAAGAACAAAATATGTAAAGTTTTGTCATATCTTTACAAACCCATGTATATTTATCATAATTTCTAATTATTCCTTTTGCTTTACTGCATATTATTAGTTTAACTGAACCATAAACTTTAGACTAATAAAACCAATTTGTCTTTCATTATCATTTGCTCTATTAACTTTTACAAATGGGTTCATCTCAGCCACTGATTGATGGGCGCACAGCAGCCGTGCTAGATTTCTCACCCACAAACAGCTGCCTTGCATTTTCTGTTCGTGATTTTTTTTTCCCTGGGATATGAGTTATTCTTTATTCTTGAAGCTTAAATATAAGATACAGTTTGCAACTTTCCTCTGTTCTGTAACTTCCTTTCTGTTGGCTCTTCTGGCAGAAACCAGGGGCAGGAATAGTAATAAGAGCTGGAGTTGTCAATTATGCCAAGGGGTCCTGTTCAAAGTTAAACGCGCGGTTCAGGGGCCTCCAGTTAAAAACCTTATCCACTTCCAGCTTTGGGGAATGCAAACCTCATGGTGATCTTCGCAGGTAGATGAACCTGTGAATCACATACCTGCAAAATTACACACATCTTTTCTTGCGAAAAAAACATAACTAAAAAAATTTCAAGAAAAATAAAGCAGAAAATCGCCAAAAAGAGAAGTGGAGAGGCTGTCGCAAGGCCATTTAACAACTTCACGGTTCGGTGAGATGTGCAGTGTCACAGTAGCTGCAGGGAAAAGGCAGCCTTTGCGACGGAGGCCTTCTCGAGTGCGAGTCTCAGAAAACTAGGGGAGACGACGAGGGTTTGAATAAGGGCGAATGCGGGACCCGCAAATCAGAGGTGCTTGCAAAAACAGCCGAGTGTCGTGACGCCAGTGACAAAATTATGGCAAGCTGAGAGAAGAATGTGGAGGATGGATGAAAAAATGCTGACTTGAGAGGAAATCGAGCAGAATGAGGAGACTGTAGGAATAGACAGGGGACCCACAGGGGGGAAACTGGGGAGAAGAAATAAGTTAAAAACCCTCCAGAGGACATGACAAAATGCAGGGGAGAAGCAGCGGAGTGAGCTGCCGTCCTTTCGGGCTTGCGGCACCCAAAGGGCCTCTCCTGCTGTCGAAATGCTGCCCTTCGTTGCTAGGAAGGAGAAGCCGGCCGAGTCCAAGGGCTGTAGAGTGCTACCGGCAGTGTCCCATAAACAGCAAGCTGTGTGAAGGCAGGAAGAAATTTTGGAACCAGCGTTAAGCCTGCTAATCAAACATACTTACTTTTGGGCTTTGATAATCCAAATAAGAAAATCCTCCACAAACCCAGCGTCTCACCGGCTGTGCGGTTGTGACTTGCTCTTCAACTCTTGACTGTTAAAAATATTTAGGGGGAAAAAAATGGGGTGAAGCAGTGACTCTGTAATAAGAAAAAGCAGAAAAGGAGTAGGGAAGGTTCTGCATTTTTCCATTTCTCCCTCCCAATGCTTTATTGCATTTGAATGTCTTTTCTTTTGCACCAGTCTTACCAGAACTGATCTGGAATTGCCCAGTGATTTTTTTTTATGGTTGGTTGGGTGTCAAAAAATGCTCATTGTTTACAATTGAATTTTTTTCCTGGGTGTTTTTGGGGTGGGGGGGGGAGTGTCAATTCATAACAGCAGAGACCTTAGTTTTCATCAGACTAACCAGTATCTTGCAGGTTTTGCATTAAGTTTTTGCAATCCAGGAGGTTGGAGTATGGTACCGAACGTTCCTGAAGGTCTAATATTTAATGGATGTTCAGTTAGGTATAGCAAGTGCAACAACCCCAGCAGCAAAGTTCAGGGAAGCCGTCTCTCCCAATAGCCAAAATTGAGCTGTCTTACGAAAGGCCTCCAGCCTTAGGTCTGAATGAAGCGCTCTCTAGGCTTGAACTTTACTTTCCAATTTTTCATGTTGATGTTGTAACTGCTGGTCTAATAGATAAGGCATAGAAAATATAACTTGATCTCTCTTATTGGGGGGTGGTTTCTATAACTTTAAGTGACCTTAGTTTCGGGTAATGCAGAAGGTGAGGACAGTGAGCAGGATGAGAGCAATTCTGCCCCCGGTAATTACAATGGGCCAACAGAGCAGCATGTTGGCATTTTATTAAGTTAGTTTCTGTGTCGCTACACTCAAGTACTCACAGGTGACGACTCAGGCCTGTAAAATAATTAGTTCATTAAAAAAATTATGAAACTTTACCGTAAATAATGCATTTGGGGCTCTGCAGTCGCCATCGATGTGTTGAGCTCCTGGCCTACAGCAAGGTCCCTTGTCCAAGCTTTGCTCTGCAGCCGGGCTGGTCGGCAACGAACTTTTCTAAATGAAAGTTTGGATCCCCAGCAATCGCATGTCTCAGTAGGCCAGGGCTTTAGAGCTGCCGGTCTAGCATTGTTCCAGGGCCAACTAGGGGAGCTGGCAACGTTTCTAATCTTCTGCCAAGCACGTCTTCTGGGGAATGTACCTTGAGCACTTATATATGTGCAGGTTGGGAACGGCAATAAACTTTTTACTAGGCAGCTGTTAACTTTGGATAGTGTTTTGATAACTGTAAATGATTTTCAGTAAATGAGTGTGGTATTTTTTTATTACCTTTACTACATGGATCTGCAACTACTGTTTACAGTAGAAAATACCAACATCTCTTCCCTCGCTTGGAAATGGTGTTTCTTTATGGTATGTCGTAATATCTCTGTGTATTATGCTGACACGGAAAATGGTCAATGAATTCAGCTTTCAATATGCAAACCTGTATTTTTTTTCCTAATCTTATTTTAACTGAATCAAAATAAAAATGTAAAAAGGCATAAAAGAGTCACTTTATTTGTTCTGGAATCAGTGCAGTCACTGGAAGATTTTTTTCCTGATTTGTTCAGTTTCTGCCATTCTTTGCCTCAATTTCGTTATCATTCGTCCTGGTGACAGTGGCAGGAAATGGGAAGCAAGTGCCATTTCACTGGAACAGAAAACAGAGTTTCCATATTGAATTGTTCACTGCAGCCATCCGTTGCCTTATTAGTAGGTAACGTGGTATCGTTCTTACAAAAGCTCATTCCTGATTTTTAAAATGGCAATATAGTGAATAATTATTGATAAACAAAATGCTGATCCAGAGTGTGTTAAAGTGAAGAGAAAAAAACTAAAAATTGGAATAAGCGTCATAGTAGCCGAAATGTAAATGTTCAGTTCTGTTCCTAACTGCAATAACTATTTCATTTCTGTTTGTGTTAGTGGAAATGTATTTGGTTCGGCAATTTTTTAAAATCCTAACAAAGTTTATTGTTGAATTTTCCCTCAAACATGCTTAATTATTGATTTTTAAGCTGGAACAAAGTTTTTCACACATGTAGTTAGGAGAGAAGTGGATTCCTTTTTATCATAGGAGGAACACTTTTTTCTGCATATTTTGAACAATTATTTTCTGGACATATGTTTTTTGTTTCAAAAAACTGTGCAGCTTATGAAGTTGTTTGTTATTTTGCTGTGATTTTGTACGCAATGGAAGGGTGAGGAAAAGGTCAGCAATAAGTCTGCTGTTGCATTTTCACTGGGAAAAACATAATATTGATCGATAAGAAAATGGAAAAAGCACAACTATTAGCGTCTTACTTGATCTTCTCTGACCTTTACCCTGCCATGTTGATTTTAGTCTTAAATGTTATGTCTGTTGTTCCAAAGGTTTGTCCTATTTAGTCTTTTATTTAATTAATACATGATCTTCTTTACTCTCTTTAATGTTAAAACATGAAGTTTGTATTTATTTCTTGTTGAACCATTGTCCTCTTTACACCCAGCAATGCGCGCTGGATAATAACTTCAGGTAGGAATTGGCCTGGTTAAGAGTACTCTCGAATCACAGCCGGTGGGTACTTACCTTCATCAGATTGTTCCACGGATCCAAGGGGAAATTAGCTTTAAGACCGCATAAGCTTTTTAAAAGGAAAATTTAAACCCTGGGATAAAATCGTGGGCTTTTCATCTTTCTGCATATGGAGACGGAAGGGCGGAAAGTGTGGTATTGCACTTCAGAGCTGTACTGCATGGGTGTGTGTATGTGTTCAGATAGTGGCTATAGGATGCGCTGAGGGAGGCAGCCTGTGCACTGTGCTACACTGGGCATATACGCACCTCTGGCTGTGTGCGTGTGCACGTGCGTCCTGGCGTGGCCTGCGACGGCTTTTCCCTTTTTCCCTTTTCCCTTCTCTCTCTCATGCAGCCCGTTGTCCTTGGCCTGGCTTTGAAAAAAAAGAAAGAAAAGTGACCAAAACTGTAGACGGTTCGACCTTGTCAGTTATTTAACTTGTAGCTACCCTGTAAGTTATCAACTTGGTTTATAACTTCTTACCTCAGTTGAGTTTAAACGGAACAGGCTAGGGCAGCGTCATCTAAGATGAGGTGCACTTGAACTGAAATAAAAGTGGCCACAAATTCGTTTGCATCCTAGAGCCAAACAGGCTGCAAAAACCGGGTGACCAACCGCAAGAAGACCTTGCAGACAAAGCAGTAGAGTCCTGACCACTTGAGTCCAAGAGTTTTAAAAGAATTGGCTGTGAGGGCTGTTCCTGGTAACGTTTTTAAAATTTGAGAATGACAGCGACATGCTGCAGGATTACAAATAAATTTATACTTAACAAAAAATGATAATTAGGATAATAGTTGACATTTTTTACATAAAATAGTTTCTCCCGGCCTCATTTCCTTTCTTAAGAGATGATGAGCTGATTAAAGGTGCTGTCATTAGCTTGATCAAGCTAATTTTCTGTTTAATTTTTCAGACGTAACTTTCTCACCATCATAAGACGATATGATATCTGATATACTAGTGATGAAATACCCAACAGAGCAATAACTAGAGAATCCTAATCAAATAGGTTTCCAGTGAGGTCTCACACAGATCAGTTCTCACTCTGATCCAGCCATAAATCTTTGACAAACGCACATAAGAAAATATAAAATAACCGTTGATAAGGTTTGCAAGCCTCGCAAACACAGATGGAGCAGTACGAATATCATGACAACAGGTCATTTGTACAATGTTCTCTGCATCATTTAGTAAACTGGGAACCAGTGACGTGCATTTTAATATAACTAAAGACATGGCCGTCTACCTAGGGACGAAAAGTACAGCATGCAACATTAAGGAGCGCTGAGTCTGAAAAGGCTCTATTAACACTCTATTAATGGAAATATTTTCCCATCTGGTGCTCCAGCTAAAAGAATCCTTTGGGGTAAGTCCTTGGCTTTGTAAACAAGGGACCATCAAATAGGGAGAGCGAGCTGTATTATCTCCGTCCACCGAGTTACCGCTGCCGTTACCAAAACGCAGTCTGATACCAAGTCCTCGGAAAAGATAGTAGAAGGCTGGAGAGTGTTCAGAGAAGAGCTACAGGAAGGATTCGCAGACAGGAAATTCCACCTTACAATCAAGCCTCTGGGAAGCGTAAAGTTTTTGGGCTCGCTTAGAGAATCGTACTGCAGGAGCTAGATGTGTCCACACGTGCACTACGGTTATCTAACTGCAGAAAGTGCCGTTTCTTCGTAGCACGGCGCGCTCCAGTTTAGAAGACAAAGGGATTAGCTCCAGCCGTCAGAATACGAAAGGAGAACATTATTTTACACTGTGTATAGAAAGGGATGAACATTTCTTTTTATTTGAATGTTTACATCAAAACTGATTTTTTTTTTCTCTTTCTTAAAGGATAGGTGGCAGTCAGCACAGGTTCTTAAACCTGAAGCCAGGTGAAAGTAAATGGCTAAATCATACAGAAAACTGATCTTAAAATCTGTTAACCTCTATGAATCTTGCATACTCCGTTTCTGGGTAAAAATCTTTGGCATAATGCCAGAATTAAAAAAAAAAAAAGGCTGTGCATCATTATTATCTGTTGACAATTTTTTTTTCTCAAAGGTGGACAGTTGTTAAACAAATATCACAGGCCTTTTTATAACATTGAACTTCGTTATCATCACATCATTATTTCCTTAGCGCTCTCATTTTAAGTGCTTGAAAGCTACTTTCAATTGCAAATTAGCTAGGACAAAAAGGGGGGGTAAAAATCTCTTCCTATGCAACACGTATTTGATTTTAGTGAACTGGAGACTTGAAAGTTTGTTGTGACTAAACATCGCACAGCAAAGCAAAGGGGGATAGATTTATTTGATCTAACGCAAGTTGCTCCTTATAAAGCCTACTTTATTCTCCTTGGGGGTTTTGCATATTTCTTCCACTGCGTGAGGGCAGGAGGAAGAGCCCCAGATAAGAAAGTATCTGGAAGACTCAACAAGTTATCTGCCTTGACCTTTGGAGAGCCTTAAAGGGAAGTGTTGTCACTCGGAGGAGATGTGGAGGTCACACCAGGCACAGAGCCAGCCTACAACTTTTTTTAGAGTGTGTCAGAGCCAGGGCAAAGTGAAGACAGACTAGACTTAATCCTTTAACCTAACCTGTCAAAACTGCATCAAGTCAGCACTGCCAAATCTGCAGCCACCTCATAACTCAAAAAGGTATGCATGAGTGCATTTATGAATTTGCTTTTGAAAAGCAGCTTTACGGTTTGGTATTCACGGCGTTATGAAAGCGGGCCACATCGACGGGTATGCAAACGTAAAGCTAAACGCTGCCTGCTGCATGAGCAATTCAGCCAGCAGGGTCGTACGAAGATATGAAATAAGGTTATTGCAGAAGGTGATTTTTTTTAAGAAATACTTAATTCCAAATATAAAAAACATAGACTTTAAAGAAATTAGGCTTGTGTCGTTTTTAACGAAAACAGAAGAAATAAGCTACCTGCCATCTCCAGAGTAATGGGTAAAGCGCGCAGCACACTAACTGATATGTTATATTCATTGACTTTGCAGAAAGTGCTGCTCCTGTGTAGTGATGATAATTTGCTTTAAAGAAACACATCTTTGGGTTTTTACATATATGTATGTGTGTTTATGTGTATGTGAGTGTGTGTGTGTGTGTGTGTGTGTGTGTGTGTGTGTGTGTGTGTGTGTGTGTATGTTTTGCCTGAGCCTGCAAAAAGAAGCATTCATGTGAAAAATAACACAAATGTATGCGAAGCGCAGGGCCGTATCCTGACGGCTGCAGCCCTCCTTGGCTGACTGGCGCCGCGGCCCCGCTCAGGCGGCACAGTGGTCACAGCCCTCTGTATGGCTGCAAACTGCGCTTTAATTTGTGAATACACTGCAAAGCGAATGGGAAAAGGTTAGAAAGCACTTTCTCTGTGGTTAATCCCTGAGCTTTTCCTTTAAGCAGGCCCACAAAACGGTAGCGCTAACAGCAGCACTACAGCAGATGGGGCTTTGTGTGTGCGTGCGCGCGCGCGCGTGCGTGTGCATTGGAGGGGCACAGAGAGATCTGCATCGATGAGGGACAGGGACAGAGCATAAGTGCGATCTCTGCCTTAATGATCAATTAACCGGGAAATTGTCAAAAGAAAATGCAAAAACGTCAAGATTTTGTTAATGTTCTTGCTTATGGGCTTGGAAGGACCATTAATGACATTTCGAGATTTTTTTTTTTTTACACTGGCAACATCAAAACCAAAATGTGATCTTCTTTTCTCTTGGAAGAATGAGTGCGCTCTCATCTTAATGAGCCGTCTGAACGATTCCAAGGCTGGGTGAAAAAGTCCTTATATTAACTTTCAGTTTGGAATGTGACAAAATTGGAAATCTGCGAAATGTAGACCAAAACGTGGTAAGAACAAGGAAAAAAAAATAGCACAACCTATCAAAAAGAATATGGGAGTCTGAATTCTGAGTGAAGTTAAGCAAAAACGATGATAAACGTATGTGCCCGGGATTTTAATTCATATGTATCAGTCATCTCTTGTGCAAACTCCATAGACAAATCAAGGATTCTACTTTCCGAAGGTCAGCAGATGTTCTCCAAAGTCTTTGTGCTTTCCTGAGGAGCAAATGTGACAGTCCTATTTCTATGACAGTCCAATGATCATGCTGGGCACAAATATTAACTTTAGCAAGTGGCTACAAATTGAACACTGTAGCTGATTACTAACAAGAGGAAAAGAAGACCCTTTTCCCTTCAAAACAGAATGGAGTTGGGAAGTTATGCAGCATCACAGCTATTTTACAGGTACAGAAAGTATGTTAGTTTATGCCTAAATTAATAAAGATTTTTAATATAATGTACATGCAGTATACATTTACAAAGAAATGAGTCAGCATGCTCATTTTCTGCTGTGAAGCAGAAATCTGGATTTGTTACTGCTGTTTTTGGACAGGAATGGGTCACTTGAGGACATACAAAGAAAAACAGATTTCCAGCTGTGCATAGATGTACAAGGACATATGTTGACTTACATTTTCACACTTCAGTGCTGGAAGGCCAGTCCAGCTTTCTGGGCTAACAGGCTTCATCACCCAGGCCATAACTTCTGCCTCAATGTTGCAATGGCTTAAAAATGGCCACAGGCCTGAATCCACACTGAGGATTTCCATCTTTCGAAGGGGGCCTTCAATGGTTTTTTCATTCACCACAGTCTTTATTCGGACTTGTCTCGTGTGCCTTTTGTAGAGAATGACTCCTCTGGAGTCAGCCAGTAACGTGAGAAAGGCAGAGAGGCAAATGAGATATTATGTGTCACACAGTGAATACGTAAGGAGATTAGAGCTCAAAGTAGGATTTTACCACCCAAACTGATTCCGCTGCATGCAAAATTAGGAGCTGTGAGTTTGCCGTTTCTAGCTAATAGCCTTCTGGACAGTTTGGGGGGTTTGTCTTGCTTAGATTCTCAAATGACGATTGTCCCTGGAGGCTCATAGTTAGCATATATACTATCTGCAGTGTAGAGGGCATAGCAGTGTTTACTTGTGTGACTCTCAGAGCTCGACTATTGCACATGTTGTTCTAATGAGCTCAATTACGCAGGAAAAGAGGTTAAGGAGATATACGAGATCCTTATCAGAAAGCTTCTCAAACGTAAATGTACATTTGCTTCAGGTATTTCATTAAAGCAATGCTCAAACTTTTTAATAGCTAATCCTGGCACTTGAGCCGAGAAAAAGCAGAAGGACCAAACTCGGTGGCAACAGCAGCCCATATCTCCCAGTGCCGGAGGCTGGTCGTGCTGACCGAGCACCACGCAGCTCGGCGGGTGAAGGAGGGAACATTGCAAATGCTGGTGAGAATCACGAGCAGAAAAGCTCACCACAAGTGCAGAAATCCCTGAGCTCTGTCAGGTGTGCCCCAGGAAAGGGCTGTCTCTTCCACGGGTCTCAGCAGCTTTTGCTTTGAGCTCATCCATGACGGGTGGGGGGGGCTTTGAGCAGTCAGAAGTTGGTGATTTTACTCATGTTATTCCTAGGAGTCAAGCTTTTTTAATCTGATCCAACTCAAAAACACCCTCTTTTTACCTCTGACAGCAGTCTGATTGCTCTAGTGCTTTAAATCTGAGTTACTTAAAGATACCGAATGCAACTGATCAGATGCTGAAGGGCTGCCAAGATTAGAGGCCTGTAGGCCCTATCGCTTTTGTTATTAATTATGATAAAGCTGTACAAGCTGCAGCCTGGGCCACTCAGTGCAGACACGGGGACAGCTTCCCTCCGCTATAGTCCCCTCTTTTCTCTGCTCTGGCTATTCTTAGCTGGGGAGCAGTCCCTGTGGGACGATTGTCATCTGGTATATATACATTGCAGCAGCTGACGGAGATAATCAGAGGACTATAACCAGCTCCCTAACTGCCATGGGAACTCGGCGGCATCAGGGAAGCTGGCCCGGTACCAGGAACAAGCACACATCCACGAACCGCATCTGGCAGGAGCGGGACACATGTTTCTGCTACTCATCTGCTTTTCAGCCTTGTGCCACAGAGATCACGGCAAAGGAGTGAAACGTAGACACAAATCCAAATTGCAAAAACTAGACTGCGTTAATCAAATGGCCAGATTTAAAGACAAACAAAAATATGCCATCAGTAGGCAGCAGTTAAGAGGAGGGTGGGAATCCATGCTGGATTTTCCTGGCCGTTTCTGGATGTTAACTGAGATGTTATGTCGGTCATTTCTGTTGTGGCGTGCTTCATGGTCCTTGCAAACGGTTAGCCGAGCTGCTAATGGCATGGGCCTCCATGACAGGCAAATTCCTGTGGCTAAAGTTTCCAAGGCATCTCATCCACTTCAAAATCAGTCAGGCATCGAGTGCCAGGAATGGGGCATGCGAGTTGCTTGTGCTTGATAATGTTTGTATGATTCCACCTTGTATCACTGCTGTGAAGGTCTCTACCTCTGTTTAAAATACAGAACCGATGTATCTTCTTTCACCCTCATCAGTGATAGTTTCCCCATTGACTCCCTTACCCATTCCTTACCTGGTTGCCCTCTGCCATTTTGTCCCTCTTGCAAACAAACAGGGCAGAAGTTGTAATTATTAACCCTGCATGTGCAAATAAGGCAGAAATAACCCGCGACACAAAACCCCTATCCTGAAAGACTCTATTAGCAACTGCAACGTGCAGATCTGTGCAGAGTGAATGCAGCCTCTGGACAAAAAACAGCAGACCACTATCCAGAGAAGCTGAAAGACTGGAAGGCAAGTAGGTATCGCAGGAGAACAGGTCCAGTCAGGAACCGCTAGGAGATTTTCCTGCTTATAGCTGCTTACCTTCATCTGCCCCCAGATCAGATTCAAAGTCCCCCTTTCCCTCAGGTGGTGAGCAGAATGTATATGTATGTATCTATATGTGTATACATGTATATCTATATATGTGTGTGTGTATATATATATGTGTGTGTGTATATATATATATATATATCTATAAAAGATATTTTTTCTTCATCATTGCAAGGCCATTTTAGGGAATGGCAACATCTTAGAAGCCACCTGGAGCTTCTGGGAGCTGTTTGCTGCTACTGTTAATATGACCAAATGGAATTTGGGTGAAAAGAACAGAAAACAGAAGAAATGAAGAAGAAGAAGAAATGAAAAGGTTATGGAGAGCAGAGAAGTTCTTTAGATAGAAGAGGATGCAGAACTATAATGGTGGGAGACTCAGAGAGGAAGAGGGAAAAATGGTTGGGCTAGTGGGAACAGTAGCAGCAGTGCAGAATGAGAATAAGGGGGATAAGGGAGATAAGGAGCATGGAGAAAGAGGGAGAAGAAGAAAGAGATTATGATGCAAGGAAGCAAACTCTTCCACCCTGCCTAATTCTGTGATGTGCTCCTCTTTGAAGAAGCCACCAGAGTTACAGGCTAAAGGGAAAGGGAAGAGGGAACAGCACTCCAGTTAGGTTTGCATGGTGGTGATAACAAGTCATGCCAGATATATAGGGATGCTAGCAGCAACTCCCTTCTTTCTACAGGTATGTTGGGTATTTAGTTGGGAAACTTCACTTATGAAGATTAATACAGTTCCTACTTAACCATTGCCATGTGGAAAATTCAGATCAAGAGGCACAAAACCTCAGAGAGTGCCATTTTGGGAGACAGAGAGAGAAAAAGCTACCATGCATCCAGATTATTTTGGGTTCAGACACTGCATCTGAACCAGTTCTGGGGTCTCTGTGTTTGGATTAGGTGGAGGGTTGGCCGGGCATGTCAAACTACTGAGCACAAGCTCCAGCCAGGTGGAGTTACCCATGGGGATGGTGTGCTGGCCCCCAGATTAGGGTCCCACACCCATCACCCTTGCCTGACTCTTAAGAAAAGTGCCCAGTAGTCACCCTCTCCTCTTTACACTGTTTTATACTAGAAGGAAACCTGAACAAGCAAGGAGGGAGCCACAATTTGTTGCAGCAATTCCCTACTGTGGGTGGTTGAGAACCTTGGACTGTGAGACTGAAGGATGAAGCCTATTCCTCAGTTCAGACAAAGCTTCAGTGCCCAGAAATCCCAGCAAGTTCCTCTGCCCAAGCGTGGGTTGGCTTCTGGAGCTTCCTTCAGGACATCATTAAAAAGAGTCAAATGCAAAGACCTATGTTATGCCATATCTGAGACAATGACTGATGTGATAGAGCGAACTAGCAGCCAGTAAATAGCTAGTGAAGAAGAAAGCCCTGAAAAGTGTTTGCCTAAATTTACAGCAAGACTGTGAGTGGGATTCATCTAACCTGTTGTAGATATTAGAGGTCAGAGGAGCTGCTATAGGGAAGGTCTCTCTATACCAGCTAGAGAGGGAATTCAAGCTGACTAGGCGACACACCTGATTTTTTTCACTCATCTTGCAGCTAGGTTTCCCATGTTCCTCTTCTCAGTGTGCGGGTACAAATTCTCTGTGGGGCACAATGAAAAAACCCAAAGTTTTAAAAATAAATCTAAGATAGGGCACTAAGCCACATATTTCCTTTGGCTTAGGATGATGCTGTGTGACTCCGAGCATCTGGTCTCACATTGCCTTCTTAGTAATTGCAAAAGTAGCTGGGGTTTTTGAAAGGCTTGAAATCCATTGACTTCAATGTGTCAGGAAGAGACCAAACTGTTTGTTAATCTGCTGTCTATGGGAGTGATCAAACAGAATCCTTTTCCTTTTGCAAACAGTGACGGAAAAGCATAAGCTGTCCTAAATTTCCTGTGCCTGCTGCCTTTTGCTGCCTACAGTGCTCTCTACTTTCCCTTAAAATTTCAAAGCCTCAGAAATGTATTTGGGTTTGGCTCATGTTTATAAAGCTAAGAGTATCCAGACAACGGGGAAAAAAAAGGGTGATTTACATGGTCAGTCATACGTAACAGAAGATGTAGCTCTGGGTTTGTCGACAAACCATAGTCTGACATTTGTTCACGTAAATGATCTGATGAATAGTTATGAAAAATGTTCTAATTTGGGAAAATTATGATCAGGTCATGTGTATTACAGAGAAAAAGAACTAAATTAATTATGCATAGTGTGTAGCTGTCAAATACCAACAAAAATTGCAATGAAGAGGCAACAACAACATATAGGGGTCCAGCTAACTTCTATAATGCCTGAATTTAGCTGGATCACCACGTTGCTTGAGTTCACAAACTGCTGTACCCCTGCTTATCGAGCAAAACCTGTGCAAAGGTGGGCCAAGATTCAAAGAGAACTTTTAAGGAGGATTGTTGTTTTTCAGAATTGAACCTATGACAGGACCAATGTTGAGGTCTGTGCTTTTAGAGTTCAGTATAACTCCTAGTAAAACCGCGGGGAATTACTGAGCACTCAGTTTTGAAAATCAAACTTCTCATGACATAGGCCATTTATACACACTAAAATGTCTAAATAGTAAATTATCTTTCAAGACTTTTCATCACAGAACTACGTTAGCAATCCTGTAAGTTAAAATAGTAGAACTGCTGGTGTTTACTGAAAATCCACTGTAAAGGCTGATCATTGCTTTTCTGTGAAAAGGATATGTGTCTTTAATTATCTTGATTATTTACATGTTAATCAAAAATCTAGAACTATTCTAGTGTAAATACCGTCTTTCCTGGAGGTATTAACAACATCACTTTGCTTGTTATTAGTATCTGAATAATAAAGAATGAAAAAAGACTAGAAATGGCAGCAGAAAAGCCAGTCTGCTTGTTCATTGTTGTATAGCCTAAATGAAATCCAAAATAGGGAGCAAGCCCATCAGCTGCGAAAAGTGAGAGCCTCAACCTTCAGCTGATGTAGCCGGGGTGTTTGCTTTAGGTAGGACTACTGTGACTGAACACAAACTGTATTCCAGATACAATCTTGGGAGTTGCCAGTAGAGAAACAATTATTATTTTAAAATACCTGATCTTAAATGTAGAAGTAGGAATAGTGACTCTGCCTCTGTTTTCAAAAATGGTAATCTTATCATTCAATGTGCATATATTTCACATTTCTTTTAATATGGAAAGCACACAGCTTGTTGAAAATGGAGAAAACAGATTAGGAGGAACAAAAACCCATTTCAGTATGGACTGGGTGTTTACAACAGACCCACTGGGGACCTTTGATTTTACAATCAACAACCATGTATTTCTGTCTGTTTAGTTTTCCTTATATGATTACTCTTAAAGTATTCTTGCCATATGTCATTTGAATCCTTTGGGGACCTTTGAAAGAAGATGAGAAGACTACTTAAGCAAGCTTTGTAAATGTACGTGTCTGTCCATATGTATTAAGGCATACAGATAGTTTTTATCTTATGTCATGCTTAAATTTATTAAAAATAAATGAATTCTACTGAATTTTGTCACAGCTGAAATATGTGGCTTAACTGGTTGATATTAATTTAGTTTTTGCTGATACGAACATGCTAGAGACCAAATTGAAAAGTTTATATTAAAAGAATGAGAAAATTTTCTGAAGCTTTAGTGCATCCAACCTCCCCGTTCCAAAAACTAGTTTTCTTTAAGTTATTTTGAAAAAAATATATATATTTATAGAGGTATGTACATGTGTATATCTAAGGTGATACAAGTTTTTTTCCCCTAGTATAGCCAATATAATTGTGTTATTGAAGAAAAAAATCATGCTAAAACTAGATAAGATTGTGTAAAGTGCTATGTAAGATTTCTTATTTTACAGCTTTCCAAGTGCACAACAGTCCCATTCCTGAAGTGCTATCTCAACTCTTTCCTAGTCTGCAGTGTTAATATTGGCAAACTGTATGAAACACTATTGGTCAGGACTGGCATTTGTCTATGTAGAGGTTTGGGAAGTTTAGTTCCCGTGCTGCTTAAAGTGAGTTACTTATAACGGCTCACGATTTGAGAGAGGACAGCTTCTGTGATCCTTACTTCTTCCTATGCCTTGCCAACTGGCAGGGCCCTGAGGAGTAGATAGGATAGGATAGGACAACAGATAGATAGGAGAAATTATCATTTAAGAAAAATAAAGTACAGAAGTTCTTGGCTTTTTAAGCAATACTATCTATACAAATTTCATATAGATCTAATCTGCATAATTGCCAATTGTTTGAATCAGAAGCTTCAGGTTTTGGAAGGAAAACTACATGTGAATTCAGTGCTGTTGCCTCTGTTTTTTTTTTTTATTTAGTTGGTGACAGATCCTTGAAAGGATCATGAAGGAGGGAAGGGATGCCCTAGTCTAGCCCTGGCAAAGGTTTCCCATAGCATTATTTATTTAAGTGCTAAGGCCCAGATCTAGAAAGGTAAAAGTCAAAGATCTGGTTAATCACTTAGGAGCACATCAGTAGCATACAGTGAAGTGTGCAGCAGACATAGCCGTAAAGTAAATGCAGCACAATGGTCAAAAGGGGATTAACTTCATTTCTCAGAGAATTGCCTAGCCTTTAATCCAACCCCCCAAAACATGTGGCAGCCTGTGACTGTCGAAGCTCTTAGAAAATGTGCTCCTGATTAAGAATATGTATTGTCTCTGTAAAGGCTGCAGTCACTGAGCATATCCAGTCCCTGTTTCTTAAATGATGGCTCTAAAGGGATTACAGCTTTCGCAGAGAGGTTGGTGAAGTGGGGTATGCTACACTAAAATATCTTCCAGTTTTATCCCACCCTTGAATCTGCATGTGAAGTGGATTCACCCTATTTGCTCCAGCTTTGGAGAAGGAGGCATCCTTTCTTCGAAGCTGGATGCTATAACCGTGGACACGCTTCCTTCTTTAGTTCAGGAGTCTCATTGGTGAGAGCTGTGCCAAAGCCTGCCTTTCAGACAGCATCATCTGACTGAGTTTCAGCAACATACGCAAAGTTAGGGACTTATCCTTTCTCAGATCGCAAGCAATTAACATTTTACTTCCTTCTGGCAGAACATTAATCAGGATAAATCATGATGAGGGCTGAGATCCTTGTCTCCTTACATCTCAGAGCCTGAAGAATTTACAGTAGATAAAAGCAAATGAAAATAAAACTCTGCATCTCTTCCTTACACCTAATTCTTAACACTGCCCTTTTTGTGTAGTACCAGTCAGCTGTCACTGTGAGAGCAGAGACCAAGGACTGGTAACAATACTTCCCATCACATTCTTCTGGCCATCTAAGCTGCCAACTTTCACACTACTTAATAACACCCGGGTGATATGTCCAAGGGACAGCAGTCAGCTGGGAGACTCATACCGGAGAGAAGAGCAGCAGGCTCCTTCCTGTTCATCCCAAGCAATCCTGACAGGAGGCTGTTCAGAGAGGAAAGAAAGTAAATAAACTGGTTTTCCCATGAATTGCTGATGTTGTAATGACTGATGTTGTAATACAGTTCACTCGGATTATAGACTCGGCACAGTAGGTGATATAGATGGTTGGACCTTGGCCCACTGGTGCTCTTCAGGATTAATCAACTACAGTTTTGAACTAGCAGCAACAGTAAAGTTGTTCTGCGGCACTGCTGTGCACATGCTATGTCAAGGCTATTTGTCTTGGTGATATTAATTGAGCAGGGGTGGCTTGGGAAGTGTGTCCATGTAGCTACCTAGGACCCTTCGGAAAGAAAGAATTTAGTTGCTGTTGGAAGCACTGATAGCCATGATTTGAGAAGTTGCGTTGTTACTGGTTTGTCATGCTTGTTTTGACCCTCCTTGTTCTGTGTGTAAGTAATCCCGTTCTTCAAGACCTGTGTTGATCACTTGTGGAGTCTAGTAAATTCTTCTTTTCCCTTGAATGTCTTGTTTGTTTGTTTTTCCCATTTTGCCTGTTGTAACAGAGCTTTACAACAGGAAGAGGTGGGACATCGTGTACTATGGAAAAATTCAGGCCTGGTTTGGGCATCTTGCTCATACACTCAGTGTAAACCAACAGCACAATTTGGGGTCAGGAAGAAATTAAAATGGATTTGATGTTCATATTTGTTTTGCTTTTGCATTTTCTTTGCTTTGAGCATTTTCTTACAAGAAATGCCTTACTCTTGGATGAACTTGCAACACTGGCACTATCTCCTGCTTTTTTGTAATACCTTATGGTTTGTAGTTATTTAAGTCCTTCATTGTTATTATAAGGTCTTACTCTATGGTCTTTGGAAGTGTTTTATAGCTTGAGATATGTAGAATGGAGGTGCCGTGGATGTTTCTAGACTACATTTCTATTACAGGGTTGATTGCAGTTGCAGAACTCTGGACCCAGTAATGATGGTGTCTCCTGTCCAAGGTGATAGGCATGAACTTGCATCTCTGGCTCCTGAGTCATCACTTCCCCTGGAAAAGAGAAAATCCAGGCAAGGAAGAGCAGCAGCAAAGAATTATGCCCAGCAAAATAATAGCTGTACCCGAAGACTTCCTACTGACAAGGTTGTGTGGCAGTGAATGGAGAAGAGAAAAAAATCTCTTGATCGGGAAAGCCTTGTTTGCCTTCTTTCCTTCAGAGATCTGCCAGTCAACGGTCCTTTGCATTCCTCCAGAAGAAAAGGTGAAGGGAAGACTGCTATCAATGTTTCTCTCTCTCATGTTACTGTGAGAGAAGAGAGGCTTCACAGAAATATTTGAAGATAAGCCTAACAATGAATTCGGGGATCTGACTTTTGGACTCCACATTTGTAGGTTCCATTTACTTTTAGGTTAGTACAAAAGCAACATAACTTGAACTGGCCTACTTTAGTAAAGCCTACAATTTATGTACCTAAAATCCTGAATCGAAAACACTTACATTGTGTGGACTTCAAGCACTTTGCGAGTAAAGGAGCTGAGTCAGCAGGGAGTTTTACTCTAGGCAGCTTCACCCATAGGGACCCTTCCTGCTGTCTGATAAGGTATCATAAATATGGAGAAGTTGTAATGAAATGTATTTGAGTTATAGCAGACCAAATCCTGTCTAAATGAATGCAGAAATCAGTCAGTTATGTGGTACTGGGCAGACACATGGCCTTAATAAAGATCTTGACTTTCTGTCACAGAATTCACCCTCCCCCTGCTCCTTTTTCTCTAGTGAGCCTTCTGCCATGATGGGACTTCCCCATACTGACATAGCATCAGTAAAACCAGTGTGCACATCTTACTTTTTTTAGTTGTTATTTAGCTCAGCTACTGGGTGCCAAACCTAGGGTAAACTCACTACATAACTGTACCAGTTGGTTCAGACCTCATATGTTTTTACCTGTAAGATACGAGGTGACTCCTCTGGGTGAGAACTTCCTCGCTTACTTCTAGGTGAAGGCTGTAACTTAGGACTTAAAATGGGCACCAGGAAGGGTTCCATCACTTGTGACTTTATGGTGAGTACGACTCCAAAAAATAATGTTATTTGTCCTTGAGTGCAGCTGTGATATTGGACTAAAAAAATCATCTGTCACCTTTACTTGCAGTGGCAGCAACAGCTCCCAGCTTCTACCTCCTATGTTTAATATGCTGTCAATCAATCACCTGCGTCACAAGGTCTCTAAGATGATGATGGTATTTTTCAGAAAGGGGGCTACATAATCACATGAAGCCTCAAAATTAGAATGTTTTATTCACATAGATGGCATAAAGCATTGATGTCACCAGAGCTAGCTTATGCAATATCACTGCTACATACAGCACTCTTGTGTGGGGTGTTGTGACCTAACCGGTCCAGAGAGGAAAGCAATGTGCTGTGTTTCATACACTCCAAATAAGGGCCTGCATGGACATCTTTCCTGTTGCCAGGAAGAGAGAAGGCTCCTGCTCACAAAGGATTTCCAAAGAGTCTTCCCTTTACTCTCTTCCTTTCCAGCTCACCTGCCCTGGAAGTGTTCCTGGGGCACTTACCTACCTTTCCGATAATTTTCTCCTCAGCAAAAAATATTAATATATTGAAACCTGTTAAGTAGCTGAGCACCTTCAAATTGAGGAAAATGAGGCTCACTCTGAATAATTTATTAGACAATCACAAGTCCCTGAATCCCAGTAATCAATAGATACTGTGATGCAGGACAAAGCTCTAGAAGACTCAGCACCCTTTGATGTAGCATGTCTGCACTCTTAAGGACAGGTTTACGCACCGCTATGCTTAAGCACGGCTCTATTCTATTTTCCAGGAAGTGTTTTACGTTCACAGGAATTAATAAATAATATTTTTTTTCAAAATAGAATACTTAGAAGAAAGTATTAGATGAAATCTTGAAGTCTTTTTTTTTTGTGATTTGTTTGATTTTTAACATTCTACAGGCACCGTTAAAAAAAAAAAAAAGAAAGGAAGAATGTTGGAGGGAGGTGTTTTCTCAGTTCCACTTCATCACCATCATCATCCATATTTCGGAAAGAAATTTTGGGGTATTCTTTGGAAAAAGTGCTGATTATGAACCCATGGAAACCAGTGGCAAAATGCTCATTGACTGCAACTGAAATATATCCACTTCAAAAATTTAAATAATGAACTGCTGGTTTGGAGAAAGGAAATGGAGATAAAACTGAGAAGGAAAAGATTTTTGCGTCCTCATTTTTATCTAGCCAAATCAATAGTGAAAGGATTTTTTTCATGTATTTAGAGCACGAAAAAGGAGAACATTTTCTTTCAAGTTATTTTCTTCATTTTCATGTTCTCCTTAAACTGGGACGGACAAAAAGTAGCCCTTGGGCCTTGTAAGTAGGTCAGTTGCAGCTCTTTTGCCTGGACTGGGTTTGCTGCTGTGGAAAGAAAGGATACCAGCAGGGCTTGCTGGTATCACATTCTGTCTAGGTGGCAGAGGGGCTCCTTCCCTTCCTCAGTTCAGCCCCATTTCTCAGTAGGGTGAGGGCACACTGGGGAGCATCATCATCTTTCCCTTTGAACTTGCTCCCAGGAGCATCCTCTTCCCTTGCTTCTTCAGGATACTTGAAATGTATTAAGACACATTTCAGCCAAATGGGTTCTCAGCCAAATGAAGACATTGATATGTCATTGGGTCAGGAAGACTTAATGCCTTCCTCTGCAGTAAACTGCCTCTGGACCTGTGTAGTCAGTGTGCATATGAAAACTGCTTTGCAGCTTTAAAACCAGCACTTTGCAATCTAAATGGCAGCACCGAATTCTACTGCCACTTCCTGGACAAGTTACTAGATGGAGCTAGTTGAAGTTCTGTACGTGCTTGAGCTATGTGCTTGAGATCCTGTTGCTCTTAATCACTCAAGTAATCCCAGTGAATTACGAATCTATTGAACTGTTGCAGTCGATAAGACCACTGATGCGAGGAATCAAGTTACCGTTTAACCTAAATACAGAAATAGTCTGTATAGACTATTAGACTAATAGAATAGAGCAGGACGTAGAGTTTGTGGCCCCCAGGGTGACACTCTTCTCCACCAGCCTATGGAGGGGGCCCACCTCTCTTTGCGCCTTTTTGAGGGCCCATAAATCTGGAAGTATTTTCTGTACGGTGATGCAATTCCATGAGTGTGGAGGGAGCACCTCCCACAAGTCCTAAGCACCTTGCAGCCTCTTTGAAGGTAGATGTGGGTTAAAACATCCTCAGATAAAGAGGGAATTGATGCCAAATGTCACACTTCCAGGATCTATGTTTTGACCATTACCCGTTTTATAAAAATGACTTCCTCTTTAAGAAGAAGAATAGTAGTGGGTGGGATTGTAGCTGCTAAATCTCAAGGGGAATATAGATACCTTCCTGCAGTGCAAGCATTACCCCTTTTATTGGACAAATACAAATGTATCATTTGACCATTAGCATCCCTCAGTTCTTTAGTTTTACATGTACAAAGCTACAGCTGTTCATTAAAAGATCAAGAACCACACACACACCAAAAGAGCTGTGGGTCTTGATTCCATCACATATAGCCAGTACTAGCTTCATTGAAGGGAGAACCTAAACGCTTTGGCCTAAACGCAGTGTTTTAATGATTTGTTTTCTCCCCATTCATCTATGTGTCACATTTGTTGGAACACTTCCCAGTCCTTCAGAAAATCAAGCAATTATAATCCTTTCCTGTATTTTCCAGGATTTCTGCATGAAATGGTGCAACATGAGCATGATGAAACTCTTTTCTTGGCATTTAACTGAATACACTTTCTCACACACAAACCTTCGTACTACTTGAAGGTCAGATCTAAACGGAAAAGGTAAACGTATATCAAAAAGACTGTAGTAAGTCAGAGTCTCCTTCTGAACCTTTATATCTTCAAAATACTTAATGTTCAAGCTCCTGCCAAGACAAAGTCTTCTTGGACCCCCTACCTCTCTTAATGTGGCTGATGGGAGGGAGCTGTTCCACTGGATTCTTTGACTATGAACTAATTAAGCGTCTTAATATCAGATATCAGCTCAGGATAAAAAGAAGTGTGCTCATAAATGTTAACAGAAAACGAGTATATCAGTTTTTCTGTCTGTTAATTAGGAACCCGTAAACAAACTGGCTGATGCAAGGTGCCCTGTAATCAGGTTACCTAAATACCAGCCCTTTCCTAAATTAACCTTTACAATTGTGTGAGATAGTTGTAGATTGTTAATTGCCACTGTTTCTTTTATAATAATAATAATATTATTATTATTATTATTATTGTTTAAGAAACAGGCAATATGCCCCACTGCAATTTTGCATGCATGCCTAGGAAAAAAAGAGTAGATGACATAAATCGCATGCGTAATCTCAGGAGACAATCATTTTAAATCTTAATTGGCTGCCTTTTAAATATCATTTAAGGTCTCGTTTTCCCAGTCTCTCTCTCTCTAGTTAAGAAGGTGTTGTGTCAAAGTCTATTACCTTGCTGGACGTCTCGCTTCTAAGTTTTTTTTTTTTATAAAAAAAATAGAACCATCAGCAGAGGTTTGAGAGGTCGATAAAGCTTTTAGATTTGGAGATGTTTTCAGGGAGCCCATTTCCTGCGGCTAAGAGTTGTTAATGGAGCTTAAGGAATTATCTTATGACTCGGGCTGGGAGAGCCGTATATTTCTTCGCTCCTGTTCCCTTGTCGAGGCTGAATATGCTGCTGTCAAACTCGCTTAATGAAAAGTAACGCGTCGCTGATTACAGTTTTATTTGGGCTCTATGTAAAAAGCACTGTTAATTTAGCATCCCCTCCTTTGTGTGTTTGAATTTGCCATGGCTGAATGATTTAGAGTCTCTCAGTTTCAAGCCGTTTCTCTATGATTTTTTTTTCTTTCTCCTCTCTTTCTTTCTCATGCTCTCTTTATATTTCAGTTTTGCACAGCCGTGCAAGCTGTGTGGCTCTCCCTTTCAGCCCTGTAGCCTCCTCCAAAGCTGCTGAACCTGATCTTTGACTTGTGCTGTTGAATCAAACGGCAAAATTAATTTCTCACACTCTTTTGTTCACACCTTTAAAAACCCCTTTCGGAAGATCACTGTATTTGACTGCTGATCTATAGGCAAGGTTCTCGTACCAAAGCAAGAAACTATTTTCCCTCCACTGTAATTTATACAGCCTCATCTCCGTATAGATAATGTTTCGGGGTCTATGAGTGCACACACACACACACACACATATGCACACACGCATATCTAGAAGATTTAGTGCACAGTTAGTCCCGTAGTCTACTGGGATCTGGTCTTAAGACGTAAACTTATTAAAACTTGTTTTATAATGATATTAAATAGAGAGATAAAGGTTTGATCCTATTTCGTTTGGGCTTATGATATTTCAGTGTGCCTGTGTTCTACCCACAGTTTTATTACCTTAATTTTAAGTACCGGAGGGAGGGGGGAATTTCCTCCCAAATCGCCGTGAAAGCCGCTGCCGGTCAGCAGCGGTTTATAACTGCGGGCGGCATGATCTGTAAAACGCCTGCCCTGGGACGGTGCGGAGGGGCTCAGCACCCCTCTGAGGTCCGGGCACTTTCGGGTTTTGGCTCCTCGGTGGAGGAGCCCTCTCGTGACACCCCGGCAGGGCGACAGGGGCAGCCGAGCGCCCTGGTCGGTGCGGCGGGTGCGCCCCCGGCAGCGCTGGGCGCGGGAGCCCTGCTCGCGGCTCTGCGGGCCCGACCGGCACCCGCACGCATTTAGCTGCTGCTGTGCTGGGGGGGGGGGGGCAAAAATGAAGCCCCCCCCCCCTCCCACCGCACTGAACCTCGCTGACATGGAAGTCGAAACCCGCTGTAAACCCACCCTTGTCCTTGCACACGCTGCGCGCACGCAGACCTCCCTGCGCTTTCTTTGCTTTAAAACTACCACCATAGCAGGCAGCTGGGGGTTTTTTCCCCTCTCCTCCCGTCCCTCTGGCCTCCGCCAATGGTTTGAGGGTAGCGTAAACCCTCACCTTTCCTCCCTTCCTTCTTCCTCCCCACCTGCTTGGTTTGGCTGAAAGGGATGTGCTTTGTGTGCAGGGTTTCAGAGGCAGAGCTCGCCGACCGCCCCGGCTGCATTAAAATTCCTGCCGGCCCAGCCTTGAGCTGAGATCGCGGCTCCCCGGAGACTCCACTTTCGCTATTACTGTCAAGTACCCTTGACTCTTTATTTTTGCCCTTTTATCTATTACAACTAATTCGAGTTCTTTTGCCCTTTTCAGTTTAAGACGTGGCTTTCTGTAAAGCCTCCCCCTGCCACCGAGCTCTCCGGGTGCAGAGCCTTTAGAAATTGAGGGGTTTACTGTCAAAATGAAAATTTCACTTCAAATTATCTTGGCTGATGCACGTTTTCCAGGCCGGGGGCTCCTGTCTGAGCCTTTTGACAGCCAGATCAGCAGAGGGGTTCAGTGATCTCGATAATATCATCCAAGAGAGCGAAAGTCAATACAATGACAGGGAATATGACTGGATACAATCCAATTACGGCTGCTGGCGGAGAGGGGAAGGGCTTGATCTGATCTCCGCACCCGGCTTCCTGTGTGCGGTCCTCGCACTAACAGGTCTCGCTAGAAACTTTACGGGCTGGACGGAGCACGTCGTATCCGAGCTGAGCGCTCTCTCGGTTGCGTTCGCCGTTGCCTTGGAAAAAATGATATATCGCCCGCGGGTGTATTCTTGTTTATTTATTTATGGAGGGGCTGGCGGGGACGGGCCGGGCGAGGAGGAAAGAAAGGCTCTTCTTGTCCTGCGGCAGCAGGGCGCTGCAGCTCCGGGGTTTAGGCCGACCGCGGTCTGTGTTATCGCCGGGCAGCTCCTGTTCCAGCAGTTCTTCCCCTCTCCCGGTCCAGAGAACAGGAGAGTTTGTTCCCGTTCCGGGGAAGTAAGGGAAATCTTTTAAACGCTTGTTATCTCAACGGTAAATCGGCTGCGAGTGCTCCTGAATGGCAGGGCGAGAGCGCTCTGTCTCTTGTCTCTGTGTGTCTCTCTCTTCCTTGGCTGCACTCTATTTAACGTCAAAACGGTAAAGCATCTGTCCTGAAGTGCTGAAATATTCATGGCGGATCAGCGATTCTCCATGCTGGCAGAGGAGCTGGAAGCTAAAACGGTCGCTTAAAAGATCACATTTTCCATGTGAACCAACTGCTCGGCACACGCCGCCGGGCAGCCGCCGCGGCACGGCCCGGCCCCTTTCGGGGCAGCCGCCGCCGGGGCCGGGGCCGGCTGCTGCCGCCGCGGCTCGGGCGCCGCCGCGCTCCCCCCGGGCACACAGCGCCCGCCTGCAGCCCGCCTGCAGCCCGCCGCCGGTGCCCTACGGCGCCACGGGCTCAGCTCCAGCTACTGCGGCTTTTCTCACCCCCTCCCGCCCCCTCTTCCCGAGGCGACTACTGCCAAACCCCACAAAAGCAGTGACAAGGCGCCCCGCGTTTCCCCGGCGGCGGCGGCACCTCCCGGCTGCCCGGCCCGGCCGGCGGGGAGCGGCGGGCGCGCAACGAGAGCGGAGAGCGCGGAGAAGAGCAGGGGCCTTCCTGCTGCAGCTGTGTCTGCTGGCCAGGGCGATCCACCGAGGGCGTGCAGAGCGCCGTCCCCGCTCACGGCAGCCTGTTGACAGTCCTTGGGGTGACCGGCTTAACTCCGCTCGGGGATTTTCGAAACCTTAAAATGCGCTTGCTGCGCAATGCAAAACGCCACCACTGGTGTTACCTCTGAAACAGACAATTTATTGGAGTGAACATAGCTTTTAACATATTTTTTTTTTGTCAAGATAGATTTGTGCAGCAGGTGTAAACTTAGTAGAAGTGCTGTTTGTGAATTATAGGCTAACAAGGAAATTAGAAGGAAAAACTCTCGAAAAGTCTTTATAACTAATGTCGGCATGCCTTAAATTAAATCTGAATTAAAATTTCTCGTTTGTAAACTTTCGGATGTAAACTTTTTAAGTAGGTCTACACTATAGTACGTGCTTTGGGACATGGAATTAAATAACTCTCACGACATTGATCCCTTAAAGCCGCAGCCAGGAGAAATTCTTCAGAACAGCAGTGAGTAAAGTCTGTCCGTTGAACCGAGCAAACTGAACTTTAAATCCTCGTTTCTGTCGCTTAGAAAAAAGTTTTATATTTAAACTCTCGCCAGTCTCTTTTCAGTGTAGCTGACTCTTCAAGTGTTAGAAAGTCCTTTCGCCCTCGGTGGGCTGTTAGGAACAAAACATTTTGCTTCCTGATTTGGGAAATGCGATAAATTCTTTATTTGAGTCCTGGTGGGCCAAGCTTGACAGCTGCCCCTTGAGCACGTTGGCGCCGTTCCCCACCGAGCGTCCCAAGGCTCCCGTTTCCAGGATGGCCCCTTTGGTGGTGGCCCAGGAAACGGTGGTGTTGCCCAAGGCTTGGTTCAAAGTACTGTGCCGGAACAGGGGGTCGTGAAACACCCCGTCCACCCAGTTCCTGAGGCTGGTGACCGGCGAGTCCTGGTGCCGGTCGAGGACAGCGAGCGGGGCGGCGGCGGAGGCGGCGGCGGCGGCGGAGACGGCGGCGGAGGCGGCCGCCCCGTGGCGCTTGAGCATGCAGGAGGGGTACTCGGCTTGGTTGAGGGAGGTGGCGGTGTGCGCCAGGGACCAGATCCGCGGCTTGGCCTCCAGCAGCTGCTGCTGCTGCTGCTGCTGCCCCGGCGGGAAGCACATTTTGGCCTCGCAGCCGCGCTGCCGGGCGCCCAGCAGCTCCTGCTCGCAGCCCTCCGCCGCCTTGAGGCAGCTCTTGGCCCGCTCGCCGGCCGCCTCCAGGGCGGCGGGGGGCAGCGGCGCCTTCATGGGGGGCTCCCTGCGGGGCGCCGGGCCGCCGGCGGCGAGGGGGGCGGCGGCGGCGGGGGCGGCCCGCGGCTGCTGTCCGCCGCCCGGCGGCTGCGGCGCGAAGGGCGCCTTCAGCTCGCACTCGGGGCTCCCCGACTCCAGCGCCTCCAGCTCCTCCAGGTCGCTGAGCTCCAGCTCCTTCTCCTCCTTGCCCGTGGGCTCTGCGGGGCAGAGGGACAGCAAAGACAAGACACGCCGTCACTGCCGGCGCCGCGCTGCCCCGCCGCGGCCCCCGGCCCCAACCCCGGCCCCAACCCCGGCCCCGGCCGCGCTACGTGCCCCCGGGTCTAGCAGGCTACCCTCGCCTTTCTCGCTCTTCAGCGCGTCTTCCTGCGAGCCTTCCTCCTCCTCCTCCTCCTCCTCCTCCTCCTCGTAGGGCCGCTTCTCGTCCGAGCACTTGTTCCGCGGGGGCCACGTCATCTTGTTCTCCTTCTTGAGGCGCCGGCGGGCGTTGGCGAACCAGGTGGAGACCTGGGTGAGGGTCATCTTGGTGATGATGGCCAGCATGATCTTCTCGCCCTTGGTGGGGTAGGGGTTCTTGCGGTGCTCCTGCAGCCAGGCCTTGAGGGTGCTGGTGGTCTCCCGCGTGGCGTTTTTCCGCCGCGTCCCGCCGTCCATCGTGCCGTACCTGCGGGCACCGGCAGTACCCGCCGTGTGACACGGCCACCTCGCCCCCCACGGACCCAACCCCCCCCCCCCACGCGGGGCCGAGAGCTCCCATGGCCCCGGCATCAGGTGCTTATGGGCAGCATCCACTCGGGGCGGGGGTAGGGCGGTAGCTGGACCAAACCGGGGGCGATGGGAAAGGGCGGCGTGGCTTTTAGGGCCGAGCTGGCTGCAGCACTCAGGCCAGGGAGGGAGCAGGGACGGAGGGCTCGCTTGGCAAGGAGCAGCACTGCGCAGTGCAAACCCCTACTACTGCGCAGTAGCGTTCGTGGCAGAAAAGGGGAGGAAAACGCCTGGCCTGTACTCACGACGAAGTCTATTCCAGGGAACAGCTGGAAAAGACCTAATTGATAGAAACGCCTCTCCTCTTTCTCCTTTGCTGAGTAAACTCGCCTACCCTTTGGTTCCTGAAAGTGTAGAAGCCTAACGCCCATGGCGCTGGGGCGCACCTGAGAGAAGAGCGGTACCTGGCGGCGGGGGCCCGCCCGCCCCTTACCTGTCATACTGGTACTGGCTGAGGGTGTGATCGTAAGGGTAGTAGGCAGCGGCCGGGGCGATGCCCGCATGCGCAGACCCGCTCCCCTCCTTGGCCTCGAAGCTGTTCTGCAAAGAGAGAGAGAGAGAGACCCGCCGCGCCCTGAGCCGCGCCGCTGCGCGCCCCGCCGCGTGACGCCACCGCCCGCGTCACCGCCCGCCGCCGTGAGGTCAGGCCGCTGCGGGCTGCGCCGGGGCGGGGGGGGTGGGGGGGGGTGCCGCGGGCCTGAGCGCGCGCGCCGCCGCCGCCCAGAGGCCGCGGCGAGGGGCGGGCGGCTGCAGCCGCGCGGGGCTCTCGGCGTCGCTCACCAAGGAGTAGAAGGCGGAGGCCTCGGTGCCGTAGGCGACGTAGTTGCCGTAGCCCTGGGCGCCGGCGTAGGGGCTGCCGTAGACCCCCAGGGCGGCGGCCGAGTTGAGCTCGTGGCGGGCGGTGGCCAGCAGCCGGCTTTCGTACACCGGGCAATAGACGGGCGTCTGCGCCGAGGCGGCGGCGGCGGCGGCGGCGGCGGCGGCGGCCCCCGCCTCGGCCAGCGGGCGCCCGCCCGACTCGCAGCAGGTCGTCAGGGAGTTGGTGGTCATCAGGAACTGCGGGCGGAGAGGCGGCGCTCAGCCCCGCGCCGCCGCCGAGTGTGCCCCCGGCCCACCGCCGCCCCTTCCCTCTTCGGCCCCGCTCGCTCGGGCTGCGGACGCGCCCGTGAAAGGCGGGGGGGGGGGGCAAGGATGCGGGCGCGTCGGGCGCTCCAGCCCTTTGCTTTCACAAACTAACTTTTCGGCTGCGCTCCTGCCACGCTAGGTTTGCATCGTTTTCCTCCTTTTGCAGCACAGTGCTTCCCATCTGCCTTCTTAAAAGCCTTTTCTCCCCCCCCCCTCCACCCCAAATCACTCATGCATATTTATTTTGACTGCAGGTTTGTAACAGCCATACGTGCATCTGTTATTAACCTGCTGTGTTAAATACATCCCATTGTGTTTCTACAGTTAAGACCTCAGTACTTTCCCGTTCAATTGGGTAAACAGTAAATTTAATCGGAAAAGAGAAAAGACCGCTCGGGGGGAGAGAGCGGCTGGGGGATCCCTTACTCCCCTTCTCACCTCCCCCTCCCATCATTATCACCAAAAGCACCCCAGACCCCGAGTGGTCCTTCCCATTTAAAAATATGTGCACGAGATATAAACGGAAGCATCTCGCAAACATGCGGAGTGAGTAACCGATTTCGCGCTTTCGCATGCTAGAAAGGATCGCTGCAGCGTTCAGCACTGAACGGAAGTAATCAATAATGACTGAAATGCAATCAATTAACGTTTGTAGACAAAAAGTCTTACCTGGGGTGCAGAGGAGTAAGGGTAGCCAAACTGAGGATATGACATGGTACAGAGGCTCCCAGTTATCTAGAAACAAGGCGAGACGTCTGATCTGCACGCTATTGCAGCCTTGCTCTGCTCTATTGTACCAATTGATTGGTAACCACAGGTCCCTAGATGCTTATAGGACGAAGCAGAAAACCACATTTAATTTATTTACATGAAATCCTAAACTTTTTTTTTTTTTAGCCAAAGGAAAAAAAAAAGATATATAGTGACTTTAGCGCGTTCCCCTCTACAGCTACGAAACAGAAATAATTGTTACGTGTGGGCTCTGAGGTTGGCAAACGTGATGGCAGAAATACATATTTTGCACCCTCAGAAAAAGAAGGGGGGGAAGGAGGAGGGGGGGAGGAAAAGTAGTTCATATACATCAAGTCAGAAGCACGTTGTTTTAAAAGAGCCGAGCCTCTGACGTCACGTAAGACCTATTCAAATTAACCTGCCCGTAAGTTTAACATGCATTTTCGGGAGTCTTTGCGCTGGCGTGGAAAATAGAGTCTACGGCACCTCTCTCTCACTCTGTCTGTCTGTCTGTCTGTCTCTAACAGGAGTGAAAGTTTGAAAGCTCCCCAACGCCGGCTACGCCTGTTCGCAACGTTTCTGTACATTTCTGTGGGGAAGGAAACGAATGGTTTTAAGCTGAAGAATCAATGTTGTATCAGCTAAGGTTTCCCCCCAACCTCCTTTGTCACTGAAGGACTGGTAAGCACTTTTAATTAGAAATTAATTAATGAGCAGCTGCTTCTTCCCACCCCACAGTAATAATTAGTCTCAATTACGAACAAGACGTATGAAGGGACACACGACTGAGTCTTCATTTAAGATTTAATCAACAGTTAAAATCAGCACTAATGCTGACAATAAAGCACATGACATGCAGTCCTGCTTTTCTTTCCAGCTCCTATTCCAGACGTGTGACTACAGGTAGAAAAACCCTACCAGCACATTCTGGGGAATGACTGAAGGACGTGACTTTTCACGTTAAAACGACTTTGATCCCATGGCAAACCTGTGCTGGAAAAGCCAGCCTTTCCCAGGCTCGTGCTCCGAGGTGAGCACAGCTCGGGGGTGGCGGGGGGGGGTGCTTAGATGCAGGGGGGCAGCGGTGGCGGTCGCAACTCCAGCGTGCTCATTTCTCACCCCAACAGCAAGCGTCTCCTGGCCGGCGGGGTTTGTTTTTTTTTTTTTGGCCACCGGCCCCGCTCCCGCCCGGAGCCTGGGCTGCGTTTCGGCGAGGCGCTGGCAGGGAAAGTCGCGCAGGGAACCGGGCAGCGTGCGGGACCCCGGGCGGGCCGGGCCCCGCCGCCGCGGCTCCGCGGGGGGCCCCCCCGGCAGCACCTCTGCGCGACCCGCGGGTGCCGGTACCCAGCGCCCTCCCCAGCAGGCTGAGGCTCCCCCCGGGGGGGGGGCATCGGCGGCGCGGAGGTGCCGCGGGAGCGGCGCGGGCAGCGAGCGGAGGGCGCAGCGGCGAGGCTGGGCCGGTGCGGCTGAGCGCTGCTCCGCGGTGTGCAGACTTGCTCAGAGAGATTCCTGGGTTCAGACATGTGAATAGCCCCAGGGTCACACTCTAATTAATGATGATGTTCTCTTCTTCTCCCCAGCTGGAAGACTGCCTCCCAGAAACGAATCTGCCCACACTGACAGCTCGATTGAGGGTGATTGATGACTATCTGGAGACCACAGTACACATAATATAATATCTGCTGCGTAATTGCTTTAATTTACAGATGAAAATACTAGTTCTCGGATTGAGTTAGACTACAGCGAGCAGCGTTTTATGGCGCTTGAGAGTGTTTGCAAATAAAAGATATCAGTTACAGTACATGCAAATTATCCTGACAGCTTAGTATCTGTAGCCGGGAGAAACGTATAGGAAACAGGAATCAAGTGACATTAATAATCGGATTTGAGTTCTGTATTGATTTGGGGGGGAAGAAGGTGTTTATTCTTTTCTCACCTGAAACACTAATATCATCTGCTTCCTGGGAATATTAATAACTTAGCCATCGGGGTTCTGTTACAGCCCTGAAACCCTTCTTTATTTCTTCTGATACCCCAGCGCTTCCAGGATATAATGGCACTTTCAGCTACTGTTTACAAGCAGCTTCCTTCTGTGCAGCGTGATGAAGGGCTCGACGCTTTTGTTTTGCATTGTTTTGGCAGAAAAGGCACCCAATGTTTACACAATGGTCTGCAAGCAAGGTTTTGTACTGCTCCCTCTGCCTCCTATGCTGATTACACTGGGGATTGTTTATTTAAGCCCCGGAGAATAACTCACCGGTGCTGGGGAGCACAACAGTTGCACTTATCTCAAGAGTGGCTCAGTGTAAAGCACTATAATTAGTCGACAGAGCTGGAGAACTGTCTTGAGAAGTCCTTGCAGTTTTCCAAGTCACAGTTTGGGAGATGTCCTGTTTCCCCCCCCACACACCTTTGATACTACCCGGCGCAGATGTCAACCCCGCAGTGGCCCCCAGAACGCTCCAGGTTTTGATATTTAGATGAATCTATTAAACTTTAAAATACAAGGTGAAATTCAATATTTATACTCCTTGTCTATTTATATATCACAGTTGTCTTTCATTGCTCTGCACCATGCAAATATGCCGGTGCCCATTTTTGCACTGAACTTTTGTGTATTAATCATTGCAGTTATTTGTCATTTTTCTTTGCAGCTTGCCTGCTCTGTTCCTTTACTGGTCAGCATTATGCCAGCTCCAATCTGTATTCCCTAGAAAGCAGTCACGGGGAGGGGGGGAGGAGGGAAGAGAAACTTAATATTTATAACACAAAACAGTCAGTTTCTAAAAGCTGACATTACATCTTCCCCAAACGTTCATGTTTTGTTTCACTTACAAGCTACAAATAATGGCCCTTTTTGATAAGAAACTCAACAAAGTTATATTCCGTCGTGAATTTCTGGTGCTAGAGCACAAACATGCAATAAGCCCCACAATGATTTAAAATAACCTTTGTGGTTCTCGCACACTAACACCGTAACACTGTTCAAATCCAAGTAAAGACGCTTAATGCTGTGGGCTATATCCTTAAGCATTTGGAAAATGTAAGTATTTGCTATGCAATAAAAACTGAGCCTTGTCAAGCCCCTTGCCTGTGCAAAACAGTTAACGGGATTCGAGAAACATAAACAAGCAGTGCTTTCTCCAAAGTTTAAGAAAGTAAAACCCTCTGGATCAATACGAAACGCTGGAGAGTTTCCCTCTCAGAAGAGGAAGCTTGCACACCCAGAAGAACAGCTCTCTTGGAACCAAAGCCAAACTAAGTATGTCTTCGAGGGTTACGTGTTTCTTCTCCGAGAAACTGGAGCCAACGTTCATACAAGTTTTATCATAAAAACATGAAACACGAAGGAAACATTGTGATCCTGGAACAGGCCACAGCAGGTAAAACAGAAAACCTCTTCAGGACTAACGCTTTGATGGACGTCTTCAGGGACATGATCTAGAGGCAGTTAACGCAGCTCCAGTTTTACTATCTGCGTTTTCATCGCCTCCTCTTTTGGAGGGGTTATTGCCACTCCTGGAAATATTTCAGTGACGGAATTTGCTTATGGGCTAAACAGACTTTAGCAAGCTCTTTCAGTCGAGTTTGCTTTGTTTGCCCGTTAAAGACTTCAAGCAACCCTGACGCCGCCTGACAAGCGCTGTGGAGCTCTACACGTTGCCCATTTGGGATCTGACATGGAACTGAGGGCAGTCTGCAACATTTTCAAGTGGATTAGCTCCCATAAAAAGTCGGTACTGACGGTAAATACGACTTTTCTTCAAAGCCCATCTGAGGTGTAATTGCATACACTGCGTTGCAAATCGAGGGACGGCGAGTTCATACGGCGTGCCTACACAAACCTGCGTGTGATCACTACAGCTACGATGACAAACATAACAGTTGCCTAACGCCGCTAATTAATTTACGCAGATTACAACTGCGCGTCAAGCCAGTTGTTCAAAGCTGTTCCTTCCAACCCGTTCATTTTGCAGACTTCAATCCTCTTGGCAAACACTCTAGGCTAAAGCAGAAAGGCCTCACACGCTCACGCTGTTCTTTGTATTTATTAACTTTTAACACTTAGGAGCGAGAGCCAAAACACACACACGCGTGCGCACATGCACACGCACACACACACACAGAAAACTTTTCAGCATGAGAAGCAAATGCTGCGATCCGGGCAGCTGCTCTATAGCCATACGGACGGACCCTGCAACATATTGACATTTACCTGCCCGGTGCTAAGATTACAGCTACGCTGTCGCTAGCAAAGGCAGCATTCAGCAAGGTTTTCTCTTCGGCTCCTGCACCCCACACACCGCGGACTCGTAGGCGTTCAAACGCCACCGGCTTTGGCAACGGGCAGCTTGAGCATACTTCTATGCGACGATAAAACTTTCCCTCTTGCAAGGTCGAATTCTATTCCTTTTAAAGTTTGCCTTAAAATGCAGAAAGTTTGACCCGAGACCTTACCTTAGCGCTCGCTGAGTATCATATCCACACCCCCTTCCCAAGAAACACCACATACGTTAAATTGCATTTGCCCTGTGTCCTAGGTAAAGATTGCACAAAGCCAAATGATTCATCACAGATAGTTTCTCTCCCCTCCAGCAGTTCGTTTTCAGCTGGCTTGCTGCTCAAGCAGGCTCCGCAGGCGAAAAAACCCCCCCACCGCTCTCCTTCCCTCCCCCCCCCCGCCTTCCGTAGAGACACACTCGCGCACACACACAAGCATCATCATTAAAACAAGGAGAAAAATTTTTACCTGCGATCACGCCACGCTTCGACTAAAACCTTGCAGCGAGAGCTTTTCCATGGCAGGGCTTCTCGCCTGCTGTCCGCGCCGGCTCACTGGGCAGGGAGCTCCGGAGAACTACCGCCGACATTTCTCGGTGCGCAATACCTGACTGGAGCGGTACGGTGCCTTCGGTCCCCAGGCGCCACAGTCACTTCACTCACCCCCTGGCCTCGAGTGACGTCCAAGTGAACGGCTCCACTGATCACACTCTTTCCTACTGATTAACACTTTCCAACACGAGCAGACACTCAAGTTCCAACTTTTTTTTTTCCCCTTTCCCCCTTTCAAAACACAAGCAGCCAGCGCTGCCTGCTTCCTCGGGTTATAAAAGCCGCCTGGGGGGTGGGGGACACCATAATTAATAGCAGGTGAGGAAAATTAGCGCTGCCACCCCGACGGCTGTCCTTGTTGCAAACAATAACCGCGTTGACTCTGGGGAGGAGGGGGGGGGACGGGACGCGAGCGTCCTCCGTGTAGGCGAACGGTCGGCGGGCTGCCAGGCAGCCCTGGCGCCGGCGGACTGCGCGCCCCTCCGAGCGGCGGCTTCTCCCCGCAAGCGCGGAGCGAGCGAGGCTAAACTTGCGGACAACTCTCTCTGCGCGCTGCCTTTGTTTCCCCCCCGCTCGAAGGAGGTGGGCTGGCAGGCAGGCAGGCGTTGACAGTGCGAGCAGGAAACGGGCACCTCCACCTGCCCACCTATTGGGCCCCGGCGGCGTCGCTGCCGGGGGTCGCGGCGGTGGCGGCGGGCGGCAGCGCCCCGGGCAGCGCCCCGCGGCCCCGGCGGGGCCCCCGCCGGCGGCCCCAGCTAGCAGCGCTCGCTCCGCTGCCTCCGCCCGCGCCTGCCCGTCTGTCTGCCCCGCCAGGGCTCAGCCGCAGGCGGCCGCATGCCCAAAGCCGCCTCTGCCCCTCGGCAGGCGTCACCGGGGGCCGAGGCTGGCCGCGCTGGCAGCCTCGTCCCCCTTCCCTGCGAGGGCTTTGCCCGCCGGTGGGGCCCCGCCGCTCTCTCGGCCCCGGCGGCCCCGGGCGCCCCTGCAACGCGCCGGCGGCTCCGCGGCGGCCCGCGCTGTGCCAAGTTCTACCGCGCGGTTCGGCACTTTCTTTCCTTAATTGTTTGTTCAGCACTAGAGGGACAAATCGAGATTGACAGAAGGGGGAGGAGGGATCAATATCTTCTCCGTTTAAAGGCGCGAGCTTGGGCAGACGTCTCAATAAAACAGAGGAGGAAAAGAGAGCATTATACCCTACCTAATTAAGTGAAGACAAAGAGGTGGGGGGGGAAAGGCTCAGGAGAGGTGGGGTGGCAAGGGGAATTTTTAATCCAGTGTCTTCCCGCCGTTACCACGAAGGCTGAACAATAACGTTCATAGGGAACATCTGTACATCGACAGATTTACTCTTGCCAGGGCTTTTTCATGCCTCTGCCGTTTGCATGGGCCCGCGCCCGCAAGGCTCGGCACGCGTTGCATCTCGCAGCGCGGTGTGACAGGGTAAATCTGACGGATGCCGAGACCGGGAAACCCTCTTCCCTTTCCCCCTTCTCGGCTTGCCCGGGCGCCTTCCGAGGCGGGGAAGCCCACACGGAGGGAGAAAACCAGAGTCCTCTCCCCATCGGCGCTCGTCAGCAGCAAGCCAATCACGCGGCGAGCCCTTTGCATTTTAAAACGGACTAAGGAGGCCCGAGGGGGCGGCGATGCTGGGGCTGCCCCCTCCCCGTCCCCGGGCCGAGCCTGCCTGCCTGCCTGCGCGGGGGCGGAGGGCTGCGCTGCAGCGCGGCCCGGCCCAGGTGCTGCCGAGCGGCTGGGCGCGCTGCCGGAGCCACGACGCCCTCCCAGGCAGTCCCCCCCTCCCTCCCTGCCCGGCTCCTGCTGGGTGCTCGGGGGTCCCCCTTTCCCTCTACAAGTTTCATGTGGGGTGTTGGGAACAGCAGGGAGTGGCCTGTCCAGGCAGGAGGGGGACCGAGCTGGGCCGAGCCCAAATCCCAGCAGGTGGGCATGGGAGCCCATCACCGTGGTGCCCTCAACTGCCTGCCACAACGCTGGCTGCCAGTCAGTCGAGGAAGGGGCCTGCAGCCAAAGGGAAAGCTAAAGTTTTTGGGGAGCGCTCCCAACACAGCAGCCACCGAGGCTGGCGGGCAGCCTTGCCGTTTGCCTGATGCTTTTCGTGAGGTTCAGGATTTTCTCTGCCTCTCTTTCTCAGTGACCAACGATGATCCAACAACGGTAAGGTCTGAACCGCTTTCAACACTTCCACTATCCAAAGGTGCTCTTTTCACAGCAGAAGTGGTGTTGGTCTTGTCTAGCCGGGCATCCTTTGCCATTTCTGTAACTAGGCCAATGCCCTCCCTGTTGTGAAAAGGCCAGTTTTAATGATACCAAGTGGTTAAACACCTTCATTTTCCATGTCATTAGACAAACAGCACTGGTGCTAGCGCCGTATACTTCCCTTTGAAAAGGGAATATCATGTAATTGCCAGTGTCAGCTCCTGAAGCACAATGCCTGCTCTTCGAAGACCTACCTTCTGAGAAATCTGAGAGGAGAAAACCTTGGTTTGATCGCTTACTTTTTTGGCCTTTATTTCACTGCAGAGGTCATTAAATCACACTCAGTCGAGGAATAAACCACTAGCCCTTGTCTCATAGCTCATGCACACTATGAACAGCACGTTAACTTAATTATGAAACCCCTGAGATCATTTACATAACTGGAACAATTGCACAATAAAGCCAATATAATTCAGAATGTAATAAATACACGGGTAAGATTTTCACTTGAATTATTTTTGTCCTCATCTGGTTTTGGTGCACGGTTTTACCTTAACCTCAAAATAGCAAGGTTTATCTTAAGGTGCAGGGATCTGTACAGGTACATTTCTTTTCTTTTTCTCACGTTAAATTCATCATGCAATGTTCAAAAGACTGATACACGCGAGAAAACCTTTAGGCATTTCCCTGTAAAAGGAATGGGTTATTAAAAGGATGGGTTATTACTTTGAACAATGGTTTCAGTGTGTACATTTAAATGTGAAATGTTTATCTGTCTTGCACTGGTCAGAATCGGTACTACTCTACTTTTATTCAAAAATGTGTGCCTAAACTGATAAAAAGCAGCCATTTCCAGATTCTGTATGGTCATTTGTAGGCCTTCTGTATTCTGTAAACATATACATTTTGTAATTATTATTTCACTGCTTTTCTAAGCAAGTGTTACAGCAGCGCCCTCGATTTTGAGAAGGTTTTTCATACCCATCTTTGGAGATGATATTGCTCTCATAGGAAAAAAACCTGATGTGATCAGAGACGCCATTAAGGCTCCCTTACTCTATTTAATATGTAAACGGGTGGAGAGAGTTATTTTTTAGCAGCATCGTTTTACATGCCTAAAAGCTTAGCCATTTCAGCTCTCACTGAAGAGCCTGAGAAGGCAGAAGGTCCCGAGTGAGCCAGGGGCAATCGCTCCTCTTTGCTGTCCTGGAAGCTTTGCCTGAGCAAGGAGGCAGCCTGAGCCGGCAGCCCTCGCTCAGGTGAGCAAGGTGGAGCTCCAGGGAAGCAAGGCAGGAGCAAGTTCCTTCCCCCATATGACCCAGCTAAACGAGACGGGCGCTGTGGGTCCTGTCCTACAGACCTCTCCCCGTGGGAGCAGCTCCATAGGATGTTACTCAAGTGAGCGATCGCCTCTTGCACAGAGGGGAGAACTGCGTGCCTCAGAAAACAATGACGCAAGTAAAGAAACATTTATAGTTTTCAGTTAGGGTTATCTTTCAATGCAGGATGAATCGTCTTTTTTTTTTTTTTTCCTGCTAATTATTTTCATTAGCTTTTTTAACTCTTCCTGAGAGCTCTTAATAATTGCTTCGGAGAAGAATGTGTAAAACTGAAAATTATTTATGGCGCTGATTAGAACTATGGAATACTAATATGGGTAGTCAGGAATAATTTACCATAGCAGGAGAAGCATTATTTAATTGTTTAATATAGAAGTTTAATTGTGCTTGCATATAATTATCATGTAAATATCACTGTGATCACTTCAAGAGGTTATTTATAAGTGTGCCAAAATTCTGAAGCAATCTGAAAAGAATTAATTTTTTTTTTTTGCCTTCCTTCACAAGTCTCTCAAGAGCACTATATGTTTTAACTTAAACCAAAATATAGCCAAAGGCAGACAGGAGTTCCAACAGTGACCAGTGTAATACTCAGTGCTTTTAATTACTGTAACAATAAATCACACAGGAATGTCCTCCAGGAACTAAATGATTTTCTAAAAACATTTGAGAATATTTTTGAAATTCAATTAATTGAAGGCACCAGATAAAAGGTACACATTCTTAATGGCTATAAAATAACCCTAAGGGATGTAACTGAGCTCCAAGCTTAACTTCAAAGTGTGACAGAAATACTTACTGTATTACTTTAAAAGTATTCAGATCAATGAATCAGTTAAAATTACTTATACATTTACCAACCTTTTCATTTTCTTTCTGAATATGATAGAAAGAATTGCTCTCATTTCCCAGGATACAAAAAGCAGTTGAGACCTGTAAAAGAAATTGTAATTAAAGCCAGCCTTCAGTCAAAATTGGTATTATGAATTTTTAGTTGACACAAGATAAAGGGGCCAGGAAAACATAAAAGTGCCTTGATGAAACATATATTTAGACATTTTATACTCAAATTTAACAGGTTTGTGTAAATATTTCAGGTTCTGGGATGAAATCTGTCCCTAGCAAAGCCAGAAAGCATTTTTTTTTTTTCATTGACTTTAGTAGAACCAGAATTTCGTCCTGCATGTTTTGCTTGCCTGTGTACCTGACCCACTGTCTCATCATGGCCCCAAATCTATTTTCTTTCCTCTTTGGACTAGTCATGCTGAGCTGAGCACGCTCACGGCCGTGGGAGGTGCTGAGCATCTCATGCCACACTACCACACAGCTTTTGTGGGTAACAGTCTGAGGCGGCAGACAAGCTAACGCTCAGTAGGATCGGGCCCTACGAGTTAATCCCTCAGTATTGCAGTATGTAGGCAATAGGGGCACCTAAAAGAAAAGTGGGTAAACCATCACAATTTTCTGTTTTGCTGGATGTTTGTACAAAGCAGCATGGTACACCAGCAGGAAAGTGTTAAGAAATATGTGCAAGCTGAGCTGTCCCTACCAATAAAATGTTTAGCAGAGGTTAGCACCACGTTAGCAGAGGTTCTGAGTTGCTCTTCTCCCCCTATAACCACGCTCCCGACTGCACCCAGGCACTGAACCCAGATCAAAGTTTTACAGAAGTCATTGCACTGTGGAGCTAGGAGTTAACCTCCAAGCTTTGCAAAATGGCTGCTTATCATAAATGTTAATTGATAAGAAATAATTAAGCCACACGTGTTATTTCCCTGTGCAGAAAGTTTAGAAATAGCTCAGTCAGAAGTATGCATGCGTACGTTCACGCACCTCCGTGCCTGCGCGCTCATATGCATCCACCCACACAAACACGCACGCATGCACACGGAGTAGAAAAGGTGGAGAAATGTCTCTTCTATATAGAAAGATTATATATCAAGAAAAGACTGAAAATAATCTACAGAAGGTTAATTAGGGTATTTTCCAGTGGCTATGTATTTTCAGTGCTCACTGAGGAACATTAACATTTTCTCTGCGTTTAAAATACACTAAATGGAGGCAGTAGAAGAGAGTAATAATCTTGCAGAAATAAGTGCACCTTTATCCCTTGCTCTCTCTTCTCCTTGATCATTCAAAATCATAAACATCATAAAAAAGTTTAAGCATCTAATATTGAAGTTATGTCATAAAAATGTAACCGTTTCTTATAGCTACACGCAGTAGACCTACAGCCTGGAGGTGAGGGGTGGCTGGGAGGGTCACCAAAAATGGAAAGACTCGGAATAGATTGTAGTCACAAAATCAGCTCATTGCAAATGCATTTATTACATAATAGATATTTTAAAACTGTATATAATAAAATACCATAGAAGACTAATAACACTAATAAGACTCAGGATTTGTCAAAGCATTGTGATCATGAAAGGTAAGAGTCTAGCCATGGTTCTCACTTCATCAAAGACAGTTTGATAAATTTATTTCGAAGGGCAAATACCCGTAATATTCACAACAGGTTCACATCTACCAAATCATCACATCTGTGACCTGCAGCCAGATTCAAATCAATTCTATATAAAAAAAGCTAGAACTTTCTGTTAAATATTTGTTTCAAACCATCACTCCAAATCATTGTTTGGAAGCTTTTAAACCCTTTTTTATTTTGAGGACTTTGCAGTCAAAAGATCTTTTTTCTAGGATAGTTAGCTTACTTCTCTCAGAAGGGCTGTTTGTCTAATAAAGGAATGCACAGATTTATGATTACATCATATCTCCATAAATTCTGAGAAACTTTAGCACATTCCTGCATTTCTCCCACTTCTCCTTTTTGGGAGGGGAGGGAATCAATAAATATCTGAATTAAAAATGAATTTTTTTCTTTCTTTCTTTCTTTTCTTTTTTTTTTTTAACCTATGGTGAAATGGTTCAACTGCTGCAATGTAGAAGAGCTGTAGTAAAAAATGACTCTGAATATTGGCTTTAGATTAAAGCTAGGTAAAGCTGGGATAACTTGTCCAGAAAGTAGAATCATTTTGCTGAAAAATCTGGGCTAATACCTGTCAGACAAGGCTAACTATGATTAGCAAAGGAAAAGGTACACTCTTATATCTAATTTTTAGGTTTGCAAAAAGTCAGTTCAGTCAAGCTATGAAATGTAGTCATATCTATCATAATGTGATACGTTTCATCAGCATTAACATTAGAGGAAGAGACTTTCTTGGGAGGATACCCCCATTTCTCATCTTTGCTCATACCCAGAGATAATGGTGGAGGGTAAGAGATAACAGGCAAAACCTTGCAGCTCCACCGTGTCCACAGCGAGCAAGTCCTCTCTGTCATGTCAGCCTCTCAGCCGTGTTTGCTAGTCCTGGGCTATCTTTCAGCTGGAAAAGGAGCAGAATGGGGTGAGAGTTGCTAACGCGGGAACTGAGGAAATGTCAGTGCTGCGCTCAAACCCAGAGTGGCTGGGGATGCAGCAGGTCCAGCAGCGACACCGATGAAGCGATCGGGGCTGACCATGCCTAACCAAGGGGAAATGTCTGCTGGACAGTGCGATGGAGCCAAAGGTGAACGGTACCCCTTGGTACCAGGGCCATTTCCAAAATACTCCAGCTCTCACCCAAGCTGCCAAAGGATGCCAATGGCACGTTTGGCCAGGTGAAGCCCATGGTCAGTCAAATGAAGAAGGCCGAGTGGGACAAGTGTAGGACTATCTGTTCCTTCCCAGCATTTGCAGAATGCAGGCAATCCCTGGCCTTGTCCGGGTTCAGCTGAAGCCTTTGCCTTTCTGCCCACTGTCACTTCTAGCTTCAACGAAGAATGCAAACCTTGCGTTGTCAAATCTAATTTATGTTTCCCCGTGGGATCGTTTTTGGCTTGCAGTTTTGCATCCGGTTTTATTACCAGAAGGCAGTTAGCCATCACTAACGCATAAAGAAAGATCTCCTGACTTGGTCAGCTACTGGGCCTCAAACAAGGCTTTCTAATCTCCCTTAGCCTTTGTGAGGAGGGCTTGGGGGAATCAGCCATCTCAGCTGACTGCTCTTAAAGATTTGAGGCAGGAGGCATGGTGGAGTAAAACCTGAGCTGATTGAAAAAAAAAAAAGCTACAGACAGCGGTGGAAGACTCCATAAACATAAGTAAGACTTATGAGTGTGAAATTTTCCTTTTAAAAATATGTTGTAGGGGTGGCACTGATAGAGAAAGGCGGTTGTAGGCGCTGCAGTTGCTCTTGAAAGCGGCCTGGGTCGCAAGAACTCCAGGAGGACAGCTTCTTCCTTTGGGCTGCGTTATGCTGGGCCGTGCTGCTTTGTGGCCTGACTTTGCTTTTTTTGGGGTAAATTGTGAGTCATGTGACTCTAACGGCTGACCTTTATGTGAAACAAGAAAAAAACAAAGGCAAAATCTTTTTGCCCATTCACAGCAATACGTTTCCTTTCAAGAAACCTAGATTAACCTGTATTTCAGTAATGGCTGATACATTTATAAAGCTCTCTAACCTGTCCTTTTCTGGGATTATAAAGTACTGTGACTTGCTAGCTAAACAGTAGCCAGCATTGCTCACCTGCAGTTTAGAGTACTTTAAATTACTCAGACTAGCTTCGTGAGAGCACTTCAGAATTACCAAGAGAGACAGGCAGGGGGGACCTTTATAAATTTATAAAAAAGCAGTGATTAAAAGTGCAGTTTGGGAGCTCAGTCCCAATTCCCTCTTCATTTTCTTTCTTTCTTTCAGCGTGTCATGTGAGTTTACCCTTGTCTTGCCTCAGTCACATTAAAAAATCCACACGAAATTCAGGCTGAGAAATGAAATACTGATAAAAGCTTTCCTACTCTGGATGCCACCTTTCCTTTCTGTAGTTTTCTTGTTCTCTGTGGAAGTGCACGTGCCAAGGTAAATTTGTTCAATAATACAATTTACAGTTGAAAATTTTATGGATAAAACTAGGAGAAATGAAGTCAGTTGTAACAACAGAAGTGAAGAATGACTCTTGTGTTACATATGCATCATGCAATTAGTGAATTCCTTTCAGGATGGTAATTGTTCATTACTTCAGATCTGGAAGGTATTTTGAAATGCTCCGGAAAGTGGAATGAGAGAAAGGATATTGTTTATCTCTCAAATTAAGTTCAAAGAACTTACCTTCAAGCAAATGACAGCACTCCCAAGTAGATCCCACACCGCAGAGTAGATGCTAAGGGGAGCTAAAAGTAAAGCAACCTCACAGAGAAACTTGGCAGAACTAAAACCTGGAAGGAGTTTCTCAGAAGATGATCGGAAAAGAAGGTTAAGGGGGAAAAAAAGCAAGATTGGTGAAGGCCTAGGACAACCATGCTAAACACTTTTACTTCCACTGTTATATGTGCATTGCAGAACCATGTCCTAGTGCACCTGAATCCCAGCAAGGGTCCCTTGTAACTCTAAACAACTTATTTCTTTTCCTTCGGAAAAAGAGTTTATGCTAGCACTATATGGATCTGTGTACGTGATACGGGTCCTGTGTAAAGAATCATTTTGATCTCATTTCCTGTATCGTACTGTAACCTCGTAAGTTGTGTTTCCCATGGACAGAATCAGTAAAACTGTGTAGTAAAACTGCCTGTCCCAAAATACTTTAAAACACATACATAGCAGCCTAGTTTTGATGCTTAACTACTTAGGAGCTTAATTTAGCTGGATTCCAAAATAGAAAGGCAATTCTATGGGTAAAGAAAACACTCAGCATCTTTCCTCCTCCTCTCTTTGCTCCCAAAATTTGCAAAGCCATAAACCACCGTGTCTTAGGGCATAGGCACTGCTGAAAGTTGAATGGTTTTCGTACTTTTTTTTCAGCCTTTGTCTGCAGCAGATGGTACTGGTCAGTTGCAGAAACAGGATACTTGCTGGATAGGCTGCAGTTCTGTTTCACAATAGCCATTGCCATATTCCTTCCAGATTTGGCTTTTCTTTCCTCTTTCTTGACTGCCAAGCTTATCAGGGGTATTTACCCCTGACACACTGCCCATGGTCTTGTTTTTAAAAGTTTCATTAAAGACAGATTTATCTGGACTTCTGTTAAGCAGTTCAGAGGAAATTGTCCTTCTGGCAGCAATATCTCCTTGGGAATCTGTCAGTGTTAATTCTTTCTTCAGCTACTGAGCCAAACCAGGAGTCAAAATACATATTTAGGAACCTAAATAAGATATTCAGAGTTTCTGAGCATCAACAGCTTCCGCCCTGGCCAGTAATAGCTGATGCTCAGCATCTCTTTGACTAGGTCACTTTTTGGAGAAAGCCCTTAACTCTCTTACGTATCAAGGCATGGAACTCATTTCCTCAAGCCAATGCTTGCAGAAAGGGATGCATAAAGTCACGTTTAGGAAGGAAATTTCATTTAAAGATTAAACAGTTGTCACAAAAAAAAAAGCAAGAATTGCTCTTACCTACTGTCTAAGACACAGGATTTAGAAATAAAAAACTCTTGCTGTATGTTCCCTGCTGCTCTTAAGTTAGTGCAATTTGCCAAGAAAAATTTGACTCTAAAAAAACAGGATAGGAATTTAAACTCAAGTCTCTTATGAGTCAAATTGAACACGTGTAAATATTCCTCAGTCAAAACACTCAGATTTCACTTCCAAAATGGATATTCTGGCAACATTTCATTTTTGTGGACACAACAGAAAACCCTGAGGGTAGAGATGAAACAAAACTGCTCATTTCAGTGAACTTTTTGCTTAAATCCATACACGTGCAGCTTGATTTTCATCAGTTAAATTGAGCATGCAAGCACACTGCATAGGGCCTGGAGACGGATGGAAGAATGACGGAGAAGATAGGAATATGGTGAAAAGGTTCTCTTTTCTGAAATACAGGCACATTGAGAGATTATATGTATATATTTATGTACATATTTATATGTATGTGTATTTATGTACATACATGTATGTACATATATGTATGTGTGTATATACATATGTAAGTGTATATATATACCTAAATATGTGGGAAAGACTACTTTATGTCCCCTCTCTTTGAAAATATTGATCTAAAGGTTTTAGAATACAACAAATTTGAAAACAGTTTAAACTAAACAGATTTTTATGGAAATTCTCAGAAAAAATTTAATCTTTCCATGAAAATATAGTCTACCCACAACTATAAAAGCAAACAAGCCTGTTTTGCAGCTCCTGAAAACTGATATTATTTAGCTGAAAATGCTTCAATACTGAGAAACACCTGATAAACAGCCATGAGCAAAAAGAAGAAACATTTCAAACACTTCTTCTGAACCTTTCAGTTTTGAGCACCTAGTGGATAACTTGCTGGTAGTAACTGGGAGTGGAAAAAAGTGAGATAAGGTTAATAGTAGGTACCTAACTAGAAGACCGAAAAGTAGAAACTGGATTCTCGTCACTTGTAACCCTGGATGCTTTTATGTTTACATCCTCTAAATCTTTGCTGTGAATCTTAATCCAATACTTTAGAGGGACATCTATCATTTGCCCACTTCAGAGGTAATGGAGAACTCCTAGAAAGGAAGTTAAGAAAATCTCTTGAACGCTTACAGCAGTTTAGTTCATTTTTATAAGCTATAGTACCAGGGGAATAGATCTGTACTGCTCGAGCAAATAGAACAGGTGAAAGTGGAGTTTCTGACTACTTTCACTTCCTTCCTTCCTTCCTTCCTTCACTTTACATTCTTTGGCTCAGGATTTGTCAGTGGAGGCTTATTCTCAGCCCCTTACCCAAGCACAGTTATGGGTCATTTGGTTATGTAGTTTGTGACCACTAGACCTTAATTTCTCTAGACACACATATACTATTCGATAGAGTCCAGTTTCTCTCAATACGGAAATTCTGATTTCCATGGCTGTTTCTTTAATCTCCTTTTATTCATTGGTACTTTTCAGGCGTATGTATTATGTATGTATGTACATTACAGCATATGTAATTTTCACAATGCTGTTTCATCTTTTGCACTTTTATTAATAGCTCTTTAACCATTACTAGAGAAAAGAAAAGCACGAGAAGGTTTAAATCCATCTGAATGCGAATAATTGCTGTTTGAAAGATCTCATTAAGAATACCTAACATCAGATGGCATCTATGTTTAGAGCTTTAAAATAGTATTTTGTGAGGCACTTTTCAAAGTCTGTGTTACAACAAGACTGTTTGGATCCTAAGAATCTAGCTGAGGAGTAGGCCAGATACACGGTCCTTTTTGGGAAAGAGCACATTCATTAGGGAGCACATTCATACTGGAATATGGCTTATTATCTTCTCCAGAGCTGTTACTATCAAAAGAAGAAAGTCATTTGATATGAGTTTGATAAGCTATCCACAGAATTTTTGGCACTAAGTCCCTGCTCACTGAGTGACATAAACAGTTCCCATACCTGCCCCCACCATTTTGATGGGAAAAATACATTCCACCTCTCACAGCTAAGGGGTATTTTGTCTTTCACAATCAGATCGGATTTTGCAATCAGAGTCCTTTCCCTTTCATCAGAGTCCTTAGATTCCGTCCTTTCCTTTCTTTAGAAAGCTCAGTCTTGATTTCTAGGTTCTCACTGTCATTAGAAAAGCCTACTCTGAAAACTGTTTCTTAACATTTGGTCCTCCTAGTTAAGGACATGTTATAATCCCTTCTCACTTTTTGAATATCGAGAAACAGATTTTGATATATTGACGTTATTAGCCAAGTAAGACATTGTAATTATCAACATGGAAGCACAGAGCTCGCGCTCTGTACTGGTTACTTTATTTTGTAGCAGAAGAGTTTCCATGCCCTGTAGACCAGCAACCCCTCAAAAACAATGGATGAAATTTACCTTCTCTGTGAAGGTTCCAACACGAGCATAAACGACAGGCATTTGCTCAGCCTGAAGGTGCCAGGATTAGGTCGGACTCACAGCACGCTCTTCTCCCTCCCATTGAAGGACTCTTCCATTTAGGCTATGAAACAGTTAGGAGAAATATATGCAGAAATTGCCTTGATCCACTTTTCCTAGGAACAGTTCTGGAGCACAAGAGTTGTTTCTTCACGATGGCTTCAAAGCATTCTCTGGAGGTGATTTTTTCTTCCCGCCTCCCCCCCCGCAAGGCTTTCTGAAGCCTTTTAAAAGGTGGCTGCTAAAATACCTACAGATATATACATTCTGTTAGGGGAAGATGGCATTATACTAGAGATAATGTTCAGATACCACAGATAGCATCAGCTTTTTCATTTTCTAATTATATAATGGAGATATTTGCTTTAGATATGGCTGCCTTGCTACTTACCGCTGCATTAGCTTAATGTAGCAGCTCATTAGCATTGTTTGTTTATTTTGGTGACTGTTTGGGACTAGGGAAAAGGTATATCTTTTTCTTTCCTTCTTTTCTTTTCTTTTCTTTTTTGAGGTTGGAAAAGTAAGAGAGTTTTTCAAACGAGAAGGTGCCTGCTAATCATCTTGTGCTAGTTACTTCTGGTTTCCCATCCTACATCCCTTCCTCCCTCTTTTCCTTCTTCAGACCGGATAGTTGGTTTTGGTCACTTTGTTCTGAAGGTGGTGGTTGTGGACTTGGATGGTGGTTGTAGACTTGTTCTGGATAGACCTGAGAGTCATTTATATCCCCTCTCTCCCGACCCGTGGACTCTTACTTACCTAATGTGAGGAATAGACAGTGGCTGTTTACAGATGGGCTTTGGAAAAGGAGGAGGAGATAATGACAGATGGAACTAGCAATAAATAATTTTTTCCACAGAAAAGGACGTACAGTCATCTCCCTGAGTTACTAATCTGTTTACCTTCAAATAAAATCATACCTTTCGAGCCAGGGAATTTTTATACTGAGATGTGAAAGAGCTACCCTACGTGGCAATGTGATGGATAACTTCATTATACAACTTAAGAAGCTGTCCTTCCTTTTCTTGTACCTTTTCACATTCTAGTTAATCACCTCACACTGGTTAATCCTGCTGACTACTTCAGCGTTAAAAGTATGCAAAATTAACATTTCACTGCACCAGTACTAGATAAAGGGGGTCTTTTCCACCTGGAAAGGGGAGAGTCCTGTTTAAATGGTTCAGGGTGCTCTGTCTGATGGGTAGCCCAATCAATGCCATTCCCAGTTGCAAGGTGTAAAGCCATGCTCTCAGCGTGCGTCCCATTGCCATCTTCCTTCATGATAAGAATATAGCATGAGGATGGTTGTCTGTGTCTGTGCGGCCTGGCCGGATACCAGTGCCTGCCCTGGGGAGCTGTGGGCCTGTGTGCCACCCTGATGTCTGATGGACTGGGGTGAAATTCTTCTCTGTGAAATTATCCTTGGAGAGTTGATCCTTCCCTGGTATACCCCTTTGCTTTCATAGCACCCAGAGCCAGGATCTCCACAGGCCAACTATGAGTTATGAACCACCATTTCCGTCAGTGAATTTTGAACCTGAGAACTGCCTGTTTCGTCTGGTGTCTCCCGGCTCTTCTACTGAGAGACACAGTGAGCAGTTGCCCCCCGTTCACCTTCTCCATGCCACTCAGTTATTTTATAGACATCTGCCATATCCTTTTCCTGTTATCCCCTTTCCAGGTGAATTGTGTCTAATATAGAATGACTTTGATGAGCCTTTCACCTCGCTGTGTACATTTTCTGTCTTTCCTGAGATGGAGAGCAGAATCAGACCTGAACACAACGTTCAACATCTTCGTCCACCTTGGATTTATGCAGTGACATTACAAGATTTTTGGTTTATTTTTATTTCTTTTCTAATAAATCCTATAAATAAAATTTTAGATCAATATAAAAAACTGATGTTTTCACAGAATATATATTATAATCTCAAAAGCTTATTCTTAAGTGATAATAGACACTACAAGGCACACTAATAGCTTGTTACTGTGGTATCTGAGCATTTCACCAAAAATGATAATGATAATTTTCAAAATCATCAGCTGAATGGGAAAACAGCAATATGGCAAAAATATGTGATCATGTAATTATGATGCACATGCAGAAGTTGTCAAATTCAGGATACACAGAACACCTAAATTCTGATACTCCCTACCTTTGGTGTACTTGGACTGCAATCTTAAATGGCTTTATTTAAAAGGGTTTGTATACAGTATAATATATCGGCATGTACAGTACATTTGATTCCTAACTACTTGATTAGTAAATACTTATGAGAAATGCTATAAATCAATTAATTCCTGTGCTTTTTTTATATCATTTTATATCTTTCAAGTTTTCTAGAGCTATTAGATACCTTAGGTGAAAGACTAACAAAAATCTTGAAATGTAAAATGAATATGGATCTTTATCATTGTTGGTTTCTGTTTTATTGATTTTTAAAGATGAAGATATAAAATCATTATTAAAAATTTCTGTGCTTTTTGTACACAGAAAACTAGGTTTTCACTAGCCACATTTTGACCATTTCTATAATAGTAAATTTCAGTACAATTATCAAGTTTAAAAGTATGTAAAATTTGGAAGAGTAGTCTGAAATGTAACTGTTCAATTCTAGGTTATCGGAAAATATTTCAAATGTGGATTGAATTGAAATATTTTCATAATTATGATTTTAAATTTGCAGTTTCATAACCTGAGTGAAAATTATTTTCTTCCCAGTGGCCTAAATCATGTATGAGCCATTCACAGAAATTGCTGTAATCTGTAGTAAAAAAAAAATCTGTTTGAGAGGCTGGTAATCAACCAGTCATTGATTCTCAACCGATAAGAACATCAGGCTTTCCATTACAGTATGGATTTATATCTACAGAGCATTCGTATCTGCAAGTGTAGATGCCTTTGCTATAATGATATAAAGACAGATTCTCCTGTTGGAAAACTTTACTGAGTAAAATTCACTACACCTTCTCTTTCATCTCTCCCTTAATTCTGGGAATTTGTTACCAAATAATAAGAAAAACTCTGCAGCACTCTTTGGATATGACTATTAAAAGACTCTTTTTTCTTCTTTCTTTCCAACCAAAATATTTTCCTCGAAGGTCTTGCATGAACACTTCACATTTGAAAAAGAAACCCAATATGACATTGCATTTTGTCACCATCAGTCATTTGCTACGCAAATTGAGACACCTAGAGGACTTCAGAGAGTTCAAGGCCTGCCTGCACACAGGGCTTGCACAAACAATGAAAGATTTACGATCTGAGCAATAAGTACTTTCAGGAAGAAACCAATTAAAAATCAAAATATAATAGGATATGTATTGAAAAAGAGAAAAAGGTCAGTCTGGATCACGAAAGGAAAATAAAGGGACTAGTGAACACAAGTCTGGTTAAATGGATTTATGAAACACTTTTATTTGAAAAATAGAGCTTAAATTCTTTAGCCTGAAACTTGTGCTTACTTTCCAAATTCTGAGCTGCACTGAACAATTAAATCTTTTTAAAATAAATATAAGAGCCGAAGCAGAAGATCCAAGGTCCACCCAGATCTTGTTTCTGACAGGTTCACAGAGGATGCCTACCCCAAAATAAAGCACCAGGGCAAGAATGCAGTGATGTTCTCCCAAGCTCCAGCAATTCTCACATCAGGGCCTGTGATGAAAGTAGTAACTTTGTGTTAGTGGCCTTTGATGAATTTTTTCCTGCGTGAATTTTTCTCATTGCTCTTTTAGCTGCTATAAATTTTAGCACTGGCAACATCCTGTGGCAAGGAGTTGCAGTGCTTGTGCTATCACCTTATGAAGTATTATCTTCTTTTGTTTGTTTTGAACTTTCCACATGCTACTTTCACGCTATGAGTCTTGCCCATGGGCTTTCATTAGAAAAGAACAGTCAGTATGTAATAGCAAAAGGATCAAGCTACAGTATCAGGACAAATCAAGATGGTAATATATTTTCCATTAAAATAAGATGACCTAATAAGATAAGGCTGGACTGAAGTCATGTTAAATGGAAGTCCCAAAGCTGCCACACTGCCCCAAAGACAGAAAATGTCATTGCTCTTTCTGTTGGACTGCTCCCCAGTGGCCTTCCCCAAAGCTGCTTCTGAAAGGATTTTCCAGCTCCTTTGAAGCTGATGTCAAGGTAAGGTTACAGATAGACCTCAAGTGTGAAAATAGAAGGGGCTTTGGGTGTACATGTGTAGGTTGGGTTGAACATCAAAGGTAACGCCTGTTATCAATATTAGTGAATGACCTCTTAAGGTGAAAAAACACTCAAAATTGCCTCCCATTTTAATATCGCAATTAGAGAAGAAGCTGTATTTACAGGCAATTTCCTTCAGTCTTCCCCTCTGTTTCGCATGCCTCGATGAGTAATGATGAATTCTACCCAGGCTTTGGACTGAGTAGAGTCTGCAGGGAAAAAAGCTTACTTCCAATATTCAACCTACCACATGAAGGAGGAAGAAGAATTTAAGATGCCAGTCTCCAAGAAATGGAAGTCTGTACGTGCAATTGATGACATCAAAACCTATCTGCAATCTCATATAAACAACAATAACAAAAAAGAGCACTTGAGACATTTTGTTGTCTGGGATGAAAGTTTCTCACTCACCTTTTAAGCTTCTGTTGTAGTAAGAACCTAAAAGTATTTCCCTGGTAGTGATGTAAGAAAATCAGTTTCGCTTGGACCCAGTCGACTTTGAAAAGACATCTGCACCCAGATCCTTGATGGTAGCACTAAATTAACTCCCCTTTTGGAAAAATAACTGTCCAATTTGCTGACAGCACAATGGGCGGAATCATATAGTGCGGTATAATGAGCAGTAAAAGCCAGCTCAGTTTTGAGCCACTCATACAGGGGTGTAGTGGCAAACCCAAGAAATGACATACCATAGTACCGTGCTACTACAAGACTAGGCTATTTGCGGCACCAGCCAGTACCTGTATATTTATAGTATACCTGCAAGAATAAACTTCCTTGAAGGTAATTGTTTATCCTAATTTCCATAAGACACTTGTTTGTTTATACATTGAAGAATGTAGGTTTCTATCCTTAAGGGATTTTTATTCTATGGAGAAGTCCTGAGCATCCCAGGTGGTCTCTAGCTGTCTTCAGAAAGGTGCAAGTCTCCCGCAGGTTTTGTCATATTTGCCACACGGACATCTTGGGATACCTTAGGGCACGTTAAATGACTCTGTGTGCCACATTTAGGCAACTGAATTCCACCCTTCCATCCTGTTCCTTTTTTGAGTCTTGCTAAGCTGTTGGACTCAGTTGTACGCTGTCATGGTAAATTCTTCTGCTTCCCTTCCCGTAATGAGAAAAAAAAAGTCATTTTATAGGTTGGTGATTTTCCTTTAATCTTATTGGCTGTTTCCTTGTTTTTTCTGCTATGAAGACATGAATAGGAGTTTACAATTTGCTCTTGCTTTAGCATTTGTTATTTTATTTATCACTTATATGTTTCCTCTCCAAAGGAAAGAATACTAATCTTTAAGAGCTTTTCTTTCATGAATATCTGTTGTTATTATATTTGCATTTATGTTCTATGAACACCTTCCCTTTGTAATCTATTATTTATCTTAAATGAGGTGACTAGAATTAAGCACAACATTCAAAATGAAAGCACGCTACCGATCTGAAGTAGGATGTGTGTTAATTTGTAGTGCATTGGTGTCTGCAAGCCTGCACAAGGTTCCTTTTGGTTGTATACTGCACAAATGCAGATCTCTTGTCCTGAAGATCTTACAATCAAATTTTAAAACAGATATTAATAGGTGAATAAATTATAGAAATGAGACCGGAAAAGTGTGCAAGGAAATAACGTGGTTTATGAGCAGTTAACATGAACCTCACTAATCTGATTACATAATGGCATTATATCATTTTTCAGGTATTAATTTAATCCAATTTTTTATGTATTTTATAATTTAGTCCCGCACATCCACAAATAATTAATAGATATCTTAATGGAGCTGCCAGCAATGACTCGTTGTCTCCTATGCCTAACTCCCAAATGCTTACAGTTCTCTTAGAGCTCATGAAGGTGTATCAGCAGCTCAGACTCTACTGAGTGCTTTACCTTCCACTGTACATTAACATGCCTTTGTTAACATGGAGTTTTAACTGCAGTCAGACTGCACAGTTGTCTATCTTTTTAAGTGCCTCTGGAATTCCACACAATATTTCCTAGTTTTCAATAACCTAAATTATTTTGACATCTGTGAATTTGCCACTGTGGCATTCCCCTTTTCCCAAATAATTAATAGACACATTAATTAATCATTTTCCTGCATTTTTAAAAGTGTTCCAATATCAGCTGTATTGTTTACCTGAGGAACACAATACAGAAATAATCACAGAGCCAAAGTGATAACCTGTTTCTTGTGTCACTGCCTTTAAAAAATAACCATCAGCTGGTATTTTTGAAATCAGAACTTCTCTCCTTAAACAGAAGGAAGTTACAGTCTCTGGTTATTCTAGGCCAACTGAGGGTATTAATTCCAAAGTGAAGCTATCTTTGAAGAGAAAATGCTGACGGTACCTCTTCTGTTTTAAATGGAAAGTATCCACAGGTCTTAAATGCGGGATGATGCCCTGGGCAAAGATACAGTGTCTCATGTAAAAAAGAGAGATTAGGGCTGCACAGATGAAAAGAAGTGTCTTAAATTCCACCCAGAAGTAGCTCCTGCAGCCCATTGACAAGAACAGGGATAACATTTAAAAATAAGTCTCTAAGCGGTGCACCCATCTCAGCCTGAGGACAAATCTGAAGACATGACTCTAGGTAGATTCTTCTGCAATATTCCGATCTAGAAGTAATTCATAAAGCACTGTGATCTTCATGTCAGAGGTAAGGTTACATCTCAGCCAAATATAGATAGGAAAAGGAGGAAAAGACACAATAGCTTCTTTTACATAATCACTTTAGCAGACAATCTCTATTTCTGAAATAGGGAAGTTTTCACACAAAAGGCGGTACCATACCTTACAACATGGGGCTCTCAGGACTTCCTGGGCTTTTCAAAACCTTGTAGATACTGAGCTCTCAAGAAAAGCTATAGAAATTAGGCAATTTCAAAACACTCACTAAGCATCTGTTTGCACGTTTCCATGCTCAAATATGGGTAGAGTTATATTCACTTCTGAACATGTGGATTTGGTTTCTAAGTTATTTAGATGCCTTTTAAAATTTTACCTTGGATACGTTAGTAGATCACTGGGCAATGACTGAGTATAGTCTTTTTGCCATGCCAGATAATTTCAGTTTTTGAGAGTGAAAGAAACTAAGGGAAACTGTGAAAGTTGTCTCAGAATAAAATAAAGATTAATTAATAGATTTCCCACAAAAAGTAGGTACACACGCTACTTTTAAAGCAATTTATTCTCCTAAAGAATGACAATGACTTTCTTATAGACCTTACCAGTTTGGAAATACAAAGACTCAAAGAACAAATAGTTGTAATACAGTTGGCACATCAGCTGCTATTAGCTTTTTACCACTTCTTATTCCTGCATTTTGTTTTCTTCCTTGGAAGAGTTCCCAGGCATTAACAGCACTTTACACAGCTTTGTTGGCCACAGCTGATATTGTTTCAGTTCTGAATTTCACACTACTAAAAAGACCCTGGGAGAAACTTAGAGAACAACAAAAATAGTCTGGATGGAAAGAATGGGAGACAAAATTGGTTTTATGAGGAAGGAGTATAAAAGTAAGACACACATAGCTTTGTCAAGAGGTGACTGCAGAGGAAAGGTGGTAAGGAGGAGAGAGCAGTATGCTAGCAGTATGTAGTGGCTGAAGGGTTTTTAATCTCAGGAAATTCATTGCTGGTTTAAGAAGGTTTAATTCCGAGTAATAAGAAGAAAGTGAGAAAAAAATCGGGTATAAAAATATATAACATCAAGATACTTTAGACTGTGAAGCAGTAGAGCAAATAGTTTCTCTTGGAACATTTGTAGTTAAAAGTTACAGTTAGATAGGAGAATATTGCTTGTAAGGAATAGCTACGGTGCATGTGCTTCCTGCAGCCTCACCAGGCTGCGAGTGCGATTCAGCTCCAGATTCAGACAGCTGAACGGGAGTCCGTAATGTTGATGCTTACTTGTGAGCTAGTGTCTAAGCTCTAGAGGCTATGGGGCTCGAGGGTGCTGCCTAAATGTAGTCATCCAGTGTCATTAGAGTTGCTGTGGGCATCACCTTTATCTAACAGTGTTGGCAGATCTAGCACAGGTTGTACAGGAGCCTTGTGCCCTTCTGGAGCAGCAGCTAGAGGCCAGGCAGGTTATCGCAGTAGAAACCTACCCTGGGCCTCTAGACCCCATCAGCTGTATTGGCTAAATCTCCATTGATGCCAAGGGGACCTTAAAAGCTCCCTGGCTCACATACAGGTGCCACTGCAAACACCTGAAGTGAAGCGTCAGAATCCAGAGTTGAATGCTCCTCAGCCGCAATCTTCATTTAGTATTTCTAGGGCGAGGTAATTTTTGCAGTTAAACTACAAAGTCTTCTACCAAATTATAAATACACAGAATGAAATAACCTCAGCTATAAAGGAACTGGAAATTAATTTTGAAGTGTAATTAAATCAGATGCTGTCTTTTCTGCTATCATACTCTTGGAATAACATGATAAAATTTCAGTGTTTAATTAAATGAAACTTTAACAGTTTTGAAAATGACTTATGTCTTTCTAACTTCTTTTGTGAAATCTTTAGAGATTGTAAAAATCTAAGCAAAAGTATTCCAAATCCTTTCCTATTACCATTTCTGTTTACTTTCTTAATGTCACAAGTTCCTAGATTTTAAATAACTTAATTATTTAGCATTATCTGAATAATATGTAATAAAAAGAGACAAATCATCATGTTTTTTTCAGGAGCGAGTGCATCATACCTGAGTAAATGACCTGACTTTTCCATTAGAGATGACACGGCATGCTCAGAGTACTCACACTCAAAAGAAATGAAGATTTATTTTTAACAGTTTGATGAACATTTAAATATAGAAATGGTTCAGCAAATCTTTTCAACCATTTTTCTCTTTTTGTATCTCGTTCGCATTATACATATGAAGCACACAATTTTGACTTTAAAAAAAATTCTGATATTTTAAGTATCAGACTGTGTGTGTGCCTCAGAGAATAGTACATGCTCTATTTATGTCAAATATCTTTCACTGCTGCTATCTTTTATGGAAAAATAGTTTTACTACAGTTTTGAGGCCTGGTGGGAAAAAAACAACAAAATCACACCTGGTTTGCTTATTTTAAACATCCAAATACATTTTAATGCAGTATGATTTGATACGTTCTACAATCTAATTGGCACACAATGAAATCAATTAACTATTTTTTTAGGATTAAGTCTATTTCCCTAAGTCATGAACAGCCATTATATGACAATACATTACCAGAAAGAGTCTTGCTTACAGCTAGCCTTTGCAGCTGTTCATAAAACCACAGTTCAGAAAGATGACAAAAACAAGATAAACTATCATTCATAATGTAAAATCATAGCAAAAAGCTCAAGCCTGAAAACAATATGTTTTATTGTTTGAAACGGAGGGAACTGACATGTTGTTAATACACTGCATTGTGCTTTGCTCTTGCCTTTATCTTCAACAAAGGACAACAGTATTACAAACTTCTGAAAGAGGTCAAGCGCGGTCACTTTAATCAAATTTGATATCAGCTTTTTTCTTCAGTCGTTTTGGAACAATGATAACTGCTCTACCTTCTTTCAGTTGACTGCTTGGTTTAGTTGACTGCCCGGCTTCTGTGAGTATTTTGATTCTCACAGTCAATTTTGATGGAACGCTGAGGAAACCAGTCAACATGCAGAAGACAGGGATTTTGGGATGTATAAAATGAAAAGAGTAGTTGCCTTTTATTTTGTTGCTTGTTTGCCTTATTTATTGGTATATCCCACTTCCAAGCTCGGAGTCACTGTGCAGGTTTTAACTCCACAGTTCCCAGAGCAATTGTTTAGGATTGGTAAAATGAAGAGCTAGCCTAGTAGGTAAATAAAAAGCCTATACTTTTGACTCTATGGTGGGTAACCCTCTATCTGAAGCACTTCTTTAAATTGCACGTAATATTACTGTTTAATGTAACTTGCGTGCCGCTTAAAGATCTTAAGATGAAAAATTTGCGCATTGAATGATGAAGGTGTAAATTCTGTTTGCATAACGCCTATCAAGAAAGCAACCCTGTGAAGGAGGAATTATGTGTATATCTCAGCTATGCATACTAACGGGGGATATAAGATCTGTTTTTCTGTGATTAGGTAGCTGTCTTAATATAACTCATGTACAGTGAGTGTCAGCCTTTGTTTTGCACAGAGATCTTTACTGCTAATTTCATGCAGCAGCAGGATTATGCAGCTTAATGTATAGTAGAAACATTAAAAAAATCAGTTTGGTTTTTATTTTCTGATCTGTAGGTTAGAAGAATAACAAATGTCTAAATGAAGGACCTTATGATATCTATTTCAGGAATATAAATAGATGCTGAATCTCAGCATATACTTGTGGAAAATTCATTACCAAGCAAACTAAAAATGCTAGTAACCTTTGAATTATTGAGCGGTTTGATGGATGCAATTGACTGTCATATTCTCTTAAGTTCAGACACAGATCCAGGAAAAACACCATAATTTTGCATACTGTGTTGTGAAAAATAACTGTAAAGGTACTGGACTGATATATGTTGCTAATGCTTCTTAAAAGAAGAGACACGAACGGATGCAATCAGCCAAACAAATTTGTATTTTGTGCCGATGCACTAAAGAAGTCTCTAATGACTGTCAGTTAAAAAAAAATGTAAGAGAGCTTGTTTTACAGTGATTGTATCTATTAGGAGAACATAGTAGATTCGATTGGAAATAAGATACCCAAAGCACTTGTGTATTTAAGTTTGAAGACAAGCTTATGATATGATGACTCCCCAAAGTCTTCATTTCGGCAAGTAGGAGCTGAACGAATAACAGCGTGAGTGGGATGCCACGGGTTAAGCAGCCTTTCAGCTCCAAAATATTCGGCAAGTAAGAATTGGGGAAGCAGTGATGAAGGCGATGGGGGAGGGGAAAAGTACACGGGAAATTTAACGCTTCCTTTGATAGAACAGTACTCTCTTGTTGACCAAAAAGTTGCAGATTTATTGGAGAGACTCGGATGGAATTTTGGTGTACTATACAGTAAGAAGGCATGCAATTTTTTTTGCTTTTTAGACCGTATATGTTCAAGTTTAGACCTTAAATCTGGTGCCCTATCGCAGGATTACTGAAGTCAGGATATTTCAGGTAAGTAAGGCTATGATTCAGTTCTTCTTCTTCCCCAAACATTCAGAAGGAAATAACAAAACCAATCTGTGCATTTTGAGCACAGAAACTGAGATTCAACAGCGTAAAACGAGAAACAGTACTGCAGTGCGAAGCCGAGTAGAAAAGGAAGCGTAGTTCGCTCAATCGATAGTCCTCCCTGTACCTATTGTACATGCTTCAGCAGTTCTCCTTCCATTCTCCTCTATTAAACCACTTTGTAGGATTAGGACAGATGAATGATTATAGCTAAAATCTAAACCCCACTGGGGCTAGGTCAAAACTTTCCTAATCTCTTCTTACTCCTTCAGTTACAACATTTCCTGCCTTAGTGTCTCCTGGCATTTTTTCTTGAAGTATCCCAGGGCAGGTTTACAGATCTATATGGGTCTGCCATAGCTGTATGTGTACCTGGGGCTCTGTGGGACCCACCTCAGCATATAAGGCAACAAAATCGTTCCCTTATTTAATTACTTATTCTTCATGGGGTTTATAGTAAGGTTATAGCCACTCTAGCTTCAAAACAGCTGCACTTCTGATGTGCGGTGGCCTTCAATATTTGAGTCAAGAAAGCTGCAAATACCCATTAGTAGGACACAGTTTGGTTGCAAGCCATAGTCTGTAATTTTTTTTTTTCACAGCCAGGATAATTTGAAAAGGTCTTTGTGCAAATAGAAAACATTCTATCTGAACACTTTTCAAAGGTGGATACAAAGTGCCGCATATATTTGGTAGATCATAGAAACACTGGTCATCTAACACCAGATCCTGCTAACTCTTCTTCTGTGTTTATAACACATCCTACTCCATAGATAGTTCCAGTGATTTCAAATAAGTAATTATGTTTATTAATATAATTATGTTAGCACAAGAGCTCTCTCTAGTGGAGTCAATGATGCTTTACTGGTTGTGTTGCTCAAACACTGAAAAATAGTAGAAATCCTTAATCCTGCTGTCTCCCAAATACAGCCAGTGCCAGAATGGCATAACTGTCAAATATCATCTAAAAAAGGAACTCTTCTGTTGTATGTATGAGATATTTAACTTGAAAAAAAAGTCGTATACAAAAAGAGCTGGAATTAACTCCTTGACGATGACTGACATCGTTGCCATCAGCCGAGTTGGGATTTTATGAAGGTCTTCATGGGCTGTTCAAGAAGTCCAGATTTCTTCTGAGCATTTTATTATACTTATCAAGGCCTTTCTTCTGCTAATCTTTTCTGAGATAGGGTGGCTAGAACTGGATGGAATGGAGAATGTACTGGTGCTGTGCCTGCTCCACAGGAAGACCACGGTATAATGTTACATTTATATCTTGCTCCTTTAAGAATAGCTCAAGCCCCGCTGTTGCGCCAGGTGCAGCAGTTTTCAGCAGAACATCTTAGCAGGTAGAGAAGTTCAGGAAGCAAACGGTCCATCTAAAGAGCCTTTCCCCCAACCATGTGGCTGGCTTTTATATTAGAAGAAAGCAGGCATTGAGAGAAGACTCTGAGAGCTGTGTTCATCTAATAGCTCTTTTTACTTTAATCAAACACTGGTTATATAGACTTTCTGGTTGCTTTGCACCTACTGCGTCTGGGTAAGGAGAAGAAAAGATTTAAGACAGTGCTCTTGGAGAGAACAAACACTTATATACATTGTGTGATCTCTCATTTCTTATGAGTTTTCAGATTCTGGTATGCTTGGCTTTCACAGCTGCAGGTATTCTTCCCTTAGCATTTCAGAGGTCCCCTACAAGCAGCTGCTAAAGAAACAAGCTAGTTCTGCTAGGGAAACTGTATTGCTTGGTTTGGAAATCAGCTAAACAGACTAGGAAAAACAGCAAGTTTCCACGATAGCACCAGGTTAACAGGGAAGCACCTCAGGGTTTTAATTCAATGATCAGTGCTGTTTTAACACATTTGTTAATGTACTGAAGAGGCTGATGAGTAGTTGAGTCAGTGACAAGATGACAAAATTTGTATAGGACAATTATTTACATTACTCGGCATCAGAAAAGATTATGAGGATGTAGGTAAGCTCTGAAGTGTTGAGCATTTGAGGAAACTGAGGTAAACCACAGTGGGGAATCTGAGTGCTCCTATAGCTTGGTTACTCCATTATCTTCCTTTCAGAGCAAGCAAGAAATATAGGCCTGGATTCTACATGAGGTACAAATCTAAGGGGAGCAGAAAAAAGAAGGTGTACTGGATGTGAAAAGGAGATGTTTAAGGGGGCTGACGCTGAAGACAGAAAACATGGAGGACCGAGGGCCCTCTGGTGTCTTTGTGCCACCAGAAATTCTGGCAGATACTCAGTAAAGGATTTGCAGCCTGGAAGCCTGTCCTACATATACGTACTGATGTCCTATTCTTAAAAGAGGGCAATGCTTTTGTTTTGAAAGATAGCAAAAGAGCAGCCCTCTTTCTAGGCAGTAGCCTGGTTAAAAACCGGGCACATTCAGAGAACGTGGGAGCCTGCGGTTCAGTTCCCTCCTTTTTTTCCAGAAGTCAAACCTTTTGGGACAAAAGCTTGTATCACTCTCCCGTGCAGGTTCTCCCATGTCCTCCTCACATGTCTGTCCCACAACGGGAGCTCCTCTGAAGCAGCTGTGTAATAACGGCAAGTAACTTTCATTGGGAGCCTGTCTGAGGAGGCATCACTGGTGAGTCTTTGAAAGTCTCAACGTTGTCTGCAAAATGGTGTTCCCATGTCTCTGTCTTCTGCCTGCTCCATATTGTAGCTAATGATCTTTATTGCTTTGTGTGCTCGTTTTTTAAGATCCTCATGATTAGTCTTTTTCTTTTCAAATCCTTCAGTGCTTGTTTTTGAATGACTCATCCTGCTCTGATGTCATCAGTGGCAAATGGGGTGATATTTGCCTGATCAAACGTAAGCATCAGCTAGTCACCTTTGGCTCCTCTTACAGTTAAAGGAGAGAAATAGGCATCTCTAGGGGCTCAGATCATGTCCTTTAAAAATGACATCTAAAATGGGTCATGTGAATCATACCTTAAAAACGCTTATTTTTCTTAGTTTGAGTATGAAAAGAAAACAGAACTGACAGTCTGCTATTATCTTCAGGACCAATGCAAAAGTCTTCAAGTCTTTCTTTTTATGCATGATTGCTTCAAAAAGCAATTGACCCAAAGGTGTTACCAGGAATCTAAAGAGAAAAAAATATGGGCAGCTGAAAAAATGTAACCGAGAGACTAACTTGAAGCTTTACGATCAGGGAAAAAGGAGAAGAATATGGCCTGCCCATCCACCTCGGTTTGAATTTAGCAGGGCTGGCAAATGGAAGATTGTATTTGTTTCTGTAAGATTGAGCATGCTGATATGGCAGTCGCTTGCAGATGAAACTTGAGGTGCCTAAATTATTATTTTTACACATTTGCTTCTTAAAATAGGTGTTCACTTCAGTTTAAAATTTGTATGTTAGCATTTGAAGAAAAGCTAGCTTCCTACTTTCCTGGCTTCTTTCCTTCCTTTTCTTCTTCGTTTTGTGCAATACAGAATCACAATCCCTAACAATGACAGATAAATATCGAATTCTGGGCTGAGCAGTTAGTGTCTCAGGTGTTTTATTCATGGGCACCACATGCAAAATGTGAGTAGTTTTTCCTATTGTGGAAAAGTAATGTTATGTTCAGAACTGCCAAAGTTACTTGAATTTCACTAAGCTGTTTTTTCAGGTGAATCTAGAAATAAATGGAAAGTTGAAAAAGGCCGATATGTGTTAAATACACAGTATACCTGTAGTTTTAATTCTTTTAGGTCAAAAAAATATTCAAATGCATTCACAGTACTTTTGATTGAAAGAATTTGTAATTGGATTTCCAAACATGCTGCTTTCATCTTGGGCAGTACAATGTGCACTTTGATAATAACATGGCTATGTCATTAGAAAGAAGTCCATTTACTAGTTTAGGCATAAAATGAGATACAGAAGAAGACAATAAAATGCTTTCTAACATAATGCACCTTATTTTTTATTGTATTCAATAGAGGCCTGATGAATAAGTAATCTTGTAAGTGCATCAGAAGTACACCTTGGCTGATCTCTTAGAGGTGTGAGATTTCACTGCTATCAAGATTATTCATAATATCACATTAATTTCTAATAAAGAGCATAAAACTTTATAATGGATCAAAATATGTGCCCACAAGCTGTTTGGACCATCTGCTGGAAGAGGCAAGCTTCCACACCATAAAAGTAATCTAAGACAGGAAGAAAAGAAATTATGTGCAGATGAAAAGTAACATTTTCAAAATGTCTTTTTTTAATATAGAGCCCTTAAATAATATTTTCCTGACTTTCCCTTCTTCACACTCCTTTACTGGAAGTTCAGCTATATATCTATAAGCTGTTCTGGGCATTAGTTACATTTTCTCCTATGTTTAATGTTATCTAGTGCAAATTAGATTTGCAGCAAACTAATCTGGTCCAGGTAGTAAACGTCACTGCTTGAATTATTTTATTCATCCATTTCTTTCTTTCTGTGGCATTTATGCAATTACCAGTGCTAGTGGGATTCTCCCCTCCCTCCCCCCATGAAATCAGAAAAAATTAAATCCGAGGGACCTAAATAAGGTTTACAATTTTTCTTTTTTTTTTTCTTTTTCCCTAGGAGAAAGAGAAAAGAGGTTTATTTGCTTTTAAGACATCCACAATTTGAAATTTAATATCAGAACATAAGTCATTTTCCTGATAATAACACTTATTATATACATAGGAAGTTCTTGGAAGTGGGTGATTTTTACAGCCTCAAAGACAATAAGAAGACCAGTCAGGTATCTCTTTGTCAAAGCTTTGCAGCTCTATCTTTGGACACTAAGCATTTCATACACGGCAGCTCTGCAAAACTAGTAATAAAGAAACTCTTATGGCTACAAGAGTACCTACATTGATTTCATATGCTATTCATCATATATTTTGTTGTTCACAAGAAGAGAAGGACGTCTTTGAATTGACCATTGTGTCTTTTTAAAAGCACACTCGAATACTTCATTGGAAAAAAAGTCACAAAACAAAACAAACCTGGCTATTGTTCTTGTTCTTGAAAAGGGGAATCTGTCTTAATGTTTTTGATGTAAATAATGTCCTTTCTCTAGAACTGATGAAACAGTGAAATTAATTGGGAATTCATTTTGTATATGAAGCCGTCATATTTTAAATCTCACTTTAGGTTCAAAATTGTTCTTGCTAAAACAAAGAACTTTTTGAAAACCACACCTTCTCTTGAAAATAATTCTTTCAAAACCTTAAGGACTCAGGCAGGGATTTATTCTACCACCTATTGCCAAATATAGTCTCTGACAGTTCTTTTTTATTACATTAAAAGCTAGATACGAGTTCAGTTTTAGAATATAAAGAAATCCACGCATGATGTATGACAAGAATTTAAAGTGGAAAATATCAGCTACTATCATGGCTCATTAATAGTAATTTATTACTCATACCCAACATATATCATTGTTGGATTTCAACGCCCTCATCCCAGTTGTTGCTATAGTGAGTTGGGTACTGTTCAAACAGAGTGCCAGTGTTTTCTGATACATAACACTTTTAAAGTAATAAAAGGTACCATAGATTTTGAGTCTAGTCTGAGAATAATCATTATTCATAAAAATGATTTATTTAAAAATTGAAGGTGTCATTTCAATACTTTCAGAAAATCTTTGTTTCCCAGGTTGAAACTGTTTTCATTTAGAAAATTGCCAGAACCGAATGAAAGAGAGGCAGTGAAGAAGTTGTTAAAAACCTGAGCAGCACCATAGAACGATTAATTTAGAGCCTGAAAGTTCTTCAGCAAATTACATTTTTAACTCATGTTATAAAACAAACAAAAATTTTATCCTTTTTTGCCTTGCTTTAGGAGTGAAGATAAAGTCAGTTACTAACAACGCTGGTGCTGGTCCTGCAAACTGTTGGGCACATATTTAACTTTACTGTCACAAGTAGCTTCCTCTGTTTTTGCTAGTCTGCTACTGATGGTAAAGTCAAACTTATGTGAACATTACCTTCTGCAGGAATCAGAAACTAAAGCATGTAAAAAAGGGTGTGGAATACAGGAAACAGAAATGTTCTATAAGTAAGTTGGCATTGTCTGGTTGCAATTATTTTCTATATTTAAACTAAAAAATCTTAATTTAGGATAGGAACAGATTGACTATTGTTGCTCTGCTTCCTTTTGTCAGCGAGGGAGAAAAGAAATCCAGTAATCACCCATTTTACTTTGTTCCTTTGTGCATTAGATCTGTGAAGCATGTTACTGAGAGGGTAGACTTTTTTTTTTTCCTCACCAGTTTCGATGGCCGATGACCTATAGAAACTGTTCAGGCATTTTTTATAATTATTCCTCATAGTTTGCTAGACCAAATCAATTTCGTTACAAAAACTAGCTTAGGTGCTGCAATAGGCCAGAGTACCAAAAAAAGATGCGCTGTGCCTTATGTTATGATCTGTAACCACGAAGGGTAAAGATCTTCTGCCAAGGGCAAAAATAAGAAAATCCCATCAGATTCCCCAAATCTGCATGCAAGGAATTCTGTGTCCCCAGCTCTGTTTGCTTTAAATACATTTTAAACTACTGGAGAAAACTCCAGGACAAAAGAGTGCTGCTCCTGTTACACTGAGACTCTAAAAGGGCATGTGAGAAGGCCTGGGAAATGGTAGGCTGGATTTCATGCCATGGTTAATTAAAAGAACACCCAGAGGAGGATCCAGTTCGTAAAGGACCAAAAAGGTAAGACCTTTAATTAATACTGTCCAGCATGATTTCATGGAAAACAGATCTTTGTTAAACAAGCTTGCTCCCATTCTTCGATAATGATAAATTTGGCTGATACGGTAAGTGAGTACATGTGATACACTGAGACATCTAAAAAGCATTTGACTTTGTACAACGTTCTATTCTAACTTAAAAAAAAAAAACTAGCACTATACCATGTCAATAAAACACATGTTAAATAGATTAAAATCTAGGCAGTTGACAAGTGACACAGGTAGTTGTCAATGGGGAGTCATCATCAAGTGCAGGTGTTTCTCATGGGGTTCTGCAGGGACAGATACTGTGTTCAGCACACTACAACACTTTCCTCAGTGTTCATGAAGTTAATATAAAATTATGGCTCATAGATTAACAGAACAGTAAATAATTATGAGGCCAGTGCAGTCTTGTGTAGAGACTCTGCCACTTGCCAAGCACTTTATCTTGATTTTTTTCCTCCATAGGGAGCTATGTATTTGAACTGTAGTGGTCTATAATATGCACACCTATTCACAGGAGGGCGAGGGACTAATCAAATGGGGTCTTCTGGCCTTAAACTCTGTGAATCTGTAAACTGGTGGTGTCTCTCTGTGGTAGAAAAAGTAATGGATTAAGATTAATGAATTTGTGGGAAGATTTGGTGAAATTCACAGGGAAATTAAAGATTTCAATTTGTTGTTGTAGAACACGAAGGGTAGGAAAATGCTCACATTTATCATGGGGATAAGCAGAGGGCTGGTTATAGAGCTGACTGAGTCAGATTGTGAAGGGAAAGGTGTGCACTAGAGGGCAGGTATCACGTCTGTGTCATCAAGGGAACATGCTGTGGAGAGGGCTAAACTGATGGCCTGAGTCTTTGCTCAGTCTCCCGACGCAGAGGCAGCAGCACCTGGTGGAGTTCCTCAGTGGGGTCTGGGTGCACCTTAGCCATATTTGTCCAGCACTACACCTTCCCAGATTAGCCTGCCTCAAACCAGTTAGTCCTGCCTTTCAGTGGGTTTCATGTCATCAGATCATGCTGGGACCAGAGGTGACTTATGTCCAGCTAGCTTAAAGACCTCTGTGCTCCTGACTTGGGCGGTAACATAGGCAGTTTACACATGGCTATGACCAGAAGAGGCCTTCACGTTCACTAGACTTCATTACAGTGAAGCAGTGTACTGACTGCATCTTCCTGCATCCGTGCCATCATACACCAACCCATTTTGCAGTGAGGCTTCCGGTTTCCTACAGGATTAGCTTTGGCAAGTCTGAGTTCTGAGTCAGCTTCATTTATGCAGAGATAGGTAGATCTAGATAGCTACTTTAAAGGAGGGTTTTACTGAATTAAAATAAAAGAATGCAAGAACGTAGTAAGTGTAAGTTCCTAGAAGGAGGAAGGATATGCCCCTTAGAGCTTTGGGGTAGCTGGAATTGAACTTGCAAGCCAGCATACAGAAAAATTCAACCCTGAGGTGTTTCCAAAACTCAGTGCTAGTTTGTTTCAAAATAGTTTCCTTTTTGGCCAAAAAAATCTGATTTTGAGAAGGTACTGGGGAACTACAACATTCCCCGGATAGGAAGATAGACTTTTTGCTTGCTAATTTGAGGGCTAGGAAGATTTTTTTTTGTTTTACTTTTTATTTCTTTTGAAATCTTTGCCGTGCTTGAAAGGGAGGGCAGTATTTTGCCTCTGCTGATGTAGCTTTCACTGTTACCTCTTAAATGGTGACAATGGACTTACAAGTTTGGGAATATTAATATATTAATACATATTAACATTTGAGATTTATGTTTATTTACTTTATTTTCCTCCTGCATTGACAGCTATCTAATACTTCATCCTATTTTTCTCCTGAAACAAAGCTCACCAAAGGCCATGAGGTTATTCAGCACATGTAACAGGTTTTTTTCAGCAAAATCTTATATGTCCAATTAAAAATATAAAAATATAAAAGATGTGGAGTATAGCTATGCATGTTCTCAAGCCATACTACCAGTTACTGATTCATGTTTCCTCAGTTTGTAGATACTGCAGCATTTATGTCTCCATTTATTTCTTGTTATGTGTTACTCTTGGTGAATCTAGGGTGTCATGTTACCGAAAAGACCATGCTGTCCCCTTTTTCTGAGTAGTTACAGTAGCAAACAAATAACCTGTACGCTCAGAAATTATTGCCAGCTCTCAGTTCACATTCACAACCTACTGTTAAGTTCTGCAACTCGCTTTCCCTGCCAACAGCGAACCTTTGGAAAGCTCATAAAGCGACATTTGAAAGCCTCTTGCTCCTGCAAATACTATTTCCTGGTCATAGGTGCAAAAATGTTTTACCTAGCTGCTCAGTGTGGGAAAAGAGAACAAATTCCACTTGAAACACGCCCTGTGCTGTTCCACCAAACTATACGGATTGAGGGAGGTGGTCAATAAAAGTATCTCCTTGTTCGGCTTGTCAGATTTGGAGTGTGGACAAGCAGTTGCACTAGGGGCACGCTAGTAAAGGAATCTAGAAAAGATCAGCGACAACAGCTAGAGTTTCTTGAAGGTAATCACCCTGTTTTTTAAATCATCAACAAAACTACCCACTTACCAAAAATAAAAGACTTTTTAAAATGTGTTTTTTGAAGGGAAACAGGCATAGATCAAGAAGTCCCAAAAAGAGAGGCCATAGAGGAGATCTCTATTCAATGGTAAAAATTACTACTGATTTTCTGATTGTGCCATACACTTTCTAACATATTTGGAGCAAACCGAGAGAAGACTACTTTCAGGAAGGTTGTGGGTATGACTGGACAGTAGACAAATAATTTGGAATTTTCCATTTGGCAGCAGTCACTGCTCATATCTGTAACGCTACGTGTGTACGTACCAACGTTGTTATACGATGTACTTGCTACTTTCCTGTAGGAAAGCAGCCATTTCTTTGGATGGATGTATCGTCATGCTTATTAATGTCTGATCATCAGTGACTTTTTTGCTGTTGTTTTCTCAATGTTTGTCTTATAGCAGCCACATTGTGGATTTAGTTAATGACTAATGGATGTGTTTAAATACCTCCAGAGACTTGTTCCATAAAACTTGTATTGACTCTGTAATTCATCAGAAGTCCCTGATTTATTAAAAAATAGCTGTACCTATTAATGCTTGCTTTTAAGCTTTTTTTTTTTGTGAGACTGCAGAGTTTACCGAAGGAATTAACTTTTATACTTTTTTTTGAGCTAGTCACAAAACAAAAAGAATGAGATAAGTTGCAGAAACAGAAAAGTAAAATCACTTGTTATTTCTCTTAGGTGCACATGGTTGCACTGAGAAAAATTATGCTAAAATAACAGCATTTACAATAAATCCTGACAAAAAGGGTCTGTCTTTTGTATCCACTGTGGCTTTTGAATCTGTATACTTTTATTTATATTTTTGGTTCAACATCAAAAGCACCATGGAAAAGACAACAGAACTCCAGTTTCCTTTCAATCCATTCATTTTCCACTGTGTTTTTCCTTCTGGGACTATTTTCGTATGTTCCTCTCACAGCATTAGAAGATGCCTGCAACAATCTCAAGTGATCTCAACAATCACTTATTACTGGGGAGTTAGTTCCTTGGATTAGTTAGTATGGGCTTAGACTTAGTTCCACCAGCTAATCAGTTAAACGTTTTGTGTGTATACCAAATCTGAGCCTCCCTCTTAATATGTCAGAAAAATGCTATTATGCAGGCACTTCACCTACAAATGTTTAGGAAGAAAGCTCCCCGTGCATAAACGGCTGGAGATTAAGCAGACAGGGGGAATAAGAGTCAGAAAGGTACTTAGGAGTGTTGTTTCCGTTGATCTGCAGTGAGCGTGCTGAGGAACGTGAGTGCTTTTGTGAGTTGGGCCCTACAGTTCAGTCTGACAAAAGGACTCCTGTCCTTTGGTGTTCCTGGCTGTGATGCCCAACACCAGGTTCCTGACTTGAGAACTGGAATTTGATGTGCAGAGTTGTGTGTTAGGAGGTGCCGAATCCTAGGAAAAAAAGAAAATTTTTTCCCTTTTTTTTTTCCGGGCTGGTAAATCCAATTGGTTTGTGTGTATCAGCAGTGGCTGTGACACTGAGCACTAGAGTTAACACTTCTAGTTCATGAATACTGGTTTGAGAGACTAAAATTTTCATCATTATTTTCACTGAGGAGTGTTTAGCGGCAGCATTTGCTTGATAAGGTTCAGATCCCACCACAGGAATTTGCTGCCCTTGCACTGTGCTATGGAAGGTCAGAGTTTGGACACAGTCGTGGTGGGAGTCAGAAGTGCTTCCTCCCTCCCATGCCAGGCTGCAGACTTCAGCTGTTTTGGGGTCCCATGGCAGCTCAGGTCCACCCCTGGCATCCCTTAGGAGAGATGAGACAATTCCTAGGAGAGAAACTAGGCATGTATGCTGAGAGAGGTCCTGGTGTCTCAGGCCCACAGTCTGGATAACTGGGGATGAAGAGCACAAGTATGCTCAGCAATGGAGTTTAGGGAGACGGTCCCTCTCTCACGTGTTTAGCGGAGAAGACTGATGGGGAAAGGGAGGATAGTAGGCGTTAAGTATACAAAAGGCTTCTGCAATGACAAAGGAAAAACTTTTAAAAAAAATTGTGGTGGGCTGGTTCAAGAAGGGTTGGTGGGTTTAAAAGAATGTAGGTTTAAAATTCAGGCAGGAAAATACAAGGCCAAGGTTAAGAAAAGCTTTCTTGTGGTAAAGACAACGGAATAATTTGGCTGAGGAGGTTGTATGTAAAGCTCTCCAATGATGAAAAAGCCAGAGCCTAGCCAATATCTGTCAGGAGTGACACAAACGGAGTTGATTTTGCTTTAGGGAATGAGGCTGGACAAGATGACCTCTTGAGGTACCTTCCAGACCTTTGGCTCTATAAACTGTTTTTGAACTGACAAGGAAACTATAGGCAAAATGTTTTAAAAGAAACACATTATCCAGCCTGTCAGGGGATCATGTGCCCCCTTGCTTATTTCCTGAAACTACTCTGGATTCATCTATATAAGATACTACATTGCCTGGGCACTGATTGCCTGAGGCCAACCCATTTTATGCGGGGATACCTGGCATTCATTGTAATATAGTTGAGCTAACAGAGCTTTGGTTTTTAAGCATCTAAAAGCTGAAAGGTCTTATTTGAGGGTCTTGATGCTAGACCCTAACGTCCAGAGATTATTTAGATTTACCGAACACTTTTGGGGAGGGGGTTTGAATATCTCCTCCTTAAGGCACTGCCAAAACTTCATTAGCAAGTGTCTGGACTGAGGTGGGTCAGCAGAGATGGAAATTAAAATGTTCAGTTAAGTTCTGTAGATGTGCCGCAGGACAGGACAAAGCATATGTTTATAACCTGGGAAATAAAATGTGAAAGGAAAAAAAGGTTACAACGAGCCTCTAAGAAACAAAAAGAATTTGTATCTGCAATATTGTTTGTCTTGTGAAGGAAACCATGGCGCGTATTTCTTAGTAGTGTCAGCTGATGGAGCTGAGACCATAAAATGTTCCTTGCCACTAGCAGAACATTTCTGTTGCTAGTTATTGATCGTATTGCTAGTTATTGTGGAAACATATATTATAAATTCCTTTTTTTTGTCTCTTTTTCCTTATGTGGAAAAACGTTTGCTGTATGGTGATGCAGAGGGAGGTACTGCCATAGAAATTCTCTGGAGAAAGAGGAGGGCACATTTCCTTTCCACAGCCTGTGTTTAATATGCCAAATGACAGGCAGGCAAGCAGGCTTGTCAAATGTCTTGCTTTTTCAAGACTCCTTGTTTGTATGTGATGACCCGCTTCTGTCTCATGGTCTGCACGTCTCAGACCAGTTGAAATAGCATGCTATTCAATGATGATATCTTGGTACTGTAGATGATAGATGGGCGCATAAGGAAGTAGACAGAATTGCATATGCTTCGAAACAGTGTTCAAGTCACTGGCAAAACTCTACTGGTAATATGGCAGGGAAGACAGCCAGGCATTTAAAACTATCCGTAAGCGCACAGGAAAATAAAATCACAAACTGAAAAACGCCAGGAGGTTGACCAAAGCAGCTCTTTGCTGGTACGACTTGTCGCAAATCAAAACGCTCCAGACATGAGAAGTCTCTGTCTTGCTTCTGATGCTACGATAATTTAATTGGTAGCCTTCAGTTTCATAACACTTTATTTTTACATTTATACACCTGATCGGGATAAATGATTGTTGTTGTTGTTTTTGTTTTTTTTTAGTCTGTAGGAGGAATAACAAAATGCCACCTCTGTATCTCATCTCTTACGAGGATGCAACTGGCCCCCCAATTTTATCATTGTAAGGGCCTTCCCTTCCTTTCAGCTCCCTGACTTCTGTTTTTTAAGTACAATAATGCAGATACATTAATAATTCATGTTCTTTTCTTGCTTTCATTCTCCTCCTCCAAGGCTCTGTCACAGTTAAGCCACAAGCCCTGAGCAAAATGCCGCACACGGTTGCTTTGAGAGCCTCGATGCGTCCCTTGGTTTCTTTTCAAAAAGAAGCACCCCCAGAAGGGTTGGTGTAACACGTTTCACCTGGCAGCCGGGTGTAGGTAATCCAGCTGGCACGCCGGGAAGGGGAGAGGTTGGAGGTGCGGAGTCACTTCCCACCCACTGCCTCCCTGGCCCTGACTCGCAGTTATTGCTGGCTTGAACATGGTGGGGTGACGCGAAGCCTCCTCTTTGTGCAGGGGACGAGCCAGGAAGGGGCTGTCAGTGCTGTTTCTGCTGGTGCTCAAAATTGTCATTTCAAACCCTCTCAAACCCTTCTTGTAGCTACAAGTGCGACCGTCTTTCCTCAGCCCTTTGGAATTTCTCTTTTTTCCTGTATTTTCTTTTTGCCTTTCCCCACATGCACTCTGTTTTTCTGTTCCATTTCTCAGCATCCATCCCGTCACCCCACCCCTGTCCAGTGTCTTCTCCTTAGGCCCTCCCATCCTTACCAGTTTCCCTTTTTGTCCTCCGTCATCACTACAGCAACACCTCTCACGCTCCCGTCTGGCTTTTCCTGCCGTTTTGGATCTCTTGTTCAGTCATCTGTCTTATCACAGGGATGTCCAGCTGCAACTGCTTTTTGCTACAAATCTAATTGCTAACAGCGAATTCTCGCTACTGCGTTTTCTCAGCGTGCTCTCTCTCTCCTCCTCTTTCTTCCTCAGCCCTCTGCCTTTTCCACTGACTTTTTTTGCAAAGACTCATTGCTACAGTCTCGGTTCTTCTGTGGTCTTCCATCTCTGCAAAAAAGCAAAACGTGACATTAAGATCACTGTTTTGTGATAAGAACATTTCAAGTGCTGGTTTACACCACTAATTAAATACTTTCCATACTGAAATACCAAAATATGCCTTCAAGTTGAATGGTTTATATTTTAAATTGCAAAAAAAGCTTGCTTTTCCTCAAAACAGTAACAAGAGCTCAACAGCAGGTATTACTGTTCATTATATGAAAATGTATTTTTTAATGTTTTCCAGAGTAGGATAGTAGTCAACTAGTATTCTCCCCGAAAGAGATTAGACAAATTTCCTGAGCTTACTTTCTCCTGAATTTTGCTACAGTAACGCAGATAGCAGAGGAGTTTTCTATTGAAATGCTTTTCTGGCAAAAAGTGAAGAGTCTGTAATATCACTGTAAATGCAAAAACATTCAATTTTACAACAAAAGAAAAAATAATAATGAATTTTCATGGAAGTAAAATAAAAAAAATATTCGTTTGCAGTCACTTTGCAATATTTAATTTTGAGGGACCAGCCAATCAGTTCAATATTGAGCTCCGCTTCCCTATCGCAGTATCTTGTTCCTGGTACTTATAGTTTCTATTGAGAGAGTCTCTGTGAAAATACAGCATTCCTCTCCTCCGTAGGGTAGAGCTCGAGCTGTCTCCTGCAGAACAGTAGCTGTGCCCTGTTAGCATGCTGACTCTAAGAATATTTAAATATACTAACAGAGATGACAAAGCTCTTACAATTATGCAAAATAAAAGCAATATAAAGCATTTCAAGAAGTAAAGGAATTAGGACATTTAAGAAGGAACTTTCATTTGAGCATGCATAACTCAACACTAAAATGTTTATTAGGAATATTCCACAAGCTTTTCCCAAAATGCTACTTTAGTGTTGAGTTCTCACCAAAAGGAAATTGTTTTCGTTCACTTTACAATCATTTAAGATTTGGTAGGAAAAGCAGACCTTATCAGTCCTAATTATTCCACAGTTCTTAAACACAGATAAAAATAATTTGAATGAAAGTACTTCTCAATTCTTTATAAGCTTTTTAGTGGCTCTGTAACTGAGCAGTAAAAAACTCTTTATAATCAGTGCATTTGATTTTAAATCTTATTAGCCAAAGGATTTTTTTTGTTTTATTTTTGTTTTTAAGCTGCTTTCATGGCTCAAAAGATAAGGACATAGATACAGAAAGATAAAGTTATCTAAGAAAAAGGGATCCACATCGGTGAAAGGTTAGGAAACAAAGTTAAAGTTAAAAAGCCTAAGGTTATTATAGTTTACAAATTTATTTTCTTCCTCAAGCATTGTATTTCATATACTGTATTTTAAGTGACTCCAAGAAGAGAATATTAAAAGACACACTGCGCCAGTAATTAGTGATCTTGGATCCTGGAAGTCTTATATGTGATGACTTCTCTCAGTGCCAGGAACATGGATCTGAAAACAAATGATTAGCCAAAATCTTTTTTTACCTAGAATTTTGATTAGCATCTCAAATTTCTTCCAAGTAGCCTAGAGATGGGGGAATCACGAGAAATTTACTTTTCCTCATTTTTAAATTGACCCTTCCTACCAAGGGGTATATTCAGTTCAAAGTAAATTTCTCTATTAAAGTAGATAAGAGAGGTCAAAATAAATTGTCTGAGGAGTAAGGAGAACTAGATACTTTTCAGATGTGACATTCATTCTGTAGGCAGCTAAAATCACCTTCAGTTTCTGCCTTCTTCCAGTGTTTTGGCTCTCCCTTTCCAGTTGCTCCCTCTGCAGCACCATTTAATTGTTCTTCACCTGGTGCTTTCCAGTGCTGAGAGGGCAGCTCTGCGGTCAACCGAGTGTACTGCTAATCTCTTCCAGCCACAGATTGCGCACAAAAAATGCAGATTAAAGGGTGTAAAAGAAGAAAGAATCATTTTAGATGGGTTTAAAAAGTGACTAGACAAACTCAAGGGAATCAAAACCCCACCAAGTTGGTGGCTGTTGAATGCAAAACTGCTTCTGGCTCCAAGCAGACACCACGAGGTGCTCAAAGAGTATTCAGGGGAAGCCTCACTGCCTACTTGACAATAAATGTCAAAGGCTAGATCCTGGGTTACTGGTTGGACCTGTAGTCTGACTTAACATAGCTGCTCTTTATGTTCCTGCTGTATACATGGTTCACGTGGTCTTTCTCAAGCAACTACTGCCAGGAATAAGATGCTGCAATAAATGATGCTTTGGTTGGATCCAGCAGCAGGTTTCTTGCCTCAGAATATATACCATCACTATTTTTTTTTTTGTTTACTGAGAAATGCTTGAACTATTCTGATATTATACAGAAAGGTGTATTTTCTATCTTCTCCAGCTTTTTTCCATTGTCTGTGTAACAGTCAACTGCAATATCTGAGAACTCACAAGGCAATTTGAAGATACTTTTTAAAGCCTTCGTCTTAGAGCAACACTGTAAGTAAGTGCAGGCTTAGTAGCTAATGTCTAAAATTCAGTGGTCTCAAAATCTGGCTTTTTGTGAGCAAAGAGAAGATTCATGCTTGTCGCATTTCCTGCTTAACCAATGGTTTACCTTGAATCCTCACAGCAAAGTTTGCATCCCCTTTCTCCTCACATCAGGTAGCATTTTATTTTTATGCCTCTGGGCTTTCAGATTATTCCCCTTGCAGTGGAAATGTGTATGAAGTCAGGTGCTGTTCACTGGACTGTTATTTTATTTTTTAGTAGCAGAATATTATAAAGCCTTTAAAAAATGAAGGCTGTAAAAATATCAGAAAGCTTTAACTTTGCAAAAATTATTAGGATTAATCCTGTTATATTTATTCTTTTAAATGAGCATAGGATAATTAAACAAATATGAAAAGTCATAAGGAAGATGGAGAATCTAGTCCCTCAGTTTTGACTTGCAGAATGGTCTGTCATAACAATGTAATCTCTTATCCGTAACGATCGATTACATTGCCCTTTAAGCTGACTGTGATATTTTTGCAGATTATGTTAAAAAAAAAAAGATAGGATTCACAAAATCATGTCTGTCTTGGTTATAACACAAAATCAGAATTAACCCTCCTCATTCTAATTACTTAGAAAATACACCATACTTTAGAAACAACAGCCAACTGCACATTAAGTCATTCTGAGGGAAAAGTGGCAAGTTTTTTACCAAGTGATGTATTTGTTTAATCCCTCTTTCCATTAGGGCACCTGGATCTATAACTTTATGTGATAAAATAAGTGTTATTCATATATGAGTGAACATAGTGTACCGTTCCTTCTTGTGGGACTTACCACTGTTACTAGGGGACTCTTTTCTTTTACTGGAAGCAGTTAGGAAAATCTCAGCAGGCCTTGGTACAATTATCGTGGCCTCTGGTTTCCATCTAGTGCACTTCCAGCTTTGCTGTTCCTAGCCAGTGGGAATTTAGCAAACTACTTGGAAGGAGATCTGGTCACTGAGGCATCAAAATCTACCTTCTTCTCGCACACGAGAAGGTCCGGACGCAGCCGGAGAGCTGCACTGTGCCTTTTCACACAGTGATCTCATCAGGGAAAGAGTCCCAGGGATGGGGCACAGCATCCAAAAATAAACACCTTTCAGTCCTTTCCTTGCAGGGGCTTATTCTCTTTCTTCCCTTTGCCTTGGCTCAGGAAATTGGGTAAGGGAAATTCTTGCTTGGCCGTGTTTAGGAGAAAGTGGTAATTTTAATGGATGCTCTAAGTTTATTAACTTTTCCCTAGCTGCCACGAGCAAAGGCAGGGAGCGAGCTCTCAAAACATCTGTCTTCCCCGTAGATCAAACCTATAGATGCCCGTGACAGAAATATTTGAAAGCATGATTGAATGAAGTCGTCTGAGCCAGGCGCATTTTGAAAAATAAGCACTATATTACTTCAATTTGCTGTAAATAGTAATTTACTTTGGTTATTTCCTCTAATTACAGTGTTCCATCTTTACACACGGCTGTATTTAGGAACAAAGGGATCAGTGTCACTGTAAGGTGTATGTTATAATAGACACATTTGTATTAGGCTTCAATAGAAGTCTACAGTGTATCCAGCAATTCTATGGCTCTTGTGACCACCGACCCTTTTTTGTTAGTGCATTTTTTTCTTATACGTGCTCATTTAGGCTTAATACTTCTCTCTCTGGTTCTGCTATGAAGTTCATTAGGGACTTCAGCTATTACCAAGCAGTCTTCTTACTGTTCTCATAAACAATACTATGATAAAGCAGAATTAGAATAGCCTCTCTTCTATTATGTAAAATTTTAGAGAAAACAATACAAAAGCAAATTTTTTAACCTAACAGGTATTATAAATGAGTCAATTGTTCCAAATGTTTTTTTTTTTAACAAAGAAACAGGAAATCAAGTTATCTAGCAAACCTATTTATACACAGTGGGTAACCCTGGGTTGCAGGCAGCACTAATAAACACAGAATGACAACCTATTTCTTTTAATGACAAGCTGACATATTTATTTTTATTATTTCACAAAAGTATTCACCAGACTCATCTGTCACAATAAAGCCTTATTCTCCCGCCCTGCAGACAGAGCGTGTAGCCTTACTGAGAGCCAGGCTGAGAAAAAACAACAAAACTCCAAACCCAAAACAAAAAAACAACCTTTTTGGAATCAAAAACAGATATTTGAGGGCCTGCAGTTTACTGAAACAGAACACAAAATGTAAGATTTTTCCTGTATGAATAAAGGTGTATATTGCTCAGTTTTGCAAAGTTAAATTACAGCGACATAAAGTGATTTTTATATTAAAAATCAGCTTTATGTTTTGCTATAGTTGCCTTTCCATTTCTCCAGAAATGGGAATGCCAGTTCCTTTGGAAAGTAACTGATCTTTTTACCTGAAAAAGACTCTTCGCAACTTTTAAATCAAATAGCTTCTTTAGAAGTGGTAGAGTCTCTTATAGTATTTAAAAACTGCAATAATACATTTAAGCTGTAAACTAGGATGCCGTAAAATGGGCTTATTTTTCTATATTTAGCGTAGCATTTTCCAGTAATAATATTTTCTACAACAAAAGTGAAAATTCAGTTTTGCTTAAAGAAATAATCATCTTAGTTTTGCTAAATGCATATTTTTGCTATTTGACAATTGTATAAGGCTGACATGGCTGTATAAAATAATTTTAAATGGCTTGAATTAGAATTTAGATTAGTAACATATCAAGATTTTGCTGTCTAGAAGAAAGGTAGACTTCTGCTTTCTGATCCTGAACGTGCCGATATTGCGTATGCAAATACCACACTGGAAACGAATGAATATCTGTCTTGCAAGTCACTTAATGGAAAGCCTATTTATTAATTCAGTCCTCTAAATGAAATTGCACTAAACCATGGAACTATTTAGTCGACAAAGGATTGTCTTTTCAGTGTCCATTTTTAAAAATTATTTTATATAGGTGTTTGATACAGCATGTTCTGAACACTCAAAAAATCCCTAGAAATGTAATTGTAGTTTGAAATATGCAAGAAATTCAGGGGCAGACCTAAAAAGGGAGATAGAATGATAGTGTAACGTGGCAAGAGTGAGGTTTTTGTATGTTCATGGGTATGTATCTGCTTTCTGCCATTTATGACAGCTGTTTGGTCATGGGAAATATCTTGGTAAGAAAGAAAGTTTGATATTTATTCAAGGAACTATGCTGTAACAACTAGTGGCTAAAATAAGGACTTTTAGCCTCATAAGGTTGTCATTGGCTTAATCACAAATTTATATACTGTAAAAAAAATTCAGTTGCAGTGAAGATAAATAGGAAAAATACTTTTTAAATGCTCCAAATCCCATGTATTAATTTCACTGTACAACATAACCCATGAGTCATTCAGTAAATAGATCTTTCAGTTTCACAGAAGAGCTGCTTACTTTGAAGAAGTATCCAACTGACTAAATATTTAAGAGTCCTGGGGATTTTATAATCTCAGCATTGCATATAAGCCTTTCTGAGAGTGTATAACAGTTTTGCTTACACAAAAGCAAAGGTAACCAACCCATTTAAAAAAATTTAGACACCAACATCCATTTTATCAAATGCTTGAAAACATCTTATATCATGTCCATACTACTTTCTTGAAAATGTGCTATTTTTGAATGTGAGCTAATATAAAAATACTGTAACAGTCTCTTATGTGAATTCAAACTTTGTGGAAAATCCATTGCCCTCTTTTTGTCATTGCTTTCCTTTAAAAAAAACCCCACACTTTTCTAGATGTCCTGAATCCTGCCAGTTCCATGTGAATTGTGTTATGACACCTTCATTTTATGGGTAAAAAAAAAAGAAAAAACAAAAAAACATAGTTTTTGCATTAACATAGATATACTAGAAAAGTGCCATTATTGAGTTAGCTACCTATTCCAGTCCATTCATGAATGAATAATGTTAGAATTAACATGAGCTATAGTGCATTATTTATTATTTCTCTGGATTTGATGCTTAATCTCTAAAGGTCTAAAGGTGTTAAAGGTCTAATGCCTTTTAAATGTAATTCATTTCCCTTCATTATGTATTTTGCTGACTGAAAGAGACTTTTCTGTTCTTCTGCCTTTGTTTCTTTTTTTTTTTTGGAAACACTTCTTAAAATCAGATTACTGTTAACATTATTTTAAAGTTATTAGTTAAATAATTAGAACAATTAGCTAAAAGCATGTGATTCTTTATTTTAATGAAGACCTGAAATAAACTTGAAAGATAAGTATTTGGCTAGTGTCTGCACTTGCATTATTAAAATGAAAAACAAAATTATGCTCTTTTGCTGTGAATTTTATTTCTGAAAGTTCAAGACTAGCAGTAAAGCATCTGGGCTGAAAGCCTGGCACTATCGAAGTAATGGGAATTTCATTCACAGTAGCATAACCTCGTTCAATGATTGTTTGTTCTTGTTTAAACAAGATTCTTATTTGTGTTGTTAAAGACTCAGGATTAATATTTTATGATTCATAATACACAGTGCCGAAGCTTGGTGAACCAGGCCGTAAAATAAGTATTTCCTAAGAAGCATTTTCAGTATGAGCAAAACTGTCTAAATATTGCTCAAAAGAGGCTGTTCAAATGGATTTGCACTGAACAGGGATCCATATAGCAATTAAGAGTATCAGTTACAGCCTGGAAAAACACCCTTTTCAATTGTAAAAATCTAGCTATTATTTACCGAGAGCAAATTGAACAGAGAAAGCCCCCAGATTTTTACAAGCCACTGTGAGAATGCTTTCTCACCTGTGGATATATCTGACTATTATTCTTAGAGTTACGAAGCTTTTGGCAGACTTGCAAATTCCTGCCATGACTTCTGTCTACTGAAAACAAGACAGCTCATTGGCTGAGCTCTTGGCAAGCTCAGCATTCACATTAAGTCTTCTGCAAAAAATGCTTTGGTCCTTAATCATTTTGGAGAACAGTTGCTTCCCCAAGGCTTTTGTCTGTGATTTGAGTTGATGTGTGTCTTCTATAGAGATGCCCTGTGACATGTCCCACTTAACCACTTTAATTTGGAATGAAGTATCTTTGAATTCCCAAAACACATTTTCAAGCATCTCCACAATTTCTCTGAAGTTCCTTATATATCTCTTTGCAGCTCTCCAAATTACAGCTCTCCAGCATCCAAACAATAGCCTGGAATTGGGGTCAAAATCCTGAAAAGGAAACCCAAAGCAACCAAAGGTACAAGGTATCCAACCTGCAGTGGATAAGAAAAGCTGGGAAGAGTGAGAAGGAACTGTGAACTGTGAAGCTCTGTGAACATTTATAAGATATCTGATGACAGGACAGAGCAAGAGTAAGTACCACCAGGTCCCCCTGGCTTTCCTTAGATATTGAGTTAACAGGTATTCTGGCTCGCATTATGTTTCATATTGCTATTGGCATTAAGAAACGTTTTAGACTCAAACAGGAGTTGTGACATTTCAGCCCTTCTGCAATAGTGGATGTTGCTGTGCGAACCAGATTGCTAGGTAAGGAGGCTGGTTGATGAGACTAAACAGGCTTCATCTCCTGTTCTTGTAAGCAGATTCCGGTATTGCAGCGAACTGTATTGGCTCTTCAAGCTTTGCCTGTGGTGTTTGCTTTTGAAGCTTGGCTGGGCATTTTTCATCTTGAAATCTGTATTTCAGCATCTGAATGCCGTCATGATTTTTGCCGTCATATCAGTATTAGAGGGTAGTGCGTAAATTAATAGCTATTAAAGCCACAGAAGGCTCCACAGCAAGACTAATCTGAATCTTTCTTCTGCAAAAGGAGATACAAGAAGGCCAAGCACATTTCATAGCCGTTTAATGTCTGCTACCTTTGGATAGCTAACCTGCGTAGGAAGGAAAAGAATAGGAACAGCCACAACCCACAGGCGGTTTTATTTCCCCTTTCTTATAACGGACTAATGTTTCAATCTACGTAGCTTTATTTGACTCCTGTTTATTCTGGTGGTAATTAAGAACATAAGTAGGGGCTAGACAATGATGCATATATCCTTAGGAAACTTGATCTATGCGGTTTGAGTAGTATTGGGCTGCAACCTGTTTCCCTAAGGCTTTTAAATGCCTCTCACCTAAAACTGAAAGGTAAAATATGAAACTGTAATAAACAGAAGAAGACATAAACTAATTGAGTATTAATAAATTGCCTAATTAATTAAAATTTTGGAAAATCCATCCTAAAATGGCATTCCTTGCAAAAGTAGGATTATATGCAGCTGCTTTCTATTTTGTCTGAAAACCATAAGCTGCCTCAGTAGCCATAAAACTTTGGAAAATGCACTTCTCTTAAAGTGCTTTCACTGTGCTGTTGCATTGGAATGATTGCACAGAACTGGAAAAATCACAGTTTTTTTGAGACCCATGTGATATTTTTGTGTGTTTTATGCATGCGTATGATTTTCTTCTTTTCTCTTTTTCTGAAAAAAGGAGGTGCGGAGTGTATTTCTAGAGATTACCAAAAACTGCCAAAAGTAGAAAAACCCAAGCAACCCCAAAAATGTTCTGAGTTAAAAAATAAATGACCTTGTAGCTAACACGCATTAACAAAACAAACAAACAAACCAGAGGATAAACAGCAGAGGGCTGGAGTCAGCATCTGAAAGCATATTTGCATGCCCTGGATCTTGTCATGATTGATGCGTTGCACTCATCTGGCATTTGACAAACACACTTTTGCAGGTACTTAACGTGATGACAAATTAACAAATGGAATAAATGAATTACAAAGCGTTTACACAGTTATTTATGCCTTTTCCGCATGCAGCCTGGACTACTACAAAGTGATCTGAGGCTAGTTACTAAGAGATATACAACCTATACAAGGTGCAGCATGCAGCAGGGTGGATAACGCAGAAAGATTAATATAATTTTGAATCAGTAGTTTTATCTTATGCTATTTCCTCATTTTGTTATTAATAGGCACTCAAATCATGACCCTTTCTTCATAAATCCTCAAAGGGCTGGCACTGGGCTGCCACAGAGAGCATTCTCTAAGCATCTTTGAAACAACTTCTGATAAACAGGGACAAGAGAGACTATCGTCCCAGAGCAAACACCTCTGAGAAGCAGGGTAAATTAGCCTGCGTGATGGTCTGCTCTATCATGCAGCAGTGCATGTGGCTTCTCCATATCCTACTGCTTTGGCACTGTATAAATCTCAATGGGCTATTGCTCAAGTGGCCTGAATATGAGGAAAAACTTCTTCGCTGTGAGGGTGACAGAGCACTGGAACAGGTTGCCCAGAGAGGTAGTGGAGTCTCCTTCCCTGGAGATATTCAAAACCTGCCTGGATGCGATCCTGGGCAATATGCTCTAGATGACTCTGCTTGAGGAGGGTTGGACTAGATGATCTCCAGAGGTCCCTTCCAACCTTGGCCATTCTGTGATTCTGTGATTTTTCATATAGGTCATCCCTTGAGAAAGATGACTGCTAAGCAGTGAAGCTGCGTGTGCAGACTGTAACTAAAAGTGCTCCTTTCAGGAAGAGCCTGCATGGGATCTTGATGTTTCTGTTGGGCTGCAGCAGCTTCTGCTTGAGTGTTGTGCTGTGAGTCACAGCGCCCAGATGTTCCTCTGTGGAGATGTTCCTCATCTCGCAAAGGTGCCGTGAGTATGCTGTGCTGTGCTGCTGCAGCTGCTGCCACGCTGCTCTCTTGTGGCCTCTTTCTCATCCTGTGATAAACTTGTTAAAACCTGGTTTGTTCTCTCCACTTACCACCACAAAAGGTGGAGATCACGATCCAAAACATATTGCATGGATGCTTCCCTTTCTCCTGTTTTGGGCAGGGAAACAGAAAGGCAATTTGTACCAAAAATGTACTGGATTCATTCTTTTTATAAATTTCTATCTGATTATTTAAATGATGCATGGTAATTTGTGATGTGTAGAACTGTAAGATAAAGGAAACCTTTGATCTTGCACATTCAGCTTCACAAGTTACCACATGTCAGCTGAGCTGTGGTAACTACCCAATTTTGTGTTCTTTGCCTGTGGCAGCCATATAATGATTCAATTTAGCTGGCCCTCAGAGAAAGCACCTGCAGAGCTTCAGTATACCACAGCCTGTCTCACCCCTTACAGGCATGCAAAGCGGTGAGGTTCTGAGTTGGACCACAATTGACTGCGTAGTTGTGCAATACAGGGTATTTACCTGTGGGGGTCATACTGAAGGGCAGCTGAGAGGCACTACCCAAATATGAAGATTGAACACCAGCATGATGAGCATGTCCTGGTGCTGCTCACCCACCAGGAGAATGTAATCACCTCCACTGCTTGGATAACTAACTACTGGATGAGACCTTTTCCAGTGGTGGCCAGTTTGCACACTTGTGGTCCCTGAGGTGACAGAGTTGAAAGCCCAAGGCTGCAGTGTTGTGGAGGCAACTGATATGAGTTACAGGAGAGTGAAGTCTGGCACTGCAGACTTAAAAGTCATTTTAGGAATGTGAGGATGCACTCTTTCTGAAGGCATTTGCTATGGAAATGCGCCACACCCTGTCTGTGGTGCAAAGAGGGAAGAGAAAATAGAGAGAATGAAATACTAGGTGAGGGAGTGACAGCAATTAAAGAATTGCAACAGAACTCTTGTGCCGTGGGCGGCATGGGGGACATGAAGAGCGCTGAGGAAGGGGAGGGAAGGAAGGAGGGTTTAAAGGAGGTGTGTTAAGCTGTATGTAAGAGCTGTGATTCTTAGCTTAAGCCAGCAGCTAAGGAATTAATGTCAGATGAAACTCAACTACCAAGGCACTTACACACGCACTAAAATTCAGCAAAGATTCAGTAAAAATAATAATAAAATAATACTAATGATAACAATGTGGTGCTTTTCGATCAACATTACATATGAAATATGTGCTACAAAGCCAGCTCTGGTAGTCACAGAGTAGAATATAGAAAAGTACACCTATGTGGCCGTCTCTTCCCATTTCAAGAAAATGTTTGGTAGAAATTGCAAAAGAGATTGACAGATACAGACAGTCACAGAAAGAACTAAAGAAAATCTGGTTCATACAAGAAGAGACACATAAAAGCAGTCTTTAAGGTATGTTGGGATCTCATGATGGGATCATGACAACAGCAAGTGTTGTATTCTTTGGAATTTGATTTTACTATGAGACCAGGCTCCTTCAGAAAGCAGAACTGACCAGCCCTCTAAAATAAATAAAAGTGAGAGTATTTTAAACTCTCTGATGTACTATGTTATTAACTCACTGATGTACTGTATGTTAAACTTACTGATGTGCTGCTGTGTTAAACTGGTGTTAATAATTGTGTTCTCCTCAAGATTCTGTTTTGTGGTGAACAAAGTAGAAACTACATTTTAAAACAGAATATTATTTGAAATTGGAAGCGGCAAACTAATTTACAAATCGAATATCATTTTTGAAATATGAAACTTAATAAAACATCTGATCTGTAGAATTAAGTAGCATTCAGAAGAATGTTACCAGTCTCCACCAGCAGAACTTTCAGGACATTGTTTCTTGCAAAGTCGTTTTCCGCATGCCAGATTTCATCTGGGAAGTTATATATTCTACAGGATTTAGAGATGGATTGTGGGTAAGCAAAGCCTGTACCAAAGGCAGAGATCTAGCTAATAGACATAGGGATGAGCAAGGTGCGTAACTATTCCTATTCCATTCTTTTGGTGAGAAACTATATTATACCTAGCTTCAGCCTTGTCCTCAGTCTCTGCCCTTTCTCGGAGCATAGATGGGGGCTTTGGGTCTCTGCAGCCCACGTGCCTGGAAAGGGCTAGTTCTAGACAGTGCCTCTTTTGACATGCTGGTTGTTTTGACTTATAGGCTGACATGCCTAACACTCCCTGTGCAGCATGTAGTTCTGGATGTTGTTTGAGACGATCCAGCTATCCTGTGTTGCAATGAGGACCTTTTATATTCACACTGCCAAGGCTTCCAGGCTAGCATTGATCAAACTTTTCCCAGTCCAGGAAGCAGCATATCCATGCTAGCAGAGAGGAAAAGGCCTTTAGCCAGGATGCAGAACTACACTCATGCTATGTTGCTTTAATGACCAAGCCAGACCATCTCATGCGTGGTGCCTATGCTGCTTAGCTACATCCCTGTTCCTCCTATGGACCGAACATAAGTACTTCAGTTAACTAACTCAATTAATTATATGTGGAAAAAGCAGAGAAGCATTGCATTCAGTCAGAAGAAGAGAAGGAAGAGGAATAAAGGCTGTGAGACCTTCAAGAGCTTAGACTGGTGGCCCACGGGATTGTGTGGGTTTCCAGATGGTGATGGCCCTGGGAGAGGAGGGGCCCTTGGATGAGTCCTGAGTTTCCTGAAGCATTTGAAAAGCTGCCTGGACCGTACTGGAGTAGTTAATGGGACTTGGCATTTCTGTCTGTACTTAACTACAGATTTATGCATGGTAAGCTCACCACTGTCCAAATGTACCTGTAGGGCCTCAGTTAAAGTCTTTGAAGTCAATATCAGTCTTTCGACTGAAGCGAATGAGAGGTGGATCATGCCCTTAAACAAATACTTCTGGGAAGCCCACCGTGCGTATGGAGAAATATTTTCTTGCTAAGCTGACGTTTTAAAATTAAATAACTTTTGGCTCCAGGCCTTAAAGGAAATGGGACAACTTTCATTTTACTTATTATTTTTTAATGATGTAAAATTTTTTTAAGCTTCTTTCTATTTTGAAGTGACTATGAATGTTTTTTTTCAGACTTTTCTAAACAACCCACCCCAGCACCAAAAACACCCCAAACCCACTGACAAATGAGAAAGCCTCAGAAATTATTGCCCTAAAATGCTTTTGAAAAGTATATGTCAGAAAGCAGGGAATAAATGGAAACTCTTTTGCAATCACAAGAACTTTTTTGCACTGTATGCCAGTCTGTGGGTGTTTGTGTGTGTCAGAGCATGTCAGACAGTTATTGGGATTATATTTTCCATCTGTGCTTATGAATCACTCAGAAACGGATCCAGATTTCTGCTATAGCTTTGTAATTTGTAAGCATAAATTGAATAATTTGGATGATTAATTGTCAGACTAGAGGATATCCATAAACCAACTGCTACACTGTGTCACTATTGGCTGTTCACATAAAGTGATTGATTAACTATATTACAGTGGAAGCTTTCAGCTTCCTCTTAGGAGAACGTAAACGTTCAAAAAGTCTGAAAAATGAATATCAAATTAAGCCACTTCAGATTTTAACAATAGTTAAAGACTCTGACTTTCAGTTCCTGTTGTGAGTCTTCATCTTGACGTAAGGGAGTGAGTGCTGCAAACCTTTTGGAATGTGAATAGACTTTTGTGAATTGTGATTCTTTTGATTCACATTGTTCATGTGAATCAAAAGAATCACTTCAAAGGAACTACTTGCTATAACTCTAGCAGGGAGTCCTGTGAGTTTAACATGTAACGGTCAGAAGTCACTTTTTGGTACAGTCTAGTTAATAAGTTATCTTGGATGTAGAATGAGAATCTCTGGAAGAAAAGGATTATATGTTGGTGTTCCTCCTGCTATTACTCTGTTATAACCAATTGTTGCTAGCCCAACAATACTGTAAACTAAATGGCACTATTAAAATATTTGGGGGATAGATACCAAAGGACCTTTGGAGGAGGTTCGTCTTTGCAAGCCCAGCCTTTACGTATTGTTAACACCTGGAAGATGCCTGAGGCGTGCCAACCAATAATTATATACCTTCATATTTCTTTCCTGACAGTCTGTCATCACTAGCTTTAACTATGAGTTAAAGAAAGATTCTTTATGTCTACCCATTCTCCCTGTCCCAAATTCTATGTATCTTTTGCAAAATCACATTTATTTCACCAGTAGGTTACATAATGGGGTTTGTTACAACTCTTTTGCAAAAGAAAAATAACACAATACTGTATCCTTGACAGCTGCAGAAGAGACTGAGCAAATGTAAGCAGAAAGTCATTTGCAATTAAAATCTTTTTAATTAAATTCCTAATGACCATTAAGTCAGTTATTTTGATCTTACTTTAAAATAGGACCATCACGGTTTGCACGTCAGCTAAAGGCAATGGCATACCTTGAAACAGAGCTTACATGCAATTTATGCATGGTCACATCTGCACTGGGCCTTCTTTGGGAAGCAAGGAGATATGCTGACACCCATGTGTCAGCAGTGCATGAAAGCTAGGTCAGATGAGGGATTTTCAACCACCACATGAAACTGTAGAGTTGAAGGTCAGAAGGAATCATTAGATCATCTAGTCTGACCTCTAGTATAATGTGAGTGTCAACCATTCATCTCTGTAATGAGCTTAATCATTTGCTATTAATTGGTGCATATGTTGCATTTGACTTATCTAGATCTTGCAGAAAAACTTCCAGCCTTTATCTGAAGGCAACAAAATGTGGGGAAGATGTGTATGATTAAACATACTTGCTGTTAATAACTAGAGAATTTTTCCTGTTTTAATTTCCCTTTGCTTAGCTTTCACTCACTGTTTTTGTTATGCTTTTCTTGATTTATTAAAATTAAAATACGGTCACTATTTTCTTGCCATGTGGATATTTTATATGTCGTAAGCAAACCAGCTCTCACTATTATTTTTGAAAAGCTGAGAGGATTTCTTAATTTCATCCACATTTTTTCAAGCTCTTAGATAACTGGGGTGACAATTTGTATGCACCTTCAACATCTGGCTTAAAACAAGAACATCAAAGCTGGAGGAAGTGTTCCAGTATTAGTCTCACCTGTGCTACAGGGGGCAGCTAAAATTACCTTGGCTCCTCCCCTTTTATTGCTCTTTGTTCATATATCTGAGGATTATCAAAGCCTCTTTTGCTAGGTCGTCATATGAAAGCTTACCTTCATACATTTGTGTACTTAGATGCCTTTGCAGTATTTTTTTCCCCTGGATACAATTCCTTGGGCACCATTGTCCATGTGGCTATGGACACCATTCTTTTTTCCTAGATATAGGGCTTTGCAGATGGCTGAAGAGCTGATTAGGTCTAGAGCTTAGCAGGGCATCTGGGCTGCCCTCCTCTCAGCACCATTTGCCATTCTGCCAGGGTCTGTGTGACACATGCAGATTTCATTAACATGTTGACCAGCATTAAGCTAAATACTGAGCCCACTAGAAACATCCTCAGATGTAGTGGATTGCCAATTTTTTGAAAGCTGTCTGTGAGCCATTATCCTCAAAGAGTGAAATCAGATTTTTGGACAAGATGTACCTTCTAATATGCTCTGATGACTGGTGACACTGTTAATATTCTTATCCTTTAATTCTTTGTGACCTGAGCTGTACCTGACTTTTTCATTAATCCACCCTGGATTAATAGCTGGATCTCTGATCTCTAGTTACACAGGCTGTCTACTTGCCCTTCTACCGAGAACTGTCGCAAAATTAATGCTCTCTAGGCATCGGAAATCTTTCTTCTATTGTAAGATGCAATGGAGATGAGTATGAGCAAGCAAGGAATTTCAGCTAACTCTTAAAATTCTTGGCTGAAAATTTTCTGAATCTTCTGTTTTTAAGATACTAATCTCTTGTGGATGTTGTTCAGCATCCTTCTTGATTGCTAATGGACTGCAAAGTACTGCATTGCCCTGCAGTCTAATGCATCATCTTTTTTGTTTCCCTAGCAGCTGCTTTTCTCAGTGACAAGGTCTTAGTTCTGGTCTAGATACAAGAGCTGGCAATTGTTGTGAACACTGCTCATTTGTTTCCATTGTGATTCACAAATACTGTGGGAACAGTCTGTCCCCTGACCTGCAGGTGTAACTGTCATTGACTTCAGCAGAACTTGTGGTAAAAGCAGTAAATGAGGAAAGAGTCGTAGAGGGACACGATACCCTTTATTTGATAAGTTAGCTGAATAAAAGAAATCTCTGCAAACCCCACTTCATTCTGACGGGACTTGCATGTATAGTCTGAACACAGTAGTCATTTCATAAACATGTGGTTTCTGAATGACTGTATGTTCAGACATCACCTGGTATGTGTATTATGCTAGGGCCACTATAGAGTCTTTCAGAAAGCTAATGGTGCCCTACTTGGTCTTAATATTAATCTAACACAATTAAATGCAGTTCCTAAAATTAGAGCTATGCATGAGTTCAATGGGAAAAGAACAGATAGACTCAGTAATTATTCCTGAAAATAGTCTGTAGTACATTCAGGAGTGCAGAGAGTAGTACAAATCTATAGCATAGTATTTTCTAGTACTATTTGTAATGTTTTCGTACCTTCTTTGTAGGTCTAGAAGCATGCATGTTTTTAAAATGTCAAGTTATTTAGAAACAACTATGTCTAACTATTATAAACACCTTTTCTTGAAGTACATAGAGAGCTGTTAAATTACTGTTTGTTGAAAAATTGACCCAACAAAAATGATAAGAATTAACATGAGTCTAGTTTCTATTTTGAATGAATCAGCAGCTAAAGGCCTAGCAAATAGGCCTGAGTTATTCTTTGGCGGAAAGACACTTCTCACAAGAATAGAAAAAGATATGAGGAAAACCCATGCAATTAACTGAAAGCCCTATGAAAAATAATCTAGGTAAAGGCACCTTTCAAAGAAAGGGTATGCTTTCTGGCTCTGGGTAAAACAGCGCTGACTCATCCAGGTTACGAAAAATATCGTACCAAAGCAGCCTGTAATAGCAGAGGAACAGTGGTGATCATAAATGTGCACAAATATAAACAAACGAACTTATGTATATACACGTGTATAGAATGACAAACAATAGCAATCCTAAACGTTACTGATTTCAGTGCACTCCCTGACAAATATTTTGTTCAAGATGTGCTGAAACTGGCTGGGCAACTTTATGCTGATTATCTGCTGTTCTGACATGCTTCATGAAAAAACATACGAAATCGTATGTATCTTCTTCATGCCAACAGTCAGAAAGGACAAAAGACTCAACTTGCAGCTTGAAAAGCCTTGGAAATGCAGAATCAAATGATGTTCCACCATTCATTATACACACTTTCTGTGCTGAGCAGCCTATATTGGAAACAGCATGTACCAGCACATATTGGCATGTTATTTCCTTCTTGATAGACTTCAGAAAAGTTTTACCCGAGTATTTTCCATAAAAGGGTAGTGAATAAGATTAAAGTAGCCGTTAATATGGTAGTTCCTGGATTAAAAGTAATTTAGATTTGATTGGATTAGTTTTACCCAAAAATAAAATTATCCACTGTCAATACATAGTATCTAGACAGGCAAACAAAAGAGGTGTTGAACAGAACTGTTAAACAGAAAATTAAATTTAAGGGCACTAACTTTCATGACCAAAAAATAACTTTGTAAGTTACAAAAACAGAGTATAAATATATTAGGAAAAAGAATTTAAAAAAGTAAAATAAGTGATCACCATGAATATGAATGACAGCAAATATAAATGAGAAAATTAATAATTAGAAACTCTTGATGTCATTGAAATATCTTTTGCTAGTTCCTTTAGCGAAAAGAGAGAGGGCATGTTATGAGTTATACCAGAGTTTGAAAAGGAGTAACAGTGGCCAAAAAAAATGAAACCAGCTAATATCAGCCAATCAGTTGGATGTTAATCCTGGACAAAATACGGCAATGGCTAACATGCCACTCAAGAAATGGGAACGTGAAGCAGTGACACTTGGTTAAATTCTAGAGCGACCAAATAATGTGGTAATATTTTAATATTACTAGAAACAAGGTTGTACATCTAGACCATATTGCGTTTTGTAGTGGGACATGTCCAGGAAGGGTCCGATTCACCTTCCTCAAGGGGGTCCCCAGCGGCCCAGAGACAGCAAGCAGGACAAGCTCAACGGTCTGCTTTCCTTCCGCCTGCCCTGCCACAGCCTCTTAACCAAAACATAATAAGCAGTACTCCTAGAATGAACAGAAAGCAGACTGCCTAGGTGCTTGCACCACTGTTCACAATGAGGGTAAGATTTTTTTTTTTTTAGACTGATTCTTGGAATAATCCAGCGTTTAGCACTAATTATTGAGATCGGAATGAGACCCTATTCCTAAATCATGTATATAAGCTATTTCACAAAGTTTAGTTCCAGTTGGCTGGACTTGCTGCATCATGTCTGATTCAGAATCCTGAGAAAAGATATTCCAAAGAGTCGTGATTGTAGATGTTTCAGGCTTTAAAGGGAAGAGGATGCAAGATGAAAAGTGAAAGTGCCCAGCAGAACCAATCCAATTCAAAACAACAGAGAACAAATATGGTAAGTGAAAAGGACTGCAAACAAACAAATAAAAACTCTCTGCAGCATAGGGATCCAGCAAATATTGAAAGCATTGTTTTAAAACCATGCATATTTTTTTAATATGATTCATTTTCCACATTGCGTTTATATTTTCTTAATACTCCAAAATATATGTTGAACAGCAACAATACTGACGAAATAATGAGTATCCACTGAAAAGAAGACTCCAGTTCATAATTGCCATTTTTGCCCATAGAAGAAATACGGAGAAAAGTTACCTGAGAAAGGTAAATCTATAAGGACTCTATAGGGAGTTTAGTGGAGTAGACTCCAAACCTGGACACTTTGATGCTATGGGTAGGTCCTAAGGATACTCTCTGCTCTTCTGGGCAGTAGTGCCAGCTTTCTGCTGTGCTGACTCTGGTGCTCTGCAAACTACGTATGATGTTGGTAGATGCATCCTTCTGCTAGCCATGGCACTGGTTGTCAGAGACTCATTATAGTTATCTTTTGCACAGCAGCTTTAAGGGAGGAGGAATACTCTAACTTCTCTGCCATGTCCTTCTCTCAAGTCGAAAGAAACATAAATTGGATTTTAGATTTTATCATTTTTCTTCCTATGCAACCTGCATTGAATAGAGGAGAATTGCATTAGATTTCCATATTGCACTTCTGTGATTTATATTCAGTGAAAAATGAAATCTCCTGCATATTTCTGCTGATATGATAAATAGTTGCTGTTGCTTCTTTTTGGATAGCGAAGGGTGGAATTTGATCGTTCAACTATCTATTAAAATTTCTCTGATATTCATAATATTGGCAATTCTTTCACCTGCACTCACAGCTGATTTTTACGTTCTGAAAGGCCAGATAAGACATGCAGCCTTTGAATGTAGTGATCAAATATTAAACACACCTTCACCTGCAATTTGCATAGACACTACCTGAGTTTTAAGAATAATAGGTTTCATGTATGGAAAAAACCTCATTCATCCATTTCTATTTTGGCATGCTTCTGAGTTGTGAAGGAAAAGAATAGTTACAAAGCTCATCATCTGTGACTTGGATCTGCAGCCATTCCGCTGGGACCATGACCTTGTCCATAAGCAATGGGCATTTACAGTGGTCTAATTCACTTTACAGTGGCCTAATTCAATTTACAACGGCAAGAACTCCCCTCTCGTCACTGAGAAAACTAATCATCCTCATGGGTGGGAGAGAGGGCTTTGCTCCGTTTGTGTCGTGTTGTATTTCTGACTAGCAAGCGGCTGGATAGGCATTCAACCTATACTGGGACAACACCTGAGCTAAGTGCTGCTGGATGTTGGTTCGTGGTGTGACAACTCTGAGGTCCTACCTGGCCAAAGGAGGGGAACCCCAACGACACGAATGCCAGCCCCTGCCGGGGATAAGTTTGTGGCAGGCTGATGTCTGCGGACAGTGCCTCGTCCTTCACCGCAGCTGGAACGGACGGGCACGCTGGGCAGCTGCATGTTCACCGTCAAACCGGTGCCAGACACGGCCTCTGCATAATGAGACCAAGGTCCCAGAGTGCCATTTGGGGCTACAGATGGCACAGACCGTACTCAGTCTGTGGAGGATAGCAGTTTGCCAAATGTCCCTGCTGAGACAACCTCTGCAGTCCCTGACAGAGTAGGCGTTAACTGGATGGTTGGCAAATAGAAAGGTTAAAAATTATGTTTTGCGCTTAACAAGAAGCTAAGGCTAATGTTAGTGAGTATACAGCATTTAGTAGTAGAAAAGATTAGATACAAAAAAGGAGTGCATAGACTGGAGGTAGGAAAATTAACAGTATGATTATTAATCATTTTTACCCTGTTCTGCCAATGAAGGCAATTGAAACTTTAATGTGAAAGGGATTCTCTAAAACTTTCAGCTGTTTTTGTGACGTTGGTGTTGCTTACTACCGGCACATTGAAAACAATTAAAAACAAAGTCTAAATAATGCCTATGTCCTGACCTCTGCAGTGCTTTTGGTGAGTGTTGCAGATGTTACGAAGCGTCAACCATGGCAGACACTTAACAAACTCATTGCAAGTTTAGAATCTTAAACTACAGGAGCAATGAATCAGCCCCGAGAATTAACCTACTTCTGTCATCCTTCAAGACAGTTCTTAATTGTTTAAATAATAATGGGAAACTATTTTATTTCTAGAGACATAATGTGAGCCTGAGGCATATTCTGTGACTATCACACTCTTTTAATTGTCCATTATTATTTCTAATACCAGAGTCTGCTCCAGAACAGCAAATGGGCTCTATTATTCCACTGAAAGAAATGGAAAATATTTTAAAATAATGTTAATAGAATTACCCTCAAATAACACTAAATCCATGAAAATTCCTTTACCGTTCTGAAAGCTTGTGAACGTTCTCCTTTTTGATTCATGCCACACTGATTATTAAAGTTTATAACCAGTGTCTTCCTGTGACATCTTGTTGACTGATTTGCCTCTCACTAATATAAAACAGCAAATGTACAGCATCTGTAAATGGTCACGAAGACCAAGTAGGTAGAAAAATGATCACTGCAGTACTTTATCTTTCAGTACTTTCTCTGTGGATGATGGTCATGTTTGAAGGGGAAGAATGAGTTAAAGGCTTGTCTTTCTATTGATTCTTGTGATACAGTGTAATAATAATGAACTGTGGGATTTAATTGTCCAGAGAAAGACTTCAGCCACTGTCTTGTATACAATGAATTCTTGTGGGAAAAATAAGCAAGGATTGGATCAATGAGGCAAATTTGGATTAGGAAAATAAAATTGTGCTTGATGGAGCATTAAAATATGTTTAGATTAATCGTGGATTAACACTGTAAAAACTGAATACTCGTTGCTGCTAATCTTTTTGAACTAGACTGAACAATTCATGCCAACACTGAACCAAGTTTTCATGTGTGGAACTGGGCAGGAGTTTTCAATCTGTCTTTTGCTAAAATGCAGATTAAAAAGAAATGCTGCCAATGCATTTGTTCCAGCAAAGCTTTCCTCAGGGCTTGGGTAGAGTTTCATGTCAAGGAAGGGAGAAAAAAAAAAAGCCCAGCTCTGAAATAATCAAGGTGAGGGAATGCATCTGGAAAGTGGGCAGGAAGGATAACAGTCCGAGCTTTTATCCTGGGATAAAATACAAAGGATGGTGTAACACCTCCTGCTTAAACTGAAGCTGTATCGGCCCCTGAATATACTAGGTAAACAAACCTATACTTTGAAATTAGTGGATAAATTGCTTTAGTGGAGGCACTGCATGCAAAACTTCAGTTTTTTTCTGAAAGAGGAGGTGAGAACTGAATTCTCTTGACTCCTGAATTTTTTCACTTTTGCAGCACAAGCACTGCTGGTCGAATCACCAAATGACATTTAAAAAGCAGTGGCATTTAGGTAAAGCAGTTTCACAGTGAGAAATCACGATACATATATCCAGACTTTCCAATAGTGCTTGGTCAATACAGACAACAGAGTTGCTGCATGCACCAGAAAGATGCTACAATTGTGCACTTAACAGGTACCTAGAGTCTGTTGACACACGCTTTCCATAGTCTAAATAACAATCATTTCAATTAGATACAAGAATGACAATAGCACAGCTGAGTTACAATCTGTTTTTTGAACAGAGCCTATTCGCAAGACATTTACTAATATGGAATAATTTGCATGTTTTGAAGTGTCTATATTATTCCATTGTTCAAGTAAATTAGGACAAAGATAAGACCAAACTGAATGCTATAATTCTTGAAGCCTTCAGTTCTAACTTTAAGTGATTTATTTATTTAAAAAATCCCCCTAACTTGAAAGGAATAAAGATACCTCTGTCCTCACCCCTTGTCCTTGTGACTCTGGTTGGTAATTAGCAGGAATTATTAGTACCCTGAAACTCTTTCAGGTTCCTACTCTTTTAGAAGGACTGCTTCAAAGTTCCTAATTTCCCCCGTTGAATTTTTATGGCAAAAAATAACAGCTGGCAGTAGCCATGAGGACATGAACTGCTATTGGAAAGGACTGGCAACCACAAATATCAGAGTTAGGAAAGTGGCATGACAAGCCTGGAGGATGGAAAGAGGAAGAAAAAAGTGAGAGAATATTTTAACAATAAATTACAGTTGGAAATCACATACAACAGTGGGTTGCTTTTTTTGTTTGTTTGGGTTTTTTGTTACCTTCCTTATCTTCCTGCCTCGTTTTACTAGGAATATTTTTCTTACAAAGCTGGCCTACCTTGCCCCAAGTACCACACACACACATACATAGACAAGCATCTTGGAAAAGGTCTTTTTTAAAAGTAAATCATGGAAGCATGGTCTAGCGGTAGTAATAGTCGTTTCCCACAAATTGTGCACTGGCTGGCTAAGTAGTGGCCACAGAAGCCATACGGCCCCTAGCTTCAGGAGAAAAATGTCCCTGGGCTGCACTAGAGTGGTTTACTCCAGCGCTGCTTATTGCTATGCCTGGAAACAGAGAAGACAGGTAAAAGAGTAACCTTCAGACAATCGTGCAAGTCTTTTGTAAGGTCCTGAATGAAGTCGGAGACACAGTGCTTGCAGTCCCTGCCGGACAGCAGTCAATATCAAACACCACACTTAAACTGTCACAATTTGACCTGACAATCCTTTTTCAGGAGGACCAGAAATAGAGCTAGCCAGGTTACCTTGCATTCCTAAAGAAGGTCATGTGCGGGTCATTGACAGATGGAAGTGTATATTAAAGACGTCTACTATGAATGTTTCTAGCCTGCATAAATGTAAATATTAAGATGCAAAATGGGTTGTTACTGCTTAGCTGGTACAGGAACTCACTTAAAAGATCTTTATAAGGAACAAAGAAAGATGTTTGCTCTGTTTGCGTGAAAAAAAATTACCAAAAGAAAAAAAGGAGGCTTATATAGTCAGCAATATACGTTCTAAAAATGCAATTTCCGGATTAATAACAAAGACACTGTTCTAGTTCACTAGTTCCTTTAGGACGTGTGCTTTTGACCCATGCAACATATTGTGCCCCATGGCTCTTAGCTGAACTGTGACTTAACTGTGCCTATTTTTTTTTAAATGTGTGATGTCTATTAAAACTAGCTGATGCTTGTACCAGTACCCCAGTGGAAATGAAAGAGATGTCTCAGTGGACTGTCCATCCGTTAAATATTAAAGGATCAAACTTTAATATTTAAGTGTGTATGTAGTATATTATATAAAACAAATTCCCATCTGAATATTTTTAGTTTTCTCTTTAATCTCAGGAAAGCCAGCATTTCCACCTCTTAACTCTAATTAACCAGATAAAACAGTATTTCAAGGATATATCTGCTACAAAAAGAGTCATTTTTTTCTGTGATTATATATATCTTTGCTCCAAGGCACTTATTAATTTGCTTAAAAGTCCATGCATCATTTCACAGATTGTTTTAGCACTTGTCATCTTATCAGCCCATGTCTGAGTAAGGCACACTTGAAAAAAAATGGAGTGCAAGATTAAGTATTCCAGCATGCTCTACATTATAAATATAACAGTCTTCATTTTATAAATGAATTACCATAAAAATGGAGCAACAGAGTAGGATGAGAGGTGATGAAGCACTGTGAAAGATGGCAAGCCTGGCAAATGCAGCCGGGGGAGGGAACTGCAGGCGGTAGCAGGAGAGAGAGAGAGCAGGAAATCTTTTATCCCTTTGCAGCAGTGACAATCCTCCACTCTGCTATTTTGCAGTGTTTGGTAAGGCCTGTGTCAGGGAGCCACAGGAGCGGGCTGCTTGGCAAGGGTTGTGGGTGGCAGCGGGACTGGCAGCAGTGGTGACCCCACCAACATGGGATGCAGCCCTCCAGCATCGGAGCAAGAAGGGCAGAGCGGGTCTGGTGACAGCAGTCACGTTGAGCCAACAGTCCAAATCATCCAGATAAGTCCATAGTGACAGAATAGGTCCATGGTCAAGATCAAGATGGCTGGTCAGCGGTCAAGATCAGGGTCTGGTGCATGGCCGGGCATGGGCACGGCCGTGATGCAGCTCAGGCAGGGACCAAAGGCAAGCACCTGAGCTTAAATGAATCTCATGTATTAACTGCTCTCAAGCCAAGTAAGGAGAGGCTCTCAGCAAGACTTCTCACAGCTCTTTTCCAAGGCTGGACAGATACCATTTGACTGGAGGGGTGTTTAAATCCTATCGTTGCCTAATCAGTGACCACAAATCAACTTTAATTCCAGGGCCAACCCCAAGATAACAGTGGCTTATGTCCCTGTATCCACCTGTAACTGGATTCTCAAACTACCTCTGCCTTCATCCAGTGCTTCTCTCACTGATATATCCAGACTACACCTAAGCTAGGACTCGCAAAAAGGTCACACGGCCGCTCTGAGGCAAGGGCTTGAGTGTCACCCTCCCGCATGTTAAGCAGAGTCTCCAACTGTGAGTTCTCTGCCATCCTCCAGTCAACACAGAATAATTTCTTGACAGCGGAAGAGCTTCAGCGTGAAACCTGGTAGGTCGCAAAGAGTGGTGCAGCTCTATGGACAGATGTGTAACTTGACTTTGGCAAACTGGATCCAGAAACAGCATACCTGCATCAGAGCTGCATTTCATCCAAATGAATTAGCTCTGTGTGCTGAGATGGCTGCATGGGTTTTGGGAGCTGTCTTTTTGACTTACTGGTTCCTTTTGAGTCAGATCAGGCATGTTTCAACTATTCCTACACAGACACAACCATCTCTTCCCCATTTATGCCCCAAAATAACCAGTATCTGGGTGGAGAGGACTGGCATTTAGGACACTTAGAGCCTAGGCAGAGGCGGATGACTATACTTAGTCCTATTTCTCTACTTTTCACTCATGTCTGACTTGGGCAGATCCTTGCTCAGCTGATTTCTGATTTTTTTCTTCAGCACTTCATTCTTGCCATTCATTGTCTGAGAAGTTGTCTCCAGGCTGAGAAATCCACAAGGTTACAGGCGGAATAAAAGTTAGCTTTGCAACATGTAAGTACCTTTGAGGATCTGGGCCCAAAGGCTCAATCCTACACCATCAAAGTCAATAGGAGCTTCCCCAAGTTAGAATGGGAAATTGAGGTAAGAATGTGATTATGTTCTTTTATCATTTCTTTTTTACAGTTTCTGTTGATAAAAAGCCTCAGAGAAGCAACTCTTCTTTGATGCTTGTGCTGTAAAATCAGAGTTCAAAGGGGCTGGTTTGGATCTCTACTATACTCTGACATTTTATCCTTTTTCCTGAGCTGCACAATCACACGAGCAAATTGAGCAATAAAGTGAATTAACATGAAGTGCTATGAAAATCTTATTAATTTCACTGCCTGTTTGGCTTACCCTAGAAAGTTAGTTAGCTGCAGAATCAGAATTTGTCAGTCTGAGCAAAGGAGAAGAGGCAATTGTACTGTGCAGGCAGAGGTGTAGAAAGGCAGAAAAGGCAAAGTGGAAAAAAAAAGGAAGCAGAGGGAAGAAATACAATGTAATAGCAGCTCTTTTCAGTAAAGAGGAAGGACTTTGATCTGAAAAAATCAGGATGAATCTTCCTCTGTGATTTTTCCTAGAGTAAAGGAAATAGCTATGTATGATCTAATATGACGCTAGTTTGCTTAGAATTAAAGCAGATAAACTCAAGCTATTATTGCAATCCATTACCCTTTCTAAGTACCTTTTTGAATTGCCAGATGATTCATAAGAAGGTTCAGCAACTTTTATTATGGATAATTACGAAATAATCTGTTGTTAGGAAAGTTTCATCCTAATCTGACACTGGTGGATTAGATAACAGGCATTTAAACCCTGAACTGTAATCTGTCTAATGTAATTGGATGTTCATACTCTCTGTAAAAATGGCTGTACTGCTCTGTATTGCTCTAAGCTCTTCGTCTCAAAGATATCCTAGTTCCAGGAAAACTATGCATGAAGTATTTTCTGTATTAGAAAATATTTCCTTTTATCAGGTTTCAGATTGTTGCCTCCCAGGTTTATGGCAGTTCCCTTTACTCTTATATCACTTTAACAGCAATTTTGCCCATTTAACTACAGCAGAATTATACTACTGAGAGGTCAGAGAGTGATAACAGTGAAACTCATTACTCACTAAGTTTGGTGAAATGCGTTCAGTCTGCAGACAGGCTGTACCTGAAAGACATTTTGATTAAGATATTTCTGCAGGTTTTCCTACTCAAATTTTTGTAAAATATCTGCTTGAGCGGATTTTTTTTTTTCCTGTGTCTGGAAAACAGGAATACTGAATTGCAGATTTAAAAAATTTGATTTTTCACTGAAGGAGCAGATAGATCAGGGAGGGAAAATGAAACTAGAGAAGGCAAACATCAGATGGAGAAGGGAGGAAATGAAGACAGCAGGAGCATCAGGATGAAGAACAGTAAGAGTTAGGAAGAAGACAGGTTTCATATGACATTGAATAGAAGGCAAAGCCTCTTTCTATAGTCCAGAGAAATAAATGTCCCAAAGCACTAATGGAGGAGACTGTTAACAGGCAAATTCCTCAAATTTCCTTACAGTCCCACTCACTAAGACACATTTCCTGGCAATGAAGCAAAGCTCTTCCTCCTCCTTTTTAGTTGTGGACCAGGTGCTCAGATAATGTGAGTGAGAAGCAGGGGAGCCCTCAGACTAGAAAGCATGGAAATACAGAGCTTGATACTATTAAGTTTTGCCTGACTCCCAGTCAATTTTCTACACTGTCCTTTTCGTAGGACAAGTTGCATTACCAATGATTGTTTTAAGGACTTGATACACAGCATGAGCAATTCTTCCTGTGACAAAGCCTAAAATTCCATCTGATTGAGAGATTATGACTTAATTTTGTGGCAAAAAGAGCCCTGGACTTTTATGTGAAATTTTGTCTTTCTTTTCTTAGTAAATGACCACGTTCTTTGAGAAAGGACATTCTTCCAGAAAACAGACCACGGCAGTCCTTGTGTACTTCAGTCTAAACTATACTGTGGAGTATGCTGCAAACAAATGCTAGCTGCAAATATGAACGAGTGTAGCTCGGTCATGCTATCATCATTAGGATTACCTTTTTACAAATGCTGAGCTAAGAAGACTTAGGAGATAGGTCATATGACAAAGGTTTTGAATAATGATACAATTCAGTACCAGCCCTTTAAGATTTATTAAAGGTATTGTTAGCTTCCAACAAGATCATAATCCAACATAATCAAAATGTGGAATTCCTGTTTTGAGACATGGCAGATATTAAAAATATAAGGAACATGTCAAAGGTTTAAATTAATTTCTTTTGAGGAAGATACATTTTTAAAATGCATTGTCTCAGATATTCAGCTGTGGTGCAAGATCAATTCTTTGAAATTTTAGGGCACATTGCTCTTGGGAAGACAGTGAGAAATCAGATTCATAAGTATAAGCCATGCTTCTTATTTAACTGTGAATTGAAGAGCTCCATCCCTTAATTGAATAATATATTGATAATATATTATGAATATTGAACTTTAATTATGCCTTCCTGGACTTGTAATAAGTTTTCTATAAAGAAAAAAGAAGTGAATTTTAATGAGGTCTCCCAAGCTTTTTCAGCAATAGGAAAAGTATCGCTAGCAGATTAATGGCTGGAATGCAGCTGAAGTTCCCTGTGTCCATCAGTAATTTAGCTGGGATCTTTACTAATCTTTAGCAGCTTTAAACTACTATGTAGCCCATAGCACACAGCTAGAATTAGTAAGACCCATGAAGAAATTCCACACTGTGTGATACACATAATAAGCTTAAACAGATTTGGCTTAGAATAAGTTGTTAATTGACAGCATATGACTGCCTAAAATCACACAGCTGCTTTGCAAACCATTCAGACAAGCAGTTCTAAATTAATACACATCTAATTCATTATTTATGTAACAAATTATCTCCTTTCACAGCTAACAATAAGGAAAAGCATTTCCAAATGGGTCATCACTGTAGTTGGCCATAGACTTATGTGGGGTGCCATTTTCAAGGACTGGAGAGAACCGGCAACTGCTTAGAAAACTGAGTTCATATTTGAGCTGGCCTTCATGTCACATCTCAAAAGGCAAGGAACATAAATAAATAAATATTTCTCCAACTGCTTAGCTATATTTATTTTCTGCTACCTCCCTGCCTACAGCAACACGGATGTCCCCAGAGCTCTTGAACCTGTTTATTTCCCATCCGCTACCTGTCCAATTGAAGCAGCACTAATTATCCCAGAAGGCTTTGCTCCTGTCAGTTACAGCGGAAAAAGCACTCAAAGCCTTCTGGAGATGCACCAGGGCTGTTGCAGGCAACAGGTTGTGGAGCTTGTGGTGAAACACATCTAAAACCTGGAGTCACAGCCTGGAGATGGGGAGGAGCCTCCAAGCAGAGGAGCAGGAGTAGTACTGGACAGACTCAATAAGCAGCTGTATCTGAGGGGCTCATTATTGCAGACATGTGTACTTTTGACCTAATTACAATTAGATTGATTTCTCTTCTGTATATATTGCTGTGTTCCTGGTGTTGCAAACCTAAAAGGAAGTACCCTCCCTAATAATTTGTATCTATCCCCCAAGATTGCTTTCTGCAGGTATGCTCTTTCATTAAGGCCTATTTCCATAGATCATCAATTTTCCTATTCTCTGCAGAAAGTCTCCCTGATGTGTAGCTTTGGAGGAGAATCCTGCAGTTCAAACGGGAGCAGTTCAGATATGTAGTCACTCCATGCTACAAAGAAGCAGTGTGACGTCTCAGACAGTGCTGGTGACAACCCACCCCCACTAGTGCTCTGAGCAGTAAATCAGATAATCTTAGAGGAACAGGCAAAAACACTTCAGATAACAGAGAAGAAAATTAAAATAAAATAGTAAAAGCTTCCTTCCCATTTATATTTCCCATCATGGAAATATAAAAGGTACTCCACTTACTCTCTCTGAAGCCACATAGGACCTATATAAATCATAGCATGGAGTTCAGGCGAATGGGGCCCACGTGCCAAAGCTCACTCTACCCATGAGCTAACCCATGAAGAAAGAAGAAATCTTTCCATCTTCCCTACTTGACTGCCAGCACAGGGACTGGACAGATACAAAGCGAGTAACAGAACATTCCCAGTGTAGCAATGTTGTATTTTTACCTCCTCTGGACTCTGGAAAAAAAGGGGAAGAGCAGATGCTCTTATTGGGGCATCCTAACTATGCAGCGATTCTGGGCCTTCATTCTCAGTCTGACAAGAACCAAATATGGAATGAAGTGTGTGACAAACGAGAGGCACAGAAGTATTCATGCAGGAAACTCGCGATGTTCTGGGATTCACTGCCTTCATATAAATAATTCATTCTGTAGCTAGAGACTCTGTTTATGACATGGGTAAGATTGGCACTAAAATATCAGATGGACCACGTGGTTGTAGAGCTAGTTGGAAAATGAGAATTCAAGTTCAGGAAAAAAGAGGAAGATTTGGAAATTTGTTTTCATTCTGTGCTGGAATAATCAAGTGTCTTCATAACATTTTCCTTGGTAAAAACCCTACAAAACACCTATCCTCAGAATAGCAATACTGGAGGCATTCATGCGAGATGAAATCCTTGCTCCACAGTGCAATTTTTTCTGTCTGATATAGACAAGAACTTACACCTGTGGCTTCCACTCCCCAGCCCAACAGTCACCCAGGGACTAGCTTCTACTTCTCTCTCTCTCTCATTTGGATCAGAAATCTAATCCCAGATCCAAGGGAAAAATGTTGAAATCAAACAATTCTGATTTTGATGAACTTTGTATTTCTGAATGGGAAAAAAAGACTTTTGTTGATACTGCTTTGCAGCTCCACATGAGAGTTAGTGCTCAGTCTAGCTCAATGAGATTATTAACACTTGGTAACATCTGCTCCTAGGATAAAGTTAATAATGAATTTAAGAACTTTTTTCTTAGTTGTTGCTGTTGTTGTTGTTGTTTTAATAGCATCATATTATTTTCCTTCCTCATGTGGGCTTTGTTTTAAATCCTATTTCTCAAAATCAAAGCTTATGCTAACTCTGGACAAGGAACTAATGTTAAGAACAAGCCCTTTTAGAACTATTTTGCTGTAGTTGTTAGCAGGCTATATGGTCTCTTTAAAGGAATCTTATGAATTCCTTACTGTACCAAGTACATCTCTTCTGGTAAAGATAAGTTTTTTGATGTTGCCAATGTATGATGCTGTGGTTCAAGTTTACTTTTCCAACATATACAAACCTTTGTCTTTACAACAAAATGAATACCTCCTCACTAATGGCGTTGGACACTAAAGAAGCATAGAGGGAAATATTTTAGGTCTGGCATTAAAGATGTTACAATACTCGGCTGTCCATTCCACCTTCCCTGTTTGTCTACAAGAGGTGCAAAAGAAGGAGAAATATGTTCACACCTCAGCTGTCCCGGTTTACAGTGTTAGCTTTGATCAGAGAGTTAAACTAATACCCTGGGCAGGATACAGAGACATCTATGGCATCAGCTTTTGAACCTTCTCTGATCCACTGCAGTGGTGACACCCTTGGCCATGGGGTGGACAGAAGAAAGGAGGAAGCTATCTGAGGAAGCTGTCTGCAGCTAAAGGTATAGTAAAAAGGAAATGGCTCCCTCCTGTAGACTGGTAGATTCCAAATGAAAGAAAAGTTATCCTGCAGGATGGACTCATATGTACTGAGGAATGTCAGATATCTTCGATGGCAAAGTGTTGGGAAAATACACTTCAGTGCTGAATGTTGATAGTTACCTGACTGATACATGAGACCTTCCTGCATGATTGTCTTGATACGCTTTTCTAAAATTGGATAATGCACAGGAGTATTCAGCTATAGCCTTTTGTTACAAATAGTTGTATGATAGTTGTATGATGATCCATGCAGAAACAGTTTGTAATGCTGCATGATCTCCTTACCTGAATAAGTTCACAGACTGGTTCAGTCTGATGAAGCACCAAGGTCTCTCTAGCGTGTGGAATAAGGTAACAGTGACTGATGCATCAGAATTTAGGATAGCAATGAAAAGTGAGTATTTAATGGGAGACAGCCCTTAAATATTGAAAAAATTGGTGGTATTAGCATGGAAGGTCTCAGAGCACAATCTATACTTGACTTCCAGGCAAAAATACAAGCAAAAATACCGAAGGAAAATGCCTTTTGGGTATAGAATAATCTTGCCAGTTAGGAATAAAGATGTGATCATAAAGATAAAGCTTTATTTTTCTCACTGAGAAGACAATGAGAAGTTTTTAGTAGGAATGAGGCCTGAACATGCCTTAGGACAACTGATAAAAAAATCCTCTTTCTTGACAAGCACTGAAGCTCCACTGAGAATGAGAAATTAGAAAAATATTGTCTTTAAACCAAGGACTAAGATGCTGAAGATGGCACAGACACTAATATCACAGAGGCGAGACTACCAGAGCCCACATTTAACTTTGGAACCTCAGACGTTTGGTTAATTAGAGACAACACCATACGTGAGACACACAATATCATCTTCCACTGGTAGGCAATGAGCAACGCTAGCCAGCAGATTTGGTTTTGGTATGCTGCCAGAATCCCTTCAGCATAAGCAAGAACCAGCTTTGTTGTCCAGCACCCTGACAAGAGTAAGAAATATATTTTAGGGAGACGGACGGTAAGTGGGGTAGCTTAAGATGGAGAGAGGCCAATGAGTTACTAAAACGCAGCCTTTGTGAAGCAGGGAGTTGGCAACAAGAAACCAGCAGTCTACAGAGAAGATTCATCTCAGCGTTCAAAGAAACTAATCTTCAGGTTAGCAGAGATGAGCAACAGGTTCCCTCAGGATCAGCAGGGAACCAAAACCACTAAACTCTGCAGTGACAATAAGTTATAAAACACTGCAAATGACTGAGGATGGGCCACCTGATTTATTCAGGACCAAAAAAAAAAAAAAATCAATGTTTATGTTAAGAATGAGTTCTTCATTTTGAACCATATGGACCAACTTTGAAAACTTGTACCCCATCATATAGCATGTAGTGTTGTGTAGTAATTCCTATGAGCAGCAGATCATCCCAAGAGCTATTCCAGTGTTATCTATGCTTCTGATTTATCACCTATAGCTGCCCAGGATTTTTGGATAAAGTATTTTTAAGAATGCACGAAAATCAAAACTGTCTTTGGAAAACAAAACAAAACAAAACTCCCTCACTTTTGGAACACGTTTGTGAGAATGGTGGCTAAACTACATCAATCTGCTGTCTGGCTTCTCAGCTTCTGCTCTAGCTTGTAGCTCCAAGGTAGCTCTATGGTGCAGACTCCCTTGAAACTGGATGGCCCACTGCATTCAGGCAATACTGCCAGATTCTTCAGAGGGAAGAAGAGCAGAACTTTACAGTCTGCCATGACTGAGATATGCCCACCTTGGGAGTACAGACACTACCACAGCTTTTAGGAACTCTTAGCTAACTGGCTCAATGCAGATCCCTCTGCCTCCAGGCAACCTCCAAGGCTCATGCAACCTTGGGGTTGCCTGGGAAGCTGCCTTCAGGACATGCTGTTGAAACACCAGGACTGTAGTCTCATGGTATGGCACTGCTGAGGTTAGGTAGAAATTTGCAATTAAAACCTGATTTCACTGAAAAATACCTGTTGTTTCTGCCTGAAACATCTTTGATTTGATAAACATTTCCTTACCATTGCCTTTATCAATAGCGTGAGTACCAGAACATCTTGTGGTTGCATTTCTCTTTTATTCAGCTGCCTCATGTTCCTAAATTAGGTACTGTGATTGCCTTGTACACTGAGGCATTTCTCCTTCTCACCCATTTCTAAATGTTCAGCTCCTAGCAGAAAGTCTTTTTATTAGTTATTAAGTGACTCACCATGACTCTGCATTATTGAATTGCTTATGATTTTATTAATGTAATTCTTCCTACCGAGAATCTTGATTCTCCTCTTCATTGACGGTTCTTCCCCATATTTTGTCATCAGTACATCTTATTAGCTCACCCCTACTTCTCTTGCCAAGACAATTAATAAAAGTACTAAACAAATAGAAAAGTCTATCCATAGTTCAATCCATAAAGAAATACTAATCCTTCCTTTAGCCAGATACATCCTCTTTCAATACTACTCGTTGCCTTCTTCCTCTTACCTACTACTTTTTTTAGCTTACGGTTTTCATACTTACTGTTCCCTTTTCCCACATAGCTAATAATTTCCTATCCTGAGATGTGCCAAGCACTTTCTAGTAATCTGAGTTAGCTTCAGTGTATTTAATTCCCTTTTTCTTTTTCAAAAGATCAGCTCTCTAATTAATGTAGACTATGTGGTTAACATGATACAGTCTACTTTTGCTAAATCCTTATAGCAATCTATCCCCTGTTCTGTTTATCTCCATATTATTAAATGTTAGTTACTTCAAAACTCTGCTCTAATGCTCAATGTATTATGGCAATCATACTAATGGATATAGAGTTGTCTGGCTGTTTTCCTCCTTCCTCAAGATGAGATGATTTGAACTTTCATAACTCCCATTCCCTTTAGCCATCACCGTATACTGTCAATCTTCACCATTTCTGAAAAACTAATATAGACTGTTGATTTAGTTTGGGGCCATATCTTAGCTGTCTTTAGTCTCTGCCTTACTGTCCTTGCACTCAAGTCCCCCTTCTTCTTTCCATCTTGCTTCTTATTTTTTATTCATATAGCTAAAGAATCTCTGTTTTGAATATTCTTTGCAAAATTCAACACAGTATAATTTTGGCAGTGATCATTTTATACTGATAGTCCTGACTTCTAAAAGACACCTTTCTCTCTTGATCAGCTCTCCTCTGTCATCTCTGCAGAATTATTCTTAACTACTTATTCTTAACATATTCTGGGGGAGCTGATTTCCATTTCGGCATGGAAATTATCCCTGAGTGTAAGATTGTACGAGTTCTGTATGGTGCAAAATTCCAGGTGGTTTTGTCATACCCACTTCTTGTTCCTTGCTGCCAGCAAGCAAACCAAATATTTCACAAAATATCACAATTTTCAGCATCACAATTGGCACTTATTGACAGTCTCCATGGAGAAGACAATGACCGCACTGGCAAGGAAAATGAATTAATTTGTCATCCAGAGTGGATCTTCTGTAAAAAGGCTAAAAAAAGTTGGCAGCTCATCATTTCAAATCTTGCTTTTTCCTGCTGGTACTCTATCCATATAGTGAATGATGCAAACACCTCAGTTATCACTCCGGTGCCTATCTCAAATTAAACACGTAAAAATACTAGCCAAGAAATATCAACTCAGCTAATGAGAAGCAAAAAAACACAATGTGAAGCACATTTTGACTTGGAGTTTACTATTTCTTGAATAACTTTCTTGTCTGTAGTTTAGAAAGAGCACGGTAATCGGAACAAGACCTTTAAAATCAGCCCTCAATTGATTCTCGTAAGCACAATGTTTGAACCAGCAATTTTATGGGTCAGAGGGAGGTTTTGCCAGATGCACAGATTTCAGTGCTTTGTGTGCAGTTACTGGACTTAGAAATGTGGCAACAGATTATTCTGACAGTATCAATTAGATCTTCTATCCATTGGGTCTTGCTGAGAAAGTCGTCTAACAAGCACTGTCTATACAGCATGCAACATGGCAATTCCCTTTGGAGGCCATTTAGAGAAGACTGTAACCATTTTATTTTACAGACTGTTTACTTTCAGATTATTTTCTCAACTCTTTAAGCATTGCTAAACTACACATACATTTGTTCTGTAATTTCTACCAAAGCTAGTGCCTTGAGATGTGATCTTTCTGTCTTAGGCTGTAATGGCAAATGGTGATTTTATTCCCTACAGAACTCTACTTTTATCTGAAGTTGTCTTATTTGGAAAACAGAATGACGTCCTTGATTTTTTAAAATACAAATATTGGGGACAATTGCCTTTAAATGAATTTGTCCTTTCCTTGTCTGTGTTTTCTTATACTTCCGGACGGCAAAAGATTACCTCTGAGGTAGGGCTTATGCTTTTCAGCATATTCAAAAGTGATCTAGAAGAAGGTCACAATCTGGTGACAAAGTTTTCTGTTGAAACTAAGTTATTCATTGTAGGGAAGCCAAAAGTTAGCTGGAAGGAGATGCAGAAGTATCTCACAGTACTGAATTACTAAACAAATGGAGATAATATTTAGCATAGATGCATGTAAAATCTCAACTTTGCACGTATGCTAATGGCTCCTGAGTTGATGATTACTACCCAGAAACAAGATGTTGGGATTTGGATGTATAGTTCTCTGAAAATGTGGACTTAATGTGCTCATTCAAAAGCAGTCAAAAAAAGGCAAATTGAATGTTAGGGATCCTGGGGAAATTAGTAGAAAACAAAAGAGAAAACTAACATCATTCTGCCATGATCTCTGATGGTGAAGAATCCCTGAGGCATGTACACTGTGAACACTCTGTGCACTCCTGGGCTATTTCCTCTCAAAAAGAAAAGGGTAGACCTGCTCAGGCCTTGGACAAGGGCAGCAAGTTCAATCAAATGCATGGAGTGGTTTCTGCACCACTCAGGAACCGCTAGGCAGGCTAGAGAGATGGTTGAGGAGGTATGCAACACACGCAATAAATCAGGAGTGTCATGAAGAGTGTAAAAGGGGGACTGCCTGTCCTCTCTTTTTTTCTGTACAACACTTAGGAGTGAAAAGCACCAGAGAGTAAGTTCAACACAGACAACAGGAGGTGGTTGTCCTTGTAAGACAGAATTAAAGTGTGGAGTTCCCCAATACAGAATCTTGTGGATGCTAACAGTTTATTTGGATTGAACTGTGTTTGGACAAATTTATGGAAGAGAACCCAATTAAATATCTGATTTTTTGTTGCAGAGCACTCTTCACGTTTGGATAATATTTTATTTAACTAAGCAGTTAAGAGTTGTAAAAACTGGAAACCCATTTATGAGAGCCTGTTTGTAAAAGGGACTGATGCTACCTTCTACATTTTAAACTAGGCAACTTGATAGCAGGCTTTGAGCTGTAGAAGAACCAGAAGGTGGAGCTCAATTGGAGCAGAAGTAGAGAGCAGCAGATCACATTCTGCCATACCTAGCACCCCTGAGCACTTCTCTTCTCCTGCACTAGCTATTCTTGTGGCACACAGGAAAGTCAGCAAAACAGTTGCTACCACCTCTCCACACTAGTGGGCAGGTGACAGTTGGAACTAAGGAAAATGTGGAGTATGTGCTCTGCTCCTACCCTGAGGGGATACCCCAAGCTCCATGTAGGACCCAAACAATAGTATTACTGGGGGCATATAATGCATTTGACCAGAAGGCAGAAGCTGGTGATCAGAGACCTATTATAATTTAGTGGGCAGAAATGGCAAGCTTGGGCGTACACATTACTGTATGATTTGTTTCTATTAAAGAGCCTTACAAAAGAGGAAGAGCAGCAGAAACAAGGAGATGGAGATGGAGTCTTCAGACATTGTTATTTAATTCATGCAACTAAAAGCAACTATGAAATCAGAAAAAGTTAATAAATAAGAATGTGAAGACCTGACCTGGAGATGAAACACTTCTGAAGTTACTTATGAATAAGGAAAACTATATCCGAGCGTATGAGAATGAGAACACTTAAGATCAGTGAGCAGATCCTGCACTATTTAACTCTGGGATCAAAAGACAGATACTAGGATGTATAACTGTACAATTGCATTGAGAAATGTTTAGCTTCTTAAGCAGCCCTATTGCATTTGATGTGAACTAGATGAAGAAAAAGCCAGCACTCAGTGCTGTGAAGGTAAAATATTCTTTACCTGCCCAGCCATGGGTCCCCCCCAGCCCTGACCCTGACTTGCACAGTTTTCTTTACTCTGGCACTTTCTGTGTAATTACATGTGCCTTTCAAAAAAAAGATTAAGATTACTGTTCTACAATCTACAAAAGTACAAACGATGGATCTCTTTGACATCATTGACTCATTGGCTTGTGCAATGCTGCTCATTCACCCTTCAGATTCCCTCTCACCTTTCCTCAGTACCTTCCCAATTTCCATCCATGAGTGTCTGTATACTTGAGATCTCCAGTGTTGCTATTAGCATAATTTTTACCGCACTACCAATTATTGAAGTTATAAAAGCGCATCCAAAATAAGGAGCAAAAAGTGAGTCATTTCAGTGCCTCAGTTTTTGACTGCCTTTTTCATGGATGTTTGCAAGACATCTCTGGCTGAAATAGTAAGTGACAGGAAGAGAAAAGCAGCCTCCATGCTGTTTCTAAAGGACACCGTCCCATAACTCCCATAGCTTTATAACAAAATTTTAACTACCTTCTTGGTTTTTTAAAAAGTATTTTTAAGGAATATTTTGTCTTAAATATCCTTTGCTGGGATACTGAGTTTGACCCATGTGAGCATAGCTGCCATAATCTACCTCTTACTGTTAGTTCTTGGTAGAGCTGCTGAATTTGGCTCCTGTTGAATTGTGTGTATTATTTAGGCTTAAAAAGTTCCTTCCTTTGGACATTTCTGAGCTGCTTTCCAAGAAGCCATTGCTTCAGAAAAAACACAAAATTTCTTTCTTTAAATTGTGTCCCTATGTAGCATTTTACCACTTCATATATGATTAGGTGAAATCATTTGATATGGAACGGCATTTAAAATTTATTGTCAGAAAACATACTGGGGATTCGTTCCGTACCCAAGAGCCACCCGCTTCTACTGGTGGTGAGACCAGGAGCGTGAAATGGTTGTGAGGAGAAAGAAGAAAGTACAACAGCAGCCACCTTCTTCATCTTTCTTATAATTGCAAACTTTTCATCCTTTAAATGATTCCTTCCTACTTTTCCAAATGTGAGGAATACCAAGAGGGGAGAACAGGATACAAAGGACTGCCCTTATCCTTGTTTCTTGCTGCCTGCATGGGCTGCACCAGTAGATGGGGTAGAGCATGATAGAATTAAGATGTGTCACAATGAGGGGAATAGCAGAAAGCATCCATTCCCCACCTGACAGGATTTCTTGAAAAAAATCCTACCTCCCTGAGGCACAATTCCTCCCTAAAATCCATGGAGGATAGGGGCAGGGAAGAAGAGCACACAAGCAAAACTATGCCTAATGGGGCAACTGAGTACACTCAGAGCAGGAGTTACATAAATACGAAAGATAAAATAAAGCAACATGTAGGAAGACAGCAAGTGTTAGCTCCTCTCTTAGCTGGAAGAATGTATGCATCTACTTAGATTTTTTGGAAGATGTTCAAAGGCTTTCTTTGTTTTTAGAGATACACACACATTGCTTCCCATTATTCAGGAATGTTTCTTTTCTTGGGCCAATTTCTTCTGTGCATGAGATGAGTATAGGAAAACCTCCGGGTAAAGTGTTTAAAGTGACGAAAGCATAGAACTTGAAACAATTTTTACAGTGGTTTCATATATTTTTCTATCATTTTAACCTACCTAAGCACTGCTTTGAGAGGAACATTTAAAACATTTGCTTTACACATTTTGCGAAAGATTTATAATAATACTAAACGTTGTTCTGTGCTATTTCGGGATGAACAAGTACAAATGCATTTCTGTAATACATTTATTTCTTTGTTTCTCAGGTAAAGAATAAAAGTGACTTAAAAACATATTTTCAGTTTAATTACATGTAATGTTTCCCCAGTGTAGTTTTCCCTGAAGGTAGATAAAAATAATCTAGCCTTACTTGACTGGCTTTTCTATGACCTACAGTTCAGCCCATGGCTTTGTAATTGCCTTTTCTCCTCTTTACCTCCCTTCCTCTTCCTCTGTGCTTTTCTTTTCCCTCTATTCTGCTGCCTTTCCAGTCGAATCACTCCATTTTCTCCTCCATTCTCTACTTTTGCTTCTTTCTTGCACTTCAATATCAAACTCCTAAATTTTGCTTTTCACAAGCCTCCATTCTTTATTTCTTTTTCCTGCATCACTGAATAAGTCTCATGACCTTCCTAGATTTCCTCCACTACAAAGTAATTTCCTCCTCCAGCAGACATCTTTATTTCTTAACAGAAAGTACTACTTCTCCATAGAAGTAGTTGAAAAGTTCTCAATTTAAGCAGTTGAGTAGTTGAGTAGTTGAGAAGTTCTCAGTAGTTAGGGAATCTGTTCTTAGAATTTTTGTAGCCTATTTTCACTCTCTGAATCTTCCCTGTTAAGTACACCTTTTGTTCGCTGGATCTTAGCAACTACTTCTAAAAGACTATAAAGTCTTTTTAATTTATATCCACTTACTTCCCTTTCTTATATTTTCCCTAACAACACCTCCTTCTCAATATTTTCTCCATCTGTCCTGATAAACCTGTTTTCCTCTCTTTCCCAGTTTTCTCTTGTTCACATTCCCGACTTTTGAATCAGATACTGACTCAGTTAACCTATGTGAGATGTGTACATCCAAGCACAGGAACTGTACCACAGAATTGCCTCTTTCTTTTTATTGCCATCCACTGCAAAGGAATTCTGAATGACTAGTTCAGATACAGGTATTCACCAAGTTAGAGAAAACTTATTCCATTCTCATGCTCAAATAAATCCAGAAAGTGGTGAAAACTCCATCTACGGGACTCACCTGTTTCAGACTGGGCCTGAATGTGCCGCTACTTCAGGAATTCATTACCCTACCAAGTTTTGGGCTGGACTAGGGGAGAGGGGTGCAAAAAGGATGAGCTGGTTAGGAGGCAATGTCAGGCTGTTGCAAGGAAAGGCAAACATCTCCCTGGCATGACAAACTGTGCCAAGGTACGTAAGCAAACCTGCTGTTCTATCAACACGTACAAAGCATCAGCAAGACTAAGTCGTCCAGTCTGGAGTGCTAGGAAATATCAACTCTGAGGAGAAGTTGAACCACCTTGGATCATTTATCTTAAAGAAGAAATGTCTGAAGGGGCATATGACAGTAACTTTCAAAAACATAAAATATTGATGGCACATAGGACAAGATGCAAAGTTGCAACAGAAATGTGATTTAGAGCTTTTTTAAAAAATATATTTCTGTAACTGTTGCCTGAATCAAAAATATCTTACACTTCGTCTGTGTGTATGTATGTGTGTAGAAATCTGTATGTTTAAAATGCCTTTCACAGGAAAGCCAGCTGGTGAGTGCTAAGCTGTAAACTGAGGCTCACGTTTCACTGACCCATGTCTAGGGAATAAGGAGAGTACTGCTCTTCTGATTCCTGAAAAGGGTGTGTTTGTCACCACCTTTCTTTTCCTTTTGTCTATAGAGGAACTGAGCACAGCTTGGGGCTATCAGCTGAGAAAACAAGAGCAAGCCTTTAAATCATAAAGTACACACAATTGGGTGAAAAGTATCAGAGTCTGGCTTTTTTGGAGAAGGGACTGGCACCTCCATCCTGTAATTGTTTTAGGCTTTTATTTCATGTCATTGGGAACTCAAATGCACGCTTTTCTATCAGATCAGTTTTTTAACATCTTCTCATCTGTATGTGGCTTCCACATCACAGAAACATAAAAGCCCAACAGAAATAGGAGAGAGAGAAATATTAGAGAAGTAAAAGTTTCAAAATGAGAAATGAAGTTTTTCTAACACATTCAACAATGTTCAGATAGAACTAGCAGGGGAGACATACTGAGGTGGATCAAAAGTGACAGAAAGACAGCTGTGCATACCTGGCACACATTTGGTGGAATCATACAACATCTGTATATAATAAGCCCTGCAGATTTTGTGTTTGGGAAGGATTCACTTTTCCAACTTTTATTGTTTATTTCTTAGGAGTGATTCTAACATGCTCTGGCTGCCAAATCAGTTTATTTTTGGCAGCCGTCATTAATGGATAATGCATATTTTCATCTTGGAGACAAGTGCGTTAGGTCTCTACTTCTTAAACATTGCACAGTCATTTTTTCCACCTCCTGTTCAGCCTAATTCAGTGAAGCATAAGTGAAAAAGGCTGACATTTAATGTGGCATGACACACCTTGAAATAAAGAGATGGACAGTACTGACCACAGTAGGAAAAGTATCTGCTCTTTGTAATAGTGAACTTAAGGGGTTGTGTTCTTTGATAATGTCAATCAGCATAGCTGCAGCGATTTACGTCGTCTGATTATTTAGCCAATATTCTGAGCACTGGATGAGAGGAGTATATTTTTAATGCATCTTACCAAGACGTGAAGTGTTATTGAAACTGAACACTCAAGAATCATATTTTCTTTGCAAATTCTTCATCGTTATTTATTCTCCATCATTATTCCTATAAGCATATTTTATATTTCAGACAGGACAATAGTTTTTGAGAGGCCTCAATGGTGATGAGTTAATTATTAAGAAGAATGATGAAAAATATTACCAGTGCTTTAATTTCTTAAAAAAATCTGCCTCTGTCATATATACACATCTGTGCAGAACATACATGCATGTATGTATATGTGCACATTTTTTTTCAGGACTTATGACTGTTCCCAGGCTCTTCTTTCAGTAGTAGTATATTACTTGTAGATGCAATCTTGCAATGTGATTGACATCAATAGAAGTTGAAGCTAGTTATCAACTTACATTTAAGGTGTCATCCTTGCAAACAGTAAATTTTACAACTTAGACTGCTTGCACCTCCAACACTAGTTTCTGAATAAAAATAGGGATGTTACTGACCATCAGAAAAGGAAAAGCAATTATTACTGGGTACTTAGGAATAACAGTAGTTATATAAAATGTCAAGAAATTAAGTTTCTCTTTCTTATAAACTAACCGTTCTGTTTTTTTCTTCAAAACAACCTTTCTTTTTTCTTTACTTGCTCCTATGAATTTAGTAATGGATTTCCTTACTCCTGGCATAAAGCACCAAACTTTCTATCAAAGTAATTATCATGTTATACATGGCAGAACAACATGGTTTGGTTAAACCTCACACATGTTAGGATGTTTCTGAACTGTGTATCAACAAACCTGTAAAGTAGGATTCTGTCTCCAGCGCTCCACGAATGCTGAGCAGTCATTATAAAAGTCTGAGAAACGTGTTTAATGATATGATGACTGGGTTAATGACTACACAGTGAACTGGACAGCATAATCCCTGGGAAGCAGGACTCAGTTTACTATATCAATCAACTAAGTATTTAATATAAAAATGGAACAACTACCACTGGAGTAGCTGAGGGAACCTTACGCCAATATATCACATAGCCTTGTGACTATAGCATTTCCTGAGAAGGTGGAAAAACGTGATATGAGGATGCTTCAAACAAGGTTTAAAAGAAAGTGACTGCCATTGCCATTTATGGCATTCCTTTTGGGATGACAAGTAAGTTCTGCCTTGGCCTAGCAGAGTGGACCCCAGGTAACATGAGGCAGAGAGACACATTAAGGAGCAGCTAGAATCTACAAGACTTAGGATTTGGTAAAAAGTTGTTTTTTCTAAAATACACTTTTTAAACTGAATGATCTTGTGTTGACCACAGAATGTTAAACAAGATAAGTACTCAGTCAAATTAGAGAAAATGCTTTGCAGCATTTCAAAAAGTTGAAGAGGAATATTTGTAACAGCAGCTGGTTATAAGACCAAGGAGAAGAGACTTGCAGCTAACGTTTGAAATTTCATCCAGATGATTTTGAGAAAAGCTGCAAAAAGTTTGGTTGTCCCGTAGGAGAAATATTTTGTCCTGAATGATTTTGCTGAGGCAGGAGAATAGTAATAGTTACACCAATAATAGTGCCATTGCATTCCCCTCCCCTTTCCCTTGGTGTAATAAATCACAAGAGACACAGGAGTTGCTTCAGTAAAAAAATTAGTAATGGGACAGTGATCGAAATTCTGCATTTACTTCTTGTAAATATCCTTGCAAGTAACATGGAAAACTTTGAAGAGAACGTCACTCATGTAGGTGTCTGTTCTATTGTCAAAAGATGTGTTCAACAGCTTCAGGGGCATGTTAACAACCTATCTGACATCAAAGCTGTGCACAAAGCTGTGTTGAACCTTTGTCTAGAGTCTTCACTTTTAACTAAGGACATGGGTAAGAGGTTTGAAGAGTGGCTGGTTGTGGAGGTCAGTAGGTGGGAAAAACAGCAGTTCTATAACTCACCTTCAGTCAATTTAACGGCAAGACAAACTCAGGATGATGAGAACCGTGCCAACCGCGTATGTGTGCTGACATGCTGCAGAATGTGTTTCATGATTCATCAGCCGCACTGTGATTGATTGGCCCAGCATCTTGGCAGAGCCCAGAAATTTTTTACTTGTCTCTGACTGTATTTTGTGGTTCTTCAGGCAATCTCTGATTGATTGGCATGCGGGCAGAGTCTAGATTCTTTTTCCATGCCCTCGAATATTTGTTTGATGATTCATCGTACACAGCTTATTAACTGGCACATTGGCAGAGTCCAAAGTTTCTTTACATCACAAAACACTGTTCTATGATTTTTCAGGTAAATCAACTGTTTCCTGCTGACACTAGTAGCTAAATTCTGCTAGTGTGAACTGAAGGGAAGAATATGACCTTCAGGTTAGAGCTAGTTAGAGCAGAGTTGGAGGATGGGATCATACTGTTCAGCCAGGGGGAACAGCAGTTCCTTTCGCTTGAATGCATAGTTGGTCATTGCAAATTTTAAACAGCTGAAAAAAACTCTTACTTTGAAGAGACAGTCTTAGAAAATGCACAGTGAGGAGGTTAGTTTTACGTATTAATTCTTGTTAATATAAATCTGATAATCTCACTGAATCCAAGCATGACTAAGGACAGGAAGACCTCATTTCACTCTGTAAAGAGAGTAGATTTTTAATGACACCGTAAGTGCTGCCTCTTGCCTTGCACCACCAAATCGTACCACTGCTCTCTAATTGGCTTTTAACCACATACACATTACTTGAAAGTCAAAGGGGAGATGTTTAAAGCTAGCAACAGCTTTAGCAGGATCCACTCGCACTATGACACGGCAACGACAGACCAGTTTTTGTTTTGAACACTTGCAACACAGTTATTCTTAGGTCATCACTTTTTTCCTACACAAATGGATAACATTTGTCCAAGACAATGGACCCACAATTTGTAATTCAAAAAATGATTTCCTTAGGATTATGTGTCATTGTGCAAGAATCAGTTCCATGATAAACGTTTCTGGGAAGTTGATCTTCTGTCTAGGAAGATGAATTTACTTCATGAAGTCAGTTTTCCTCCCACAGTTATTGAAACATAAAGACCATCATCTCAAATACATACATTATCATCTAGGAAAACTATATCCCACATATTTCTACACGATCTCTGCACCTTTCTCCAACTCTTCTTCCACTACTGTGTTTCCATGGATATGGTTACTGTGTATCCATATCTATTTTATAGCCTGTTTGGAGTCCATGCACAATCCCTTTCAGGAAAACAGATAACATGAGAAATGGAGCCTGAACTGTAGTTGTGACTCTTGTTATTCAAAGAGATAAGTATGGGTTTTATTTGGTTTCAACCTCTCTGCCCCCATAATTATCCTATTTTTTGTGTCCGCTCTAGAAATAAGGAAGAACATAGATTAAGCTAGGTTTTACATGTATCAGATAACACAAGTTGTTGCTCCTTGAGTAATCTCAAGGAATATATGGAAAATGAGAGCAAAAGGACATATGGCTTTTGAAATGTAGAGGAATGAAAAAAGAAATTGATTCCTTTCTGATAGGCAGGTAAAATAAAGGCATTAGGACTAAAATTGTACGATGAGCAGAAAAATCATAGAAAAGCAGTGAAAATTTTGAAAGAATTGAAAAGGATACCTTTGAGTGAAAGACATGAGCTTGATAGCGTAAGTCGCTGTATTGGGAACAAGTGATGAAGGCAACATTTTCTAACTGGAGAGGGGCTAGGATGGCCTCCTAGATTAAGAGACACAAGTTCTGCTGACTGAAGGAGAAGAGAGTTCTTCTTTCTTCCTTTCCCCTTTTTGTGTAAGATTTCCTTCTCCAGGCACACGTCTCTGGGCATCTCTATCACTGGAAAGTGCAACCTCATTCTACAATTCAAATTTCAAAGAAGACTTCACTAAGTGAGTTAAAACCTCTGTTACTAGGCAGGGATCCAACTTCCTCCCCAGTACACGTTTATATTTGTACTCCCTGCGGTTTGATGCAGCTAAGATGTCATATGTTGTCATGGACTTCTGTAGGTCTCTCACATTGCAGGTGGGGGTGCTCATTTCAGCTCTTTTATTGTTCCTTTTCCTTTCTTCATAAAAAGATTGGTAATGACACTTTCCCAGTTCTCCAAACCTTATCCACATGAGAGATGTTTATTTATATAGCCAGATTTGTTAAGAAAGATTACTAGAAAAATCACTGTTTCCTCCTTGATTGAGGTTCTCTTCTTTGGATTTTGGTTTACAATGACTAAAGTTAAACTGACTCCTTCTTCATTTTAGCTGATAAGAAAGGCTCCTTTCATCTTAAATTACACTGCACAAGAGATTTCATCAATTTATTAATATTTTTTTAAAGATCTAGTTAAATGGAAACAGTTTCTTTTTTTATTTTTTCTTCCTGCAGGAAAGATCTCACTTGGTGTAAGACTGTGTTTTCCCTGCTTCTTGGCTTATTTTAATACTTAGCAATAAATTCAAAACAAATAATATAATCCACATGAGAGGAAAGTTGATGGGAATGAAAGCAAAGAACTCAGCTGTGCATTTTTTAAATAACTGGGCTTCAGTTTACTCCAAAGCCATCATATTTTTTTTTACCACATTAGGAACTAAGCCCTAAGATGCTATTCATGAGTCTTTAGAAACTGAGCAAAAAACCAGCCATTGTGCTGGGGCCCCCGGATGTGCTTATGTTGTCTATGAACTGGTCTAAAAAGACAATGTGTAACGTGTAATGTGCACTGACTTGCATCTTGTGAAGTCACTTATGCACTTACCAAGAGCAAAACACTGGCGTGTAAACACTTTAATTTTAATTGGTGCATTTTACTCTCATTTTGCTCATTTTGTGGCCATTTGTGAGTGTTCAAAGAGTGGAAAATTGTCCTTGTAAAACCAGGGGAAAGTTTAGGTCAGACTTATTATAAAATCCAACGTAGATAAAATAGGGGCCAAGGGGGTCCATTTAAAGATATTGCTTACTAAGACAACATTCAGCTAAATTTATCACTAAAGTCTTCTGAGAATGAGAGGGACAGATGTCGGCATGCAACTTGTGCATTGTGCATATCATTTGCCTACTGTGGTTTATTCTTTTTTTGTTAACTTTCTTTTGCATTTAAGTCTTTTGCCAATTTTTGGGTTAAAAATTCAAGCAGTTTAGAAAACACTTGTATATTTTCATTAAACAATACTTTCATATCCGTTTATACTTTGCATTTTAACATCAAACTATGGAAAAATATGTACTGCAAAGATGGGTGTATTTGTAAATAAAGCTGAAAACAACTCTGACTCCCCATACTATGCGTTACTAGTGCTGTGAATTTGACATTTAAAAATGGGAAGATAATGGAAAAAGATGTAAATGGAGTCAAATTATGGCAATTTGGGGCCCTTAGCTACACTGCAATCTATTATTTCTGTTGTGGTCCGGTATTGACAAGCTGCAGAAGACCTCTTTGGGGATCCCTTCCTGTCTTTTGGAGCAACGGCAGGGAGATAGCAGCGGGGCCTTTTGCCCTTGAGTAGATGACAGTGGCATCATGGTGACCTCCTGTATTCAGTTTAGCAGCAGCTACGAAGGAGAAAGAGTGGACCACACCATCTCCTCAAGCCTTTGCATTTCTGTATATGCTTATATACCTTTTGATCTCAGAAACCAATTAATTATCTGAGGTGTACTTATACGTAGAGAAGGAAAAAGGGATAAGTTGATAACCCACAGCTTGTGTTATTTTTTCTAGTGAAATCCAGATAAAATCACTGTTTAGTTTTGAGTACATAGGTTCTCATAGAAATATGTTTTATTTGCATACCTGTGGATTCCAAAATCATACTAATAAATAAATCTGGCCACTGTAATTTGAAAGAAAATCAAGATATTCTTATGCAATAAAATGTGTCCTGACATTGTTGTTAGCTACTGAAGAAGAGTTAGACAAAATTATTTCTGGAGAGACTCTCAAGTATGTAACGTTTAGCATCTTTGTGTTGCATGATTGCCCATGATCAGTAGCCTTAGCAACAATACTGGTACTAGTTTGCATATTTACAGGGTAAGGATAGCACAGCCCTGGTGTATTACCCCCTTTACTGGCCCGTGGATACTACCAGGTTGGTGAATAGTTTTGTGTACTGAGAACCCATTATTTCCACCTCGCAGGCCATCAGTTTGGAATTTCTCCTTTAATGACCTTTTCCAAGTAACTATTGCATTATCATAAGAATTCTGACTCCAGTCCCATATCAGACTGGGCTTTCATGGAAGGCTGGCTATAATTTACAGCTTAGTCTTTTACGAAGAATAATATATGTATCTGTCTGTCTAGAGAGAAAAATATTTCTAAATAGTAAATGAAGCAGCATTTTCATAAGGGTGCCTAATAACATTTACGGTAAATACTAGAATACAACGAACGCTGGAGTATGTTTCCAGTTACATGTAATTAGTGGCAAAATCCAACAGGTGGCACAAAAGTATTTGAATTTTATATTGATTTAAATCGTATGCGGTTAAATTACCAAATAAAATACAAGGGTATTTTTGTATTAAAAAAAAAAAAAAAGGCGGGCGGGGGTGCCGGGGCGGGGGGGAGGGAGGAATAAAAGGAGGCGGAAAGCCCGCGCCGTGGGTGCTGGCAGCGTCGGCCAGGTGCCGAGCGGCCCCGGCCCCTCGGGACGCCTCGCTGTACTCGGGGAGCGCAAACCCAGCTCCGCACCCTGCGCCCGGCAGCGGCGGGCGGGCGGCGGCGCCGGTGGTCGCGGCCGTTCCCGCGGCGGGCGGAGGCGAGCGCGTCCCGCCGCCGCCACCGGAGCCTCCGGCCGCGCGGGGCTGCGCGGGGGCGGGCGGGGGGCGCCGCCGCGCCGGGCGGCCGGCGCGGAGGAGCGGGGCGGGCGCCCTCCGCTGGCAGCCGCGCAGATTTCAGCCGCGGCCAGCAGGGAGCCGCGGCCCGGCGCCGCCCCGGGGTAAGCGGAGCGCTCGGCGGCTGCACCAGCGTTGCCTTAAATTATTGCTGGGGGGTACCACTAACGGGGGGGTTTGGGGCACATCGGCTGCGGAAATGGATGTTGAAATGTTAAGTCCAGGCCTTTGAGCAGATTAACAATGAATGCGTTAACATCAGTTACACGATTACTTTCTTATTAGCAAGTTATTTCAGTGGGCCAGGTAACTCTTACTGAGGCTTTCACTTGCAAACTTGAATGTAGGAGGTGTGTAAGGAGCAGTTGAAATCTGCATGAAATGGTACACCTAAAACAGGAATTTGAGCATAAGTCAAGGCATATATGAAAAGATGAACAGTGCATAAAAGAACTTACTGAGTGCTGAATTAACTAAGAGCGAGGCAGAGAAAGAGAAATGAGAGGGAAGTTGGAGAGCTGTCATTGGAATTAAAAAGGGAGCTCCAGTTTGGTATAAGTAAAAATGGAACAACGTGTCTGTAGTGAAGCTCTATAAGAGACTTGCACTTGTGATAAAAGAAATTAATTCATGCCATTTTACTTTATATGTTTATTCATAATTAAGCAAGGGTATGACAGCCCATCATCTGTGACTTGTAATAAAGCCAGTTTAAAAAAGAGCCTGTGCAGGTGTCTGAAATAGGATCCAGTTTCCAAGGAACACACTTGTGATTTGTGTTCCTATAGGATCAAACTGTAGCAAAGCATGGTAGTAAATGGCAAACATACTGCCATTGACCAGAAGAGAGCTTCAATTTAGACTCAAGGAGCAAGCAAATTGCACCACAAAGCAAACGAAGGAGCTGCGGGCTGAAGTAGAAGCTGGTTGTTAGGATGTGGTGTTGGGCAAGCCCTGTTCTCAGGTTGGAACAGACATTCGTGATGTGTGCTTTACTTTGTTTGCAGCCCATGAAAGGTTCAGAAAGAGGTCAGTCTGGTAAAAGATTGAGGAAAAACATCATAGCTCATTTGTCTCAGCTCAATATCCTATTTTCTAAATGGTTGGAATAAGTGAATGTAAAGACTTGAACTGGAGGAATGAAGTGTTTTTCCTGGCAATCGACTTGCCTGGCCAAACTCTGTATACTGCAGAACATATCCTTTGAAAGATACTGGGCTGCCAGGTCTGGTTGTGTGCTGTCCTTCAGAACCAGGCCCAAGAAAAACAGGCCCCAGAGCTATTGTCGATCTTTTAGCAGTACTGAAAAATTAAGCAAAAAACAGTTCAGTTATTTGATGGTCCTACTGAACAAAACCCCCAAACCTGGCCACAAAAAAAATACACCTACAAATTTGGGTAGAGCTGACAATCACAAGTGTCTGTTGTGAAAGTCATTGACCTGCTAGAGAAATGAAAGGATATAAAGAAGAAGCAAGAAGTAAAGTACAGAGCAAATCTAAAATTTTAGTTCTGTTCCAGGCAGCTGAAGAGCAGTAACACAGGTTTGTCTGTGAATCTTTAAAAGGTGCGTGAAATGCACTGGAATGGTGACTATTTGGTCAAGCTAAAATCTTAGTACATGTGATAAATATGAAATACAAACATTAAGTGTCTAGGAAATAAACAGAAATTACAAAATGTTAGGGCCCTGAGTACACCGATAGTCCATAATGCCCCTGACCAGCTTCACCTGGGGCCTTGCCCCCCGTCCCCTGCCCATGGGCCCATGTAAGGTCATGCCTGGGGCTTTAGGCCTGGCCCGAGTGATGCTGGAGGTGTGCCTGTGGTCCTGCTGCCAGGAAGGACCGAACTCATCTCCTGGACAGACCCTCAGATGTACGTTATTGCAGGACATCTCTGGTCTTGTCTTTGGCTTTGTCTCCTGAATATACTTTGGATCCCACGTTATCTCCAGTCCTGTCTCTGGTCCTGTCTCATTCTGCTCTTGTCTGGACTCCCTGGATGGACCCTTCATTGCTTTGCCTGGTCTGGGATTGTCAGTGGACCTTGTTACCGCTAAGTAGCCTGCTCCTCTGACCATGTTCGGATGCAGTGGGACTGTGCCCTTATCAGTGGGGGCACTACCTGAGCTGGGATGACCCCTGGCTTGCTGCTTGGGGAGCAGATGGCCCTTGCTGCTCCTTGACACACAGTGAACCCTTCTAATTCATTGAAATCAATTAGACCGTGGCTGATAAACATGCTCTTACCCCAAACAGAGAGAACTGAGCCTGCAGATTTGACTTCTGAAAACTGAAGAAACCTGCAAAACCAAACTAACGGATGAAATAATAATTGGTTTGGATTCCAGTAAGATAAATAATTGTGTAATAAGGGGCAGGAACAGCATCCTAAAAATTTCATCTGTAGAAGTTCCCTATAAAGAAATGGATTAGGTGAGGCAAATTGCATGAAAGCAATGTTTTCACAGTTTTTTCAGTGAATGAAGTTTCCTGGCTCCAGGGATAGAAACCATAATAGCAGCTACATGTAATGAATAGGAGCCCAGTAAAGAGGACGGAGTTGTTGAATCTTGTCTTGAAACTTCTTAATGGAATGAAATTAGCACAGTTTTTTGAAATAGAAACAGTGCCTGTCGGTTTTGCCAAATAACTCTCTTAAACAGCAGATACTCAACAAAGGGAAGTGCTCCTGCAGCTGCGTAGGGTGAAGCTGTGGATCTGGTAAAAATGGGACTGGAAAAAAAAGCACACTTGGAAAGAGAAAGCACTTGTTCCAGGACACTAGTGGTCTTTTTTTTCTTTTTTTTTAAAAGGAATGTGTCTGACTAATAAACCCCTACAATGGAAGAAGGCTGAGAGGGGACGGGCAAGGGTGAGGTGTCCATGAAGCTCAGGAATAATGCGGGGAGTGACTTACTGCAGCTGTTGCAGAGAATTGACTTTATCTCAACACAAAGGGGACCAGACAGTGGCCTTGTTTTAGATAAACAGCTATGTCAGTGGATCAACTGTGAATATCTCTGAGTTAGCTGGACCAACATGGGGGGAAGCATATATGTGGTTCAGCCCAACATACAGAATAAAAACTGAACAACTAATAAAATAATTTTGAAGAGAGCAATGGGCTTGAGGTGGTTTCAACCCACGTATTCCTTCCTGGCAACTGGGGATGCCCAGCATATTACAGAGGCCAGTAATGGGAATCACACTGGTATTGTGATTGAACTGTATATTGCAATCACTATATTCTCCTAAGCGTAACTTACACTTGTATTGTAATTTCAGTATATTACTGTATCACTCTACTAAATAAAAAATCCCATGTAACATCAAACATCTTCAAAGAAGTAAATTATTGTATTAAACATTACACCCTCCGTATGTGGAATATCTAAAAGAACCTGGTCAGAGAGTATTGAACTCTGACAAGGAAGAACAGCAAAACCCAAGATAGATGTATAGGACCGGTGTAGCACAAGATGTATTGTGAAGAACACTGATCCGTTCAATAGTGGTCTGACCAAGAAACAGATCAAGAAATATGGTTGTTTACTATCCCTATTTCCCATTTATAGTTTTTTTCAGGATTTTGGATTGCAAACTGCTCAAACAGCAAGCTGTAAGATAATAAAGATATTATGTTGCATATATGCTTAGGTATTTATAGCATACAGAGATGATGTTATGGTGTGGGGTAAAAACTTTTGAAATTGAAACACTTACGAATAAGTGTGATAAGTGGATGACCAAAAATCTGAAATTAAGCCCAAATAAAGCAGAGCCGCTTCCAAAACAAGTTATATTCTACGGACCTACAGTCGAGGAGGGGGAATTTCCCCTAACAGTGACAACATAAATTACATGGGGATTACTGGCACTGTAAGCACTCCCAGATGTGTGGAGTTTTACAGTATTTAAAAACAGCTGCTTTAGTGCCTGGAGAAGGAAATCCATTTGAGTGTGACTTGGCACTGACATGGTTAAAAACAGCTGTGTTGGCTTTCATGGGTTTCAGAACAGATTCTCGCATGCATAGGCTTGGATGGTCTTGAAACAAACAAAAAACGCTACAAGCTAGTGGCTTAGAAAGAAAATCTGAGCTATATACAAAGAGAAGAAAATGCATCAGTGCCCATTGAGTAAGTTTAAAGGAGTATTTTCACTGCTCAATTGTGTATGATGAGTTTCTGTGGGTAGGACACGCTCTTTAGAGGCAAGAATCCTGGTGGTCAGACTCTGGATTGATTAGAAAAACTGATGATTTCATGATGAGATAGACGTGGCACTGTTGAAGTTTGAGCTGCAGTGGTTTGTAGGGAAAAGCTGATAGCAGGTTTCACTCTGAGTTGAAAAGGGGGGATAAGTTTGCTTTTCTTTTTTTGCAGTAAATGTAACTAGCTATATGATTATATGATTGCAGGTGATGTGGACACAACTGAGATACTTTTACATTAAGTAACTGGTAAGTATGGCTGTGGTAGCACAGAACACAATTTAATCTCTAAAACTCAGATGAACCTATCAATAAACCTAAATTAAGATGCAGCTGCCTTAGCTGAACTAAGATATGTAATGCTAGGGTACCTGAGCTGGCTGTTTGAAAACTAATGTAGATTTGTCTACATAAGCTGTGGTTGGATGTTTATTTTGCAGCGTACACAGATGCTAAAAGAAATAGAAAAGCCTTAGAAAAAAATACCAGGAAACTTGTTTAAAAAAATGGACGGTATACCTTACACAACTTACAATGTGATATCTCCCAAGAATTTCAAAATAAAACCTTCTTGATATAATCGAAAAGCTTATATTTTTAGCTTATAGTTTGAATAATTGTTTAAAGAATTAGGAACAATTAGTGACTGATTAGGATGCTCGTTGGTACAATGGAAGAAGAGTCTCCAAATTGGTCATGATTTCAAGTCCACTCGACTTTTATCTCCTACAAAGGAATATCAGTAGCTCATATGAATCATGACTGATTTATGGCTTTCTCTGAGTAAACGTGATCTGAAATGGGTTGCATGTTTTGTATCAGGCTGTTAGGGTTATCCCTTGAGCCTAATGTATTTGAATAACTGCAGAGGTGCTGCAATATTAGCGAAGGTGCTGAACAACTGTCAGCTTTGACTGAAGCAAATCAAAGGCTTTTTGAGTCTTATATACCAAAATCAAACAGCAGGTAACTGTTGAAAATACTGATGAAATGTTTATGTAAGCTTGTGAAGGGAAAATTCATTGTTTTGCATAAGATGAAATTCAGAGATGCAGTCTGTTGTGATGTGACCTCAGAAGATATAATAATGTGTAACTGTTTACCTTGACTGGAATTTTGTAAGAAGATGTAGATATGTGTTGTATTAGCAGAAGAATGAAACTATGTAAATGCTGCTGCCTTAATGATAAGTGATAGACTGAAACTCTAAATGGTAGGCATTTTGGAATGAGATTCTTTGTCATGTTATTGCTCTTCTCTTACAGTTGTCTCACCTATCCTTGCTTTGTGTGAAAATACAATTCCAATAATATATACTTTGATTTTTTTCTCCATTTCTGTTAGATTATGAGTTAAAGTTATTCTTTAAGAAAGCCTTAACTGAGGGATTTAATGCTACCTTGGTGGCTCTCAGCTGTTGGAAGTACGAAAGGTTTTGAATAATCCTTTCAGAGGCATTATACCGCATATGCTTAGAACCAGTTGACATTAAGCTTGCCCAAAGTAATCTGTCCGCAGGATCATCCTCTCAAAATTTCATAATTTCATATAGAATCATTCCAAAATGTCACATTGGGTTTTTTTGTTAGTAACTTCCATGGTTAAAACCTCCACTGGAATTATTTCCTCATGGCTGTAAGAGTCCAGTTTGGTGTGAAGAATTTGAGAAGATCAGCAGCCAAATAACCAAAAGAGTGAGACCATAGGGCAGGAAAGAAGAATGTCAAAGGGTGTTGTTTTAAAAAATAATAATAACATTTTTTTTAAAGGAGGGTGTATTTTTGGGTTGTTTAGTGAGGCTCCTGGGTGTACCCAATCCTGTCAGGTCCAAAGGTTAGCTGATAAGTTGGCTAAAAGGATGCAAAGGACCTGTAAGCCTGAATCCAGTTGTTTCTGCTGCTCCTTTACCTTAGTAAGACCCCAACCTCATGGGAGAGCTTTAAAAATAGTGGTAGCAAAAATGGAATTTAAAAACTGTTAACAAGCATCACATTCTATAGAAAAAATGATGAACACGTGTGGTGAAGAGAGTTATCACTGAACTCACCAGTTCAGTAACCTAGAAAGAAGGGATTTTTTATGAAAGACAAGAAAGGTGAAAAGCCCAACCATATATATAATGGTGCTTGACCAGGTACGAAACTAGGAGGCACAGAATTATTCAACTACATGTAGACTGTTGGATCAATCTGATGAACCTCTTAGATGACAACGATAAGGAGGAGTAAGCAAGAGGAAATTTAAAGTCTTAATTACACAATCAAAACTATGGTATAGTTGAAATAGAAGACAGGTGATACGACATGATAGAGAAGACAATAGTCATTGCCCAAACAAAACTCTGTAAGGAGACTGTATAACAAAGAGGTACGTTTTCATATTCTGAGATCCATAATGCAGAGGTGAGTTAAGCCTACTGAGGTTTTCATCAGTGATGAGGAAAAATCAAAGGCCACTATAATAATAGCAGTTCATGAGTAGCCACCAAACCAGCTGGATAGGAGTTTTTGCTAGCAATTTGCAGAATCATCCAGAACATAGGATTCAGTGATAATAGAAGATTTTAACTGTCTGGATTGCTTTTGGGAAAAAAATATAGCAGAATAGGTCTTTGAAATGTACTAATGATGTTTTTTTAATGCAAATGTTGGAAAAAACAACTAGAGGTGAAAATATTCCAGATCTGATTTCTTTTATTAGGAACGAATGGAAAATGTTAAGGTAGAAAGTGACTTTGATGACAGCGATCAGGAAGTGATAGCTAGGAGGACTAATGGCAAAATAAAAATGTTTGATTTTAGGGAAGCAGACTTCAATAAACTCAAACATCTGGAGGATATAATTTTCCGGGAACTTGTCAGAGAGATAAGGGAGCTAAAGGGAGGCAGAGATTCCTTAAATACATGAGTAGTAAGAACATAAATAATATTCTATTTTGGATGGAAGATAAGAAGCATAGTAAGATAGCAGCTTGTTTAAATCAAGAATTCTTCATTTACCTCAGGTGAAAGAAGGATTCAGGGAGGAAGAAGGAAAAAGAACAGGTTATTCTAAGAAGCACAGCAAAAGCAGGAAGATAATGGCACAAAATAAGAAACAACTTGCAAGAGTAAGAAGAAGTAATTTTTTATGTGCCCTAGCATTAAAAAAAAGTCAAGGAAATTGTCACTCAGTGGAGGCAGACTACTTTGGACAAATGACACCTAGAAGACAGATGTTTTTAATGTATTTTTTTGTTATCAATCTCCACTAAAATGATCAGCCTCAAGAGGCAGCTAATTCAGTGCTTTCTGGTGAGAGAGATAAGGTCTCAGCCTTCAACAGGGGAAGCCCTGTTTAGGATAAGTCACGTATTGCCAAATTGGCAGAACCTGAGGTACTTCCTCCAAGAGTAACTGGAGATTTACCTGCCACGGTCAACAGACACTGAGGCCAGACCTGGGATATGGTTACTGCTCACGGTTTGTGGTGCCTGAACTTTGTATTGGTAATGGAAATGAAATTTATGCTGGTATTTGAAGTTATTCTGTTTTCTACTGCTCTGTCAAGGGAGCGTGACACAGCTTCTTGTCTTACAAAATCCTTCCAGTTTCCCACCTGTAGTTAAATTCAATGAAGTCTCCTCTGAAGGAATGTAGGATATAGAGCTGCCAAGCTGAAGGGTTTTAGACTTGTGCATGTGGGGGAATGAAGTTTTATACTATGTTTTGCTGTTTTCACCTGTGGAAGCCCAAAGAAGGAATTTCTCAGGGAGTGAGAAAGGAAAGTGCTTATGTATTTTTGACCTGTGGAACACAAGCAGAGTTTATAATAAGTTATTGAACCATTTCATGCAGTCTGTTTCCACCTGTAGCATGTTGTATTTCTAAGTTTACATGTTCATGGATTTAAATAGTGTGTCCCTTGGTAGGTTTTGCTTGCAGTGGTTGTTACTCTAAAGATAATTGCTGAATGTTAGCGCTTATTTGGGTCATTGGTTTAACTTTGATCTTTGAAAGCTGGGCAAAATATCTTAGGTGTTTGTGTAAAGGCCACCTTATACCAGGTTTATGGCAAATGATAGAATAATCCTAATTCTAATCTGAAACAAGTTGTCTGTTTAGTTAAAATTATGTCAAAAGTAGTAGTCACAGAAATAGCAAATTTTTCTAGGTAATAAGTTATGCTCTATAGAAATTAAATTACTTAAGTCTTATTTTTGTGGTTTACAAATCAACATTACAGAGCTATATTTTCACAATAAAATTGCACCGTAGTGGAGGCCTAAAAATTTTGAATACAGACTCTACTGAATTATCGAGGGTTTGCATGATATATTGGGGAAAAATATGGGTATATGTATGATCTAAAGGGCTCTATACAGAGATGCTGTGCAGATGTATGGCATATATATATACATACATACACATATATATATATAAAATGTATACATGTTTATTTGTATGCAACAAAAATCCTTTTTACATACCAAGATTGTACCAATAAGGAGAGCATAATCCCTTAGATGTACATCTAACCCAAATACAGAAGTAATGAGAAATAAAGCTGTTAGGAAATAACATTTAAATAGGCATATATAATGTGTATGTGTGCACACACCCACTGCTCCCCAAAAAGCCATTTTTGTCTCTCAGTCCTGATGCCAGTGTGCAATCGATCCTGCATCTAGAATGAGTATTACTATGGCCTGCTGACTAACCTAAAACATAAGTTAGAAAGACCTCCTGGAGATGACTCTGTTACTTGCAGAGCAGTGGAGAAGAGGCTGTGTGTGACTCCAGCACCTCCCATTATAGTCTGCAGTTATTGAACAACTCCTTGTGGTTGGAGAGAAGTGCTGAAATTGCTTTTTTGTCCTTGGTAGTACAAAATTACTTTGTATACGATAAGAATCTAGTCACTTTTTTTTTTTTTGATCACATGAACTAGAGATTAAATAGCTATTAGTACAGTAATTACTGAGACAGGAATCTAATGGTGTGGTTGTGGAAAGCATCTTAGACACTCCTCACTCCAAGGTACTCTATAATCACATTTAGCTGACTGAAATACAGGCTGCTGCTGCTGATAGATGTGGCCTTTCCTGCCCCCCTTCCTCTTGCACACATTTCTACCCCATTCCTCGTAGTGTTGAAGTATTTCATGTAGCAGCACTGTGAGCTGAGTCTGTGTTGTGAGCTGAGTGAAAAGTAACCTGGAAGTAAAAAAGAAAAGAAAAAGGCGAGACCTGATGCTAGTCTGACTTGCATTACAGCTGTATCAACACTTGGACTTGAGTGGGGTAGACCGTATGAATGTATGGCTGAGGGGCAAAGTCAATACACAGCACTTGCCTCTTGGCAGCCGGCCACCCTTAGTTTCTGAATTCAGGGCTGGAATAACCACTCTTCAAGTGAGATCAGTAAACGTGCTTTTAGTGTTATTCTAACTGATGACACAGATATAAAAAGTCTTTGAAAAAACAGACTGCAGAAATGGGAATTCTCTCTCTGAGGATAAAATATAACTTGAAATGAATGTTGGTTACCGATGAGTCTCTTTTGCCTAGTTGTGTCGTCTTGGCAGTATCAAGACCTAAAAGTAAGATTCATTCCAGCTCATTTGTAACATATCCTTCATGTGCATAAAACTTGAATAAGTGACATTCTTTCCCTGGTATGTGTTCCATGAATTGATGTTTAAAGTTTCCTGTGGACTAGTTTTCAAAATAAATGTTAATATACATTAATAAAGCATTTCATAAGGAGTAGAGGTACTTACGGAGCAATTCTGTGAGATTTCAGACTTCCAGCTCAGGATAAAAATGAGGAGCTACAGAGTAGGAGGAGTTATTTAGCAGAATGCATATTGCAAAATGAAAATAAAGAGCTCAGTTCCAGAGAGTGAAGGTACAAGTATCGTTTAGCTTCAGTGAATGTTCCATGCTATGCCTTATTATTTCGTAATCAGCACTCTTGCAAAAATTCGCGGTGATTTCATTGGCAGCATTGCCAAAAGAAACAGTGCAATACCAGGTTCTCGGGGACTACTTCACCATTTCCTTGCATGTTGCAAAACTGGTCAAGATATGGCAAGAAAATGCAGCGTGTGTTTAAGTCTGCTAAAATGGTACATTATAGCCTGATGCTACACTGTATACTGATAAATATGGTTATAATTTTCTAGAATGCAGTAAGTATTTACGTGAAGAAATGTTACAAGTAATCGTGACTATCAGACTTCTGATTTACTCACGTGATCAAAGTGCTACAAACGGAGAAAGAACCAATGTGTGAGTTCGGTGGGATTATTTTTCACATTGGGAAAAGTGATGGTATTTGGCAACAAGCTTCAAACCATGTATTCCTGTGTTTGTTGCCCTGCGGTGTCAGTTGCTTTGCTATGTTCCATGGCATAAATGTATAATTCTAATAGTAATAGGAGTACTTTCTAAAAGAAGTATTATTATAATATTATATTGCAATAGAAATGTTCTTTGTGCGCTAATGCACGAAACCTGAGTTCATTAGACAGGCTGTATACACTAACAGTTGAAATTTTATTTATAGGCTAGTTTATCCCCCAAATCAAGATGTCTGTTAAAATCCAGAATTCTTCATTAAAATACGTTCTTCATGAATCCTTAACAGATTACCAGACTTGCAAGGGAGTGCCAGGTCTGGCTGGAGTTCTGCAGCAAAAGAGAAAATGATGCAGTTTACCTTTTCTTAGAAATGCTCAAAATTACATAAGTAGCTGTTCATCTACGCTGAAGAGGTGCTTAGTGGTACATTTCATCTGAAATGAGGAAGCTAATGTGTGGCACAGTCTGTTCACTGTCTACTGCAGAATATGACAGTGTCAGCGTTGCAACATGGAGATGTAATTGTAATTTGGATAAAAATACAGAAGCTAGCTTATATTTGAGGCTGCTTAAGCCTCTGGTTAATAAGCCTTGAGTGAGTTGTTGGATGACAACAGTGTTGAGGCCTCTCAACCCTTTGTATGGAGAACTGATCGAATGGGTCCTTTAAAGGATGCAGCCTCTTGATATTCTTAGATTTCCTCAGTTTGTACTGTTACTAGGTTGGGACATATTCTTTTTGATGGTTTAAGACCTTTGCTTTTTATGAATACTGACAACCAACGTTTATTGGCAGGGATATGCTACCTTAAAGAGCTCTTTAGTGAGCCTGAAGCTTACTAGTAAGTGATAGTATAGGAGTTTGGCACGAATGAATTTCTCAAGAGAGCTGAGTTAGATCTGAAGTATGCATAGATTGAAGTATGTTTTGAATGAAACGTGATTCAAAATATTGGTGAACTGGTGAGATTGCCAGAGTTTGCACATCCATAGTTCTATGTGGTCATGGAAAGGCACAGTCAGAGATGTCTGACATGTCCCATTCCTTTCTGAGTTTATGAAATGGCAAAAAACATTAAGCAAAAATCAAAATAAAAATCAGAATTCTCTTTATACAAAGGCACAGACCTGAGCAATCATGTCGTATTGCAGCTCAAAGCTCAGTGTGTTTTGAGTCTTTTCCCAACTTTTCTGCTTTTGTGTGCTGCTGAATTCAGTGGGAGTTGTATATAGGGGATAATGGAGTTCTTCATCTATCAGCGGTATTGGCCTCTCACGAGGAAAACCGAGGGAGGATGTTGCAATCTCCTTTTTATATCTGCTTGTATTGCTGTGAAGAAGTTTTGATTCTTCCCAGTTAAGAACACTAAGCACTTTTAATTTTGATTTTTTTTTACCTCATTTATGGTAATTTCTGTTCTGTAGTCCTGCTTGTGCTATCCATGTGGCTTTTGTTTCATCGTCAGTGTCATCAAAATCTATTTGAAAACAGATGAAAAATACTAATTTAGCTTTTGAGCTGATTTTGACTGTCATTTACCTTTGTCCATCTTCACCAAATAGCGATCTGGCTATTTTGTTTTGCTGTACCGTGGTAGAAAAAACTTGTCCAGTCCCATTCAATCTTTCAGTTGTCATAGAGGTTAAAGAACCCTGGTAACCCTCCTTGCATTTCTTGGTTCTTTGCTTATAATTAGTAGCCCACTTTGAGATGGTGATTCATTTAATCATGTCTAGAGTCCCCTCTTAATAGCTGGAATACAGATTCCCAGTTATATGTTCTCCTGCCACAATAGCATTTTTTTTTTTTTAACCTGCTGCTGTATTCTCATTTGCCATATTTTCTGTCTTGACTAGTGTGTGAAGATCATCTATTTTTACTCAGTTTAAAACTGTTCTTATCAGTTGTGTCAGCTTTAATCCCAGAGAGCTATTTCCTTGCGTATTCAACTGGAATCCATATTTTGAAAAGTGACTTCTGTCGATAATATATCCCAGTAGTCACAGGACTTTCCTTATAGCACTCAGTCTTTAGCTGCCAGTTAAAGTTTATTCTCTTATTGAACCTCTTATTTCTAGAGAAAGGTGTAAAAAGCCTATTAAGTTCATAAAAGTATCTACTGCTTTAAGATTCTTCTCTGAAGCAGTGCTTGGTAGTTTTTTTTTCTTTCCAGTGGGAACCAGACAGTACTGTTTGTTGTTTTCCAGATTTCTTATGATGCTTCTCAGTTGCAAGTCCTGCCAGCTGCCTTTTCATGTGTTGTTGTGAATCTCCAGCCTTCTTCTCCGTGTTCCGTTTTCATGAGCTTTCAGAGCTAGCATCCCTTTTCTTCTTCCTTCCTACCCTTAATTCTCATTTTTCTTGCCAGGGGGCCAAACCTCCTTCTCAGTTCTATTTCACATTCCCAAGTCAGTCCAGTACTTTGACTTGTCCTTGTCTTTTGCCTCCATTGGCTGCCATCCTCAGCTGGCAATGCTTTTCATCTCCTCATGTTCAGTATATTTCTGAAATCTTCAGCTGTATGTGCATGATCTTTTCTCCTGTCTCCCCTTTCATCCCTAAAGACACATTAGCTCTAACATCATCTACTGAATTCTCAGTTTTTATGAGCCCATGCTTCCTACATCTTTCAGGTACCCACGCAAGGACAATGAAGATTCCATTATTTCCTTATCCTTATCCTATATCCTTATTCTACTACACTTTAGGGATGACCACGCTCCTTTAGTGCAGGCTCATTGCCAGGACCTATCCATCCCTGAATTGCAGTAGCAACCAGAGGAGCTGGTTGCTCTTCTGACATCCAGTCTGTATTTACTGTCTATTTATTGACCTGCTTTAGAATGCTAAGTCGAACCCAGATTATCCGCTGTTCTCAGAAGTGATAACGGCATTGTCCTGTAAGCTATTTGTGCCTTGGAACTTCATAATGTCTCCTGGTAAAGCTATTCCACTTTGTGTAAGCTATTGTAATGTTAACTGAGGCAGGAACAAGAACTGAAATTACCTCCTCCTTTGAAGTGCCCTGACCACCTATATGCATAGTCATTGTATAGTCTATCAAGGAGGAGCTTTACTATTCTGAAAAGCAGGTGACTTGGCAAGTTAAGCACTAGTTTTCTATTTCAGTTGTTCTTCTCTTGGTGCCTGCACAAGAATTTTTGTTTAGTACATATATGACTAAACTATCTTTTAGTTCGTTCCGTCTATAAAGAAATTTACAACGAAAAATCTCAATACTACATCTATAGCATTTATAGCAACTGTGACTGCACTGTGGAAATACAGATTTTCACTAATCTGAGTAATGATGAAGTCCTAAATATTTCAGTTAACAAAATGTGAATATGTTTTATGAAAAGAAGAAAAAACAGTTTCAAAAAGAGGCTCTAAGTCTGAAAAGGTGGGAGAGTGGTCTCTAAACCAGAAAGGCCTCCTGGATACTCTGAGCACGGTTTCAGAATATGAGCTGTACGTGAAGGAATTCCATCCACTTTTTTGTCCGTGTTTTGTGGAAATTTATACATGTTCAGAACATGTCTGGTAAATCGGATCTGGCAGGTAGGTGTTAAACATCTCTTTCCTGTGGTCTGTGGAATTTAGATGTGAACTGCGAGTCTGCCAAGGTGGTAATGCTAGGATTTGGATAGAGTTCTTGAGGACTTTATCATCCTTTGCAAATACTTTTATCATACTTTGCAAATTTATGGGCTTAGGGTTTGTAGGACAAGATATTATTTGGTCTTAGGTTTTGAGAATGGCATAGTGCCTAAATGCTGGATGGGTTTAGAGACAGCCTGGACCTGCATCCATGGGTCAGTTGATTCAGTGATTAACTACAGTTTCAATGTGGGTGGGGTTAAGCTCTGTTTTTCTAATCTGATACTGTTTAACTTTGGAATTTATAATAAAAGAATCCTCTATGGCTGGTAAACTTCTCTCGGTGGAAGTACTTTCTGATTGTAACTGGCTCACTTCTTACTCGTATCTTGGACACATGAAATTAGATTGGGTGTTTTTAGTCATTGGCTACAAGGCAGGTTTTCCATCATTGTAACTGTTCAGAACCCCTTCCAATTTTTCAGAATCATTTGAAACTGACATCAGGATCAAGGACTGTCGTAAAAATAACTAAAGTTAGTTGCTTTCCATGTGTCTGGGACATGCAGGTTGATCTTCTGCCACTTTGCCATTCTGTATTTGGCAAAATATTTGCTCTTCTCTCTCATTCTTTCTTTTATGAAATAGGGACTGTGACTTTGTGTAAAGTAATGAAAAAATTTTGTGTAAGATCTAGCTTACTATTTATGATTGCACTATTTTTGTCACTTGCAGATATTACTTTACTTTTTTGTTCTCTGACAGTGCACAGCAGGACAAATCTCTAACCCCCCCGCTTCCCCATTCATTTTTGTACACAAAGGGATAGAGCTTACATAGCTGAAGCTCTCAGCATGGTTACTTCAGAATCGGTGGGGGAACTGCTGCTCTTTGCCGGTTGTACAACTCCTTTCTTTCCGTCCTTGTCTACTTCTGCTCTTTGCTGTCAAAAGTACCCCCAACACTTATTTTAATGATTGTTAGTAGTTTGCGAGATACAAAGATTTGTAGAGGGTGCAGAATTGGCAAGGATAGCTGAAGGAGATAGTAACAGCAGTGCAAGAATAAAATGGAGAATCTATTCATTACGGCCAGGTAAATGGGACTTCTGTGGACCTGAAAATGTTAATGAATTAGGATAAAGTTCCCAAACAAACTTTACCGGAAAAAACTTAGATTTAAAAAAAAAAAAAAAAAGGTTAAGTTGTAGTTCACTCCCTTGGTGGCCTCTAGTAGGTGCTTGCCAAGATACATGTGGGTCAAGTTCATTTTTTTCTATAATGGAGGTGTGAGGCTGTGAAGCTGTTTCAAGAAGATAGTCCTGGCCGATACAGAGAGCTGGAACTCTAGAAGAAACTCTCACAAGAGCCCACTGCAACTTGTGCCCAGCACAGGTTACACAATACAGGTTACAGTCCGAAGGAAGTAAACCTCTATCACATTCCTTGACTCTGATCCAAATAGGACCTGACACCAAAAGTAAAATGCACAAAGAATGCTCCCTTACCAGAAGAAAGGGGTACCTGGGAGCCTCATTAGAACTGAAAATAAGTAAAAATATAAAAGAAGGAATAAACGGTGATTCACTTTGTAACTGCAGGGGCCCAGGGAAAAAAAGGAGGGAAGAAAAAAAAAAAGGAAAACAGTAAAAATAGCTAGTTTTGATTCTATTAGAATTTTTAATGCTTTTTGATGAAATAGGTCTAGAATAATTCTTATGCTATATGGCAAAGAAAGCTTAGATTAAAATCAAATTGACCAGATAAATGTGGCAAGAAGTAGGACAGAATTCATATAGATTGAAATTTTGGGTCTGGTAGGACAAGTATAGTATTAGCTATATTATGAAATATCTAATCATGATAAGGCAAATCAGAAATCCTATGATGATAGGAAATATAGTGATAATGGATGACTTCAATTAGCTCCACACTGACTGAGTGAATGTCAGGCTTGGTTATGAATATACCATCAGTAGCTGCTACTTAAGGAATTTACGGGATAAAAAGCAACTTGTGACTTGTCCTGAACTGCATGTAGAACATGTTCATAATAATATTGATGAGGAGCCAGTTTGTGAGGGTGACCACAATGTGCTCATTTCCAAAATGAGTGTGGGAAAATCCTGCATTTAATTAAAAGGTAAAATAAAAAACTATATGAATGTGAGCAGCCTTATTAAAAAGATGCTAAATGTGTAGCTAAAAGAGTAAAACTTTTCCAGGTGGAATAGTTGTTATTATTATTAAAAAATATTTATTTTGACAGCTTAGAGCAAATGCATGCTGTCTCTAGAAAAAAGTCTTGGAAGAACAAAGAAAAGCTGCTATGGGTAAAAAATAGAGTAAGGAAGGAAGGGTTCTGAAAATATGAAGAGTTCCATAAAGCTAAGACCATAGTAAATGAGAATAGAAAGGATCATCCCCGGCAGTGCAAAAAATATGACAAAAAACAGGATAAGGGTGGTCAAAAAAGATTGAAGAGGTATAAAAATGAATAGTAAATCACTTTTTGAACACATTAGGAAACTAAGGTTACTAAAGATCTGTAAGCCCAAAAGATGGTCAACAGATAGGAGAGAAGAGAGTATATAGCTGAAAATAATTATTATTTTTTTGTATATAGGGTCACTCTAGGAGAACTTGGTCAGTTTTCCAAATGGTAATCCTTTTCAATGGGGGAAATACTGGAGGAGCTTTTTCAAATAAAGTTACTGATGAATTAGATTTTTGAGCAAATGGACAAAAAGGACAAGAATAAATCTCTGGATACAGATGATTTTTCCCTTGTGAGCTCTAAAAAGCTCATGGGGGGAAAGCGCTGAATTACTGAGGTACTAATCTTTTAAATCTGTCTTTGTACCAAAGGACTAGAAGGTTGCTAATGTGTGATGGTCGCTCTTAGAACAGGCCCTCCAGGGAATATCCAAGGAACTACATGTCAGTAAATGTGCTATCAGATAAGCTGATACAAACTATTCTGAAGACTATCAATATTGGATGGACACATGGAAAATATATACTCAGGATGAGCCATCATATTTTACAAAAGGATATCAAGTCTGTCGGTATTCTTTGGGTTCAGTAGACACATGGACAAGAATGATCTTGCTGATATAGTCATTTTAGACATCCAAAAAATGTTTGACAAGATTTCTCACCAAAAATCTTCTAAGAAACTAAGGCACCATGGGATAACAGAGAAAGTGCTCATATGGAACTGGGGAAAAGGAGAGACTGGACAGAAGGTTGTTTGTCGCTGTAGAAGGAATTCACCAATGGAGGCTACCAGTTTGTGCTGGAACATGCTGTTTAGCATATTCATAAATGAGCTGAAAGAGTGAATACTGAGGCAACAGAGTTTGCTGATAATACTATCTGCAGATAGTGAATCACAGAATCACAGAATCGTTTAGGTTGGATGGGACCTCTGGAGATCATCTAGTCCAACCTCCCTGTTCAAGCAGGGTCACCTAGAGCATATTGCCCAGGATCACATCCACACGGGTTTTGAATATCTCCAGCGAAGGAGACTCCACCACCTCTCTGGGCAACCTGTTCCAATGCTCTGTCACCCTCACAGTGAAGAAGTCTTTCCTCATCTTCAGATGGAACTTCCTGTGGTTCAGTTTGTGCCCATTGCCTCTTGTCCTGTTGCTGGGCACCACGGAGAAGAGGCTGGCCTCATCCTCTTGACACTCCCCCTTCAGATACTTGTACACATTGATGAGATCCCCTCTCAGTCTTCTCTTCTCCAGGCTGAACAGGCCCAGCTCTTGCAGTCTTTCTTCATAGGAGAGGTTCTCCAGCCCTCTAATCATCTTGGTAGCCCTCTGCTGGAAGAGCTGCAATGTAATCTCAGAATGCTATGGTAAAACAGTGGATACAATTCAATGTAGATAATGATGCCCTTTTAAAAAAAAAAAAAAGTCCTAATTTTGTATGTGCTGGGGTGTGTTGTGTGTGTATTACCACTTATAATGAGATTTAGGGTTATAATAGACACTCTTACAGAAACATGAGAACAGTGCTCAGTGGCAGCAAAAATCAAATGGAATATTATGAATTACTGTGAAAGCAATGGCAAACAAAATGGAGAACCTCATTATGCAACTCTGCAAATCCATCATGTACCTTCATTGTGAATATAGTGTGGAATGCTAGTTTTTCAAATTAAAAAGAATATTATTAAATGAGAAAAGGCTTGAAAAAAGGAGATGAGGATAACGTGAGAGTGAAGAATCTGACTTCTATTTTTTTAACAAAGTACAAGAAAATAAAAAATAGAATTATTTTCATGTGTGATGTGGCTGAAGGGACATCCTCTTATTTGTGTGTGGCTACATCCTTGCTAAGTGATATGTGAAGCAAAGCATGAAGAAAGAGGCTACTATGTATCCCAGGACTAACTCTTGACAAAATTGAATTTTTTTTATGTGAAGCAAGGAAGTTCAGACATATGCATGTGCAGATACTGTTCTTTGACCCTGGAGACATGATAGAGTACCCAAAATACTACAAGAATGCATGAAAAATATAGACCTGGGTCCAGGGTCCATTATCCATGGACCCATGGAGATGATCATGCAGCACCTCCAGAAAACAAAGAAAACCCCATAGTTTGGGGACAGACAAGAACTGTAGCGGAACTGCATCATTCTGCAAGAGTTTACAAGACCTCAAAATATATCCAAGTATGGACTAAGAGGATGGTAACACTGCTGCTGGATTGGAATAATTCTTGATAAAGGCAATGTGTAACATTACAGTATCAATCTGAAATCAAATGGGCTAGTTATTAATTTTAAGTTGAGCACTGGCACATAAGCCAATGTGATGCCAAGGACAAGCATTAAAATATAAGACATAGGTGACCAGAGGAGGGTGGGCAAAATTCAGGGCGAAGACTTCTGAACGTGGTATCACTGAGGGAATGTGGTAAATAAAAGTATAGGTAAATAAACAAGGCAAAAATACATGAAAGGGTCAGAATGAAAAGATAATAAAATATTGGCAACCCTTTTCAGCAGGAGAGGGCACTCACTGGAAGAGTGAAGACATTTGAGGAAATATTTAAGAGCATCATCCTGGAAAAAAAGGAAGCCTTTAGCATGCACAGCCAGAGCTGAATGCACTCAGCTCTTTTGTGACTTATGTCCTGCAGCAGAGCTTGATATGCGTGTTCCTCTGGAGAGCTTAAAGCAAGTAACTGTAGCCACAGAGTGGGTACAGTTGTTCTTTGTAGGGGGGGAGAAAAAAACCCCAAACCAATAAAGCTCTTTCCAAATTCATACATCTTTAATAACTGTGTATGCAAAAAGGGGAACATTTTCAGTACTTAAGGTGGAGATATCCAATAAGAGATCGTTGATGCCAATTTTTTTTACTTTCGTGATGCAGTTTATGAACAGGAGGTTTATAAACATATCCATACATATGTTGCAGTCCTCTAGGAAACAATATTGCTGTTTTAGATTGCTGTATTAGTTATAACTGGCACCCCATTCATTTCATAACCAAAAAATGATAGAAAGTTAATCCTACAGTGAGCTCTGAGATCCATATACATAACCTTTCGATTTGGGGCAAAACTCTAGAAAAGCATGACCACAAGATACAAGGGAGGCTTTGAAAAGAGCCTGAGCTCTGAGCTGAAGTGAAACAGGGAAAAATATAAACTGACTCACGTTAACAGCATTCCTTGGAAGAGCCAAATATGTTTTAAGTGGACTTCAGATAAACCTGGATGTTGAAGAGGCTATTAAGACTTTTACCATAGGAAAATGTATAAAAATAATGCCTTAGAAATGTGCCAAAATACAGGCAAACATAAAGCAGAAAAGCCTATTTGGGGAGAAAAGGAGAAAAAAAATCCTATGTGGTAAAGTGAACACAGAGTAGTTAGGCTTGGTTGCCCATCTCTTCTTTCACTCCTCTGAGAAAGCCCTCCCCGAATTACACTGTCATCAACAGTCATGATGAATCCAAGTCTATTTTGGCTGGACATTATCTACTTTAATAATATCTATCTGTGAAACAGAGTTGAACAGTCAGCAGACTAGGCTGTTTGCAGTGAAGTATTGGTACAGATTTGCCACCGCAGGGTTGTGAAGATCGTAAAGTCCCTCCTGAAGAAGAATGTGGGCTCTAATCACTAGTTAGTATACCTAAGCTATGGGGGGGGAGAGGGCAAAGTGAAGCTTGGTTTGCTGCCTGCTACCATTTTTCTTTTCACAGAGAGCTGAAAATACCTGTATTGGCACAGTTAGAAAGTTACGCTACAACTGCTGGAGGCTTTCAGGTGTATACAAAGAGAGCAAAGCAAAAACCTCAGGGTTTTGGCATCCAGGAGACAGCCGTAATTCCTAACAGTAATGCTGTGCTATGGTATGGTGCTGAATGATTCTACAGTGGCAAACAACAGTTGGAAACAAAGTTGTGTTGAAAAAGACAGCCCTCCTGTTATAGTAACACGTACTACAGAGAAGTTGGCATCTTCATCTCCACATTCAAGTAGTGGTGCTGTTTTGCTCAGGAAAGTGTTAGTCATCGAGTGGGTGGAGTATTGGGATAGGAAGGGACCTGCTGGTTAGGGCTGAGTCCCATCGACTCTACAGCCGTTTTGTAGTGTCCTTTTCCTAACCTGAGATGTAACGATGACTTCACTACTGTTTGATAATATCACAGGACACCTCAGAACATGAGGTAGGAGGTTATTTAATTGTTTTCTAGGCAGGGAAGACATAAGGATCAGTACCTTAAACCACCTTTGGAAGAGATATGTTCGGAAATGGCTGTTGGATGGTGTAGAAGCTCATAAAAAGCCCACATAGCCAATCAGTTAGATCTCAGACATCAAATGAAACATACTTTTGCCAGGCTTCTTGGCTCTGAATAACACAGATCTCAAGGCACAGAATGCTTTTCTGTGTTTGTCTCACTGAATATTTCAGACTGGAATTGCTAAAACAGGAAAAGTTGCAGCGAATCCCAGTAAAATTACCAAGAGCTTAGTGTTAACAGGCGTTCTGCGAGGAGCAGTTAGTCAGTTCAAATCTCCTCCGGTTGAAAGTGGTTCAATAGGTCTGTTGTAAATTTGGTGCTCTTTGGCGAAAAAGGATCCACTTCCTTGATTTTGTGTCTAACCGTAGCTCTCTGTTCCACTGTTTTGCTGCTCGTTGCAGCACCCATGGTAGAAAGAAAATGTTTCATGTCACAGAAAATGAAATATTTTGTTTTGGCCCAAAAAGAAAATAGATTTTATTTTTTTCATTTTGGTGAGGAGAAAACAAATGTTTTCCTACGGGCTAGTGTCAAAACTGACTTTCTAATTTTGCTTTTTCAGGGTTTTTTGTTTGTTCTCCAAACAGAAATCCATTGTTCGCTCAGCCCTGCTTTGTGTGTCTTAGTGATCAGCTGCTCCCGCACTCATTTTCAGGGTGAAGGGTTGAGCCCTTAAAATGTGCACTGAGCCCTTGCACATCGGAGGGGAAGGGGTTTGGGCCATTTGCATGCTGCTGACCTTAGTGCAGTTTAAAGCAGTGTCCATCTCCATGTAGACACTTTCTTGTAGGGAGGTAGGGTGGAGAATGAAAGGAATAACACAGTGCTTTAGGTGTATCTGAAATGTTATGAAGTCAGCTAAAATGAAAAAAACTACATGTAGGCTGAAATAAGTGTATTCATGAAGCCTTCAGTACTGATTAATAGAAGTAATGCCATATCTTTGGTAAAAATGACACAGTTCTGATTAGAAATAAGTCATGAGTCTATAAATAATCTTCAGATCAGTAAAACTGTAAAACTTTTTGTGCATTCAGAATATGCTGCCAGGAAGGGTAGGTTAAATACAGAGAACGCTGTATCTTACAGTAGATATCAGCGTTCAGCTTCTGTCAGAGGACGTGCCTTAAAATGTTACTGTTGGAACACACCAGTACTGATTACCTGTTTTTTTCTATATTCAACCTATGTTACACAGGTGACTTTGGAATGTGTCTCATTTTGGGCAAGGATAAATTGCAGCTTGATTAAATAAGGCTGTTTTGGCACTTCCACAGAGTAGCTGGTTTTCGTTTAGAAAGGACCATTAGATCATGTAGTTCAGGCTGCTAAGGTAACAATCTGTAGATCGCTACATGCATAGAGCTTAACAATTGATAACCTGTAATAATTTTTCAGAAAGGTGGGCAACCTAAATTTCAAGGCTATAAGAGAAGATACATTTATTCTATCTCACTGTTAAAAACTTGTGATTTATTTCTATTTGAATTTGTCTAGTGTTATCTGTGAGCTACTGGTTCTGCTTTTAGCATTCTCCCCTAGATTAAAGAGCCTTTTAACACCCAGTGTTTTGTTCCAGGGAATATACTTGTTCACTGTAATGCAATCACTGCTTAATCTTCTTTTGATAAACTAAACTGATTGAACTTCGTAATTCACTTGCTGTAAGGCTTTTGCATCATTTTTGCAGTTTCTCCCTGAACCTTTTTAGTTTTTCAGTATCTTTTTTATTTTAGTGATGCTAGAACTGCTACACCTGTACTGTATTTCTCAGCAATGACAGAGAGAGGTAAAATAATCCTAGTGCTCTTATGTACTGCTAGTCTATTTACATATGCAAGATCTACATTATCTGTTTGTGCAGCAGAAGCACACTGGGAATTTGTGTTCAGTTGTTTGCGCGCCATGACTCCTAAATCATTTTCAAAGTCACTGTTTTCCGGAATATAGTCTTCAGTTTAGTAATATGACTGGTATTCCTTTCTCCTATATCTGTGACTCTGCATTTGGCTATATTAAGGCACACGTTATGGGATGGGGCTTAAACTTATTAGATCAGTTATCAGATCACTTTGCATAACTACCCTCTCCTCTTTGCTGACTATTCTGCTAAATTTTAGCTAATCTACAAATCTGATAATGAATCTTAATTCCAGATCATTTATGAAATGCTGAAAAGCATCAGCCTGTGGAACATACTAAGTCATTACTACTTAATGATTTTCAGTCACAATTATTATTTAAGTTCCATCAGTTATCCATTTCTTTACTCATTTAATGTTTCTGAGTGACTGTGCAGAGTGCTAGATTTTTTGCTGCTTTGCTAAAATTGTTTTAGAGACTGCTTATCTACTGTTAACATCTGTCTTGTGTGGTCACTCAAATGCAGTTTTAAGCACCTTAAATCAAATGTTGAAGTTCCTACTTCCTACAAGTTGGTATTTTTGAGATATTTATGATACATGAGTGGCAGCCCTCTTTGTTTATAATTGAAGAATGACAGAATCGTTGAGGTTGGAAAGGACCTTTGGAGATCATCTAGTCCAAACCCCCTGCTCAAAGCAAGGTCACCTAGCTGGACCTTGTGCTCCTGACCACAGGCCTTTGAGCCTGGCAGTTCAGCTAGTTTTCAGTCCAATATCAACTGCTCTCTCTTTGTCCCCCAAGCCTGTCATTTAGTCACAGAAGGCTATTGGTTGGTCAGGCAGGATTTCCCCTTCATAAATCCATGCTGACTACTCCAGTCATCTTCTTGTCATTAATGTATTTGGAAATTGCTTCCAGGCAGATTTGCTCCATCACCTTCCCAGGGATAGAGGTGAGGCTGACTGGCCTGTAGTTCTCTGGATCTTCCTCCTCACTCTTCTTGAAGATAGCTGTGACATTTGCTTTCTTCTAGTCCTCTGGAACTTCCCCTGAGAGCCATGACCTTCCTAAGATAATCAAGAGTGTCCTCCCAAAGACATCAGCCAGCTCTCTCAGTATTCATGCATGCATCCCGTCAGGTCTTGTGGACTTGTCTGTGTTCGGTTTACTTAAATGTTCCCTAGCTTGATCCTCTTCTACTGAGGGTGAGTCTTCCTTGCTCCAGATATTCCCACTGGTCTCAGGGACCTGGGACTCCTCAAGGCAAGTTTTGCCAGTAAAGACTGAGGCTGCGAAGGCACTGAGAAGTACCTCAGCCTTTTCCATTTCCTCTGTCACCAAGTCCCCTGCCCCATTCAGCAGCCGTCCCGTATTTTGTTAGTCTTCCTTTTGCTGCTTGTGTATCTGTAGAAGCTCTTCTTGTTGTCCTTCATGTCCCTCACAAAATTCAACTCCAGATGGACTCTGGCTCTCCTAAACCCATCCCTGCATGCTCAGATAGTGTCTCTGTATTCCTTCTGGGTGACCTGACCTTGCTTCCATGTCCTGTATGCTGCTGTTTTTTGTTTGAGTTTGGTCAGGAGCTCCTTGCTCACCCCTGCAGGCCTCCTGCCTCCTTTTGCTTGACTTTCTGCATGTGAAAATGGACTATTCTTGAGCTTAGAGGAGGTGGTCCTTGAAAATCAACCATTCTGAAAGCATTTATAGGTTTGGCTATGCACAGTAAAGCAGAGCCTTGGAATGTCAAACAGTGAAGGAATAGAACTGCTTTAATGTTAGGTGTTGTCAATTTGTGGGTTAAATGGAAATACTGCAGGAATACTTTTCTGCTTTCATTTCTGTCTGCACACAGAAATATAGAGGTGTCTGAAAAATGTAAAATGAAAGGATTCAGAGAAGCAGATCCAAACTCATCTGTGAAGTTTTGGCTCTGAACAAAAAGCATGCAAGTATAGGGTAGCTGCAAATGTAAATACATTTGTATAGATGTATAGAATCATCTTTGATCTTACTGAGTTACTCTAGGTATGATGTAATTCCTGACAGGCCTCCAAGGCAATGAATGTGTCTTCATTTCAAACAAATGCAGCTTTCTAAGATACAAGATAATTTCTGCATTGTATAATTACACAGTTGATCCTTCTGATTGCCATTGTCTCCTATCAAGCAATCGTTTCTTGTTTTGCAGATCTAAATAAGACAGCATGAAAAACTGCATTTTCCTTCATATGAATGGGAGAGGAAGGCGTAACGTGTGTTTATATGTGTACATGTGTTTTCAGAAATACAAGGGAAGAATAATCACTAACATTCTGCCTTCTTATGACGGTCCTCAGCACTCAGTTTTTGAAGTTTGAGAAGGGAGATTTGCTATATTTTCCTTTTTAAAATTAGACCGCACTGTTATTTGACATCACTTCCATGGAAACAGATTAGAAGTATCAAATATTCAAGTCCCGTAATATGTCAAGGAAAAAAAATAGAGGACTTTTTGTAGGAAAAAAAAGCCCTTTCCATGTTAATATTTCAATTCTTATGAATTAGTTCCATAGAGAAACCTGAAAATAGAGATACGTATAAAAGTATATTTATATTTAGATATGATATGTAGTTGAGAAGCATGTATGCTTCAGTGAAAATGTTAGGAGTCTGAAAGATTTGAATGCATGAGATAGTTCATTTTCGGTGTACTGTTTCAGCTCAGACTCACTCTTTGGACTAAGGTTTATGCTTGTTCAAAATTTTTCATATTTATATTTTCCATTAAATTCCATTCTTGTAAGTCCACTGGCTTTGGAATAATGATCGCTAGAAGACAGCTAGCTCTATCATTATTCAAATATGAAAGTTGCATAAGGATACGCCAGTAAGAGGAGGTAATGGTCTGTTTTGTTTTATCTGATTGTTTTAGCACCTTGCAATTTCCTCAGCCATCAGACTAGCCAAAAAAGTGTGAGTCTGAAAATTAGAAAAAGATGGGGAAGTAATTTGATGCTGCCCGTCCTATATATTTTGGCAACAGACTGTGAAAATGTGCAAGAATGTTTGCAAGTGGTTTGAATGAGTTTGTGGAAAGATGTGGATCTGAGGTACCTTTTTAAAAATAAAATAAAACACTCTTAACACAAGAAGAGCTTTTTATGTTTCCCTGGTGTGAAAATTACTAGCAGCTACAGGCAGTCCTCCTCTGGGAATTTGAAGCCTACTGTCTGGTCTTTCAATCAGATTAGTTAGTGATACTGGAAGGAACTAATGATACTTGGAGGAACTGTGCTTAGCTTATGACAACAAAAGGCTCAATTGGCCTCATGTGGCTAACAGCTCACAGACATCTGGCGTAAGCTATTTTCCCATGGAATTAATTTTTGTTGAATTTATATCCCAAATCTTTGCCTCTCTAATGTAGGACTTGGAGGAAATTAGAGGAGGAAAAAATAAATACTGTGTCAACGTTTCAACTTTAAGTTGATAGGAAAGGAAAAAATACTAGGTTTGTGCCTCTTCAATTTTGCTTTGTAATGTTTTAAGAAAGACTGATGATCTATTAGTTCTTGACTTCTTTGGAGGGCGATGGTGATGAGAAAGATTAGCTTTTTTTCTGCTCTATATTTATTCTTAGATGTATTGGGGATGTTGTGGTGTGATTAACTCATGTGATCTAACTTATGTTGCTCCTGGTGGATGAAGCGACTGGAAATCTGGTAAAAATGCCTGGTGGATAATTTTCCCTTGGTAGTCAATTTTTCCAATGGTGTGGAGCTATCACAGTATTTCCAGTACTATCTTCTTGCTGGCTGGTGTTTGAAAAGGTGAAAGAGAACAGACAGAAAAGTGTACACAGGTTGACTATTGAAACAGTCCCTTGTGAAGATGGCTATAAGATACAGCACATTGAATGGACAAAGAATTTCCGTTCTTTCCTTCATTTTGCTCTTACTTTCCCTAGGAGGATACAGAGCAGTGATATCGGAGCTTGGGATTTTTCCAATCTGTAATTGAAGGTATGGGAAAGTTAGATATTTAACTAAATAACTTTCTTTTATGTACTAGTAATAAATTTGTTCCCACTGTGAGTAATTGTTTTCAATCTGAAAGTAGCTTGAAGATTGCTGCTTCTGTTTCAGATGTGAAAAGGACATGTTTTGCTGGAGAGGTTGTCTGGATTTTAAAATCATCAGCTGATATCATTAAAAATATTTCCATTTCTTAAGTATCTTACCTCCAATAATGATTATTCATTGAATTAGTAAAGAAGCATATAAATAAAAGAGAGAAAGGTTTGGAACAGGCTGGGTAATTTACTGGGACCTATCCACAAGTCCCCTTTTAGCTGCAGTTGCGCTGGCCTGAGAAGTTACTCCCAGCAGATTATGGCTGTCCTCTACTAGAGTTCACCATCCTCTCTGATCATCTGGCTGAGCTGTGTGTGCCTGTTTCCTAACTTGTTCTCTAATGAAAAGTATATGGGCTATGTTAAACAGTAGTCTTGAAACTGTGATTTTTGCTATCCAGCTCATTTTTGTCATGCAGTAGCTCACACAGATATCTTAAATGGCAGATCAGAGAAGGCAGTGATCTCTGAGCATGTCTATACAGTCAGATGTAGTGAAAAACTGTCCTTGTTTGCATTTCTAGTTGTCAGCTTGCATTTGGCCAGAACTACTTAGACACAACATTACGTTTCTGTCCAGCTGTATTTGTCTTTTCCCCAGCTGAGAGGCAATGTGTACTAGCGGAGGCAGAGCGCCACAATAACCCAGCTTCCATGGGTCTTTTTCTTCTAGCTGTGTTCTTTCAGCATGTGAGCAGTCAACAGGGAAGGAGCTATTGAATTTCATGATGCACCTAAAAGTTCTATGTGCGATTTCAGTTTAGCATGCAAACGGGTGTTTGTTTCACCTGCTCTTTTACTTATGGCTTCTAAAGCATGATGTCCTTCTTTGCTATTAAAAGTAGTTCTCTCTTGAGAGCTACTCAAAATTCCAAAGTTATCGTTCTAAGATAAGGCATCATAGCTCTTTTTAGTCCTTTTAGGTGTTTAATACGACATCCACTAGCAACCTACATGTATAAACATTTGAAGTATCATGGTGTCACTGCCTGTTCTATTGTTATGTGAAATTAGTACGTTATTCTCCTAGCTTGTCATTTGAAGAAGCATAGGTAGCAGGCAGTTGGTCAAACACAGGCTTTTAGTCCCAATTTTATGCAATGAGCATCTGTTTCTCCAGAGAGTTCTGGACCACCCCAGTCTGTGGGCCATATCTGCCATACGGTTGTCTCAGATGCCTGAAATATCTGAACGAGCACTGGTTGCCACTGGCTGCCAGCGCTGTTTAGCAACAGTCTGCCACCCATGATGTCAGCGACTTCAGAGGTAAATGAGAAGCCTCGATATTTAAGAAACTGGATGGTCTCTGAAAAAGGTCTTCGTGAAGATCTGCTTAAAAGTCTGAAATGATGTATTTATGTTAGTTTAAGCGGTAAGGTAGGAATGAACTATGTAGAAAGTCAGGAAAAAAATAAGGTCAGAAAAAGAAAAAGTGAAATGGGCGAAGAATTTAAGCAAAATATTGAAAGGTATTAAAGTCATTCATAAACTTCAAGGGAGAAGTCCTGCAGAAAAAAATAGGCTATTAGAAATCAGGAAGAGGATTAAATTAATGGCAACTCATAAATGACATAAATTCTGAAACTTTTCAGAACTCTGTCTTTAATAAGAAGAATAAAAAATATTGCCTCATTAGAAATTGCAGAACTTGAGATTTGTATTAGGAGAATAGCATAATTAAAAATCACCCAGACATGCAGAAGATGGACTAGACAATTTTAACTGTTTTTCTCCATCTCTTAATTCCATGCATCTATAACCAGAAAAATAATTATTGATAAAGGGCAAGAAAATGTTGGGAAATATATACATGTATAAACTGCTGCTCTGAGTAGTCAGGACATCCCCTATTTTAAGGAGTTAGCAGATAAAACTATTACATAAACCTCTGATAATTATTTCTGAAGCCATGGAGGCTGCAGATATACTGAAAACAAAGCCAGTGTAACATTAATCTTTAGGAAAGTGTCATCCTGAGGAAGTTCATCAGTGATATGGAAAGCAGTGATATGGAAAGCACTTGCACAGCTACAATAACCTCTTGAAATAGCTTGAGTTCCCACTAACTGATGTTCTGTCAGAGAACTTCAGCTTGGCTTGAGACCCTTGCTCTGCTGAAGTGAGCCGTCCAAGTCCATGCCGATTTCTCCCACACACCTTGTTTGCTTCTATTCACCTTAGACAAGATAGTTCATGAAGGTACGAAGACAGTGCTGGAGGATTGTCTTAAATAGGGGAGTGAGATGGCATAGTTCATACCCACATTGTCTGTATCTCGTTTGTACATCCCTGTTTCTCTGCCAAGGGAGCTGTGTGGTTTATTCCACACTGGAGCTCAGGAACGAACCGCTACGCGTGTGATGAAGCTGACAGTGGGTTTACGCCATTCCAGCAAACAAGGGAGTAAAACAAATTGCCACTGACAGGCTTTTTTCTTTTAAATTTTTTTTAGCTTACCTGTGAGCTCAGGTCTGTGTCTAAATAAATAAATGACAAGAGCAGCAGTTATGCTGTTGTCCACTGCGTGTACTAACTTCCACTGAAATAGAATTTAGAGTGAAGAAATGCAGTTTTCTCCTTTGATCATCAATTAAGGATGCAGATTAACAAAAGATCTCTACTCCACCTTTTATGGAACTTGAGCACTAGAAAACAGTGAACTGATGAGCTAAGAAAGTGATAAATTATCCTATATTTATGCACAAAAGTACTTCTCAGCCACTATAAAATTACACTTCAACTCAAGTCTGCATTATGGTTTTTTTTTTGTATTTTACTATAACTTCTGGTTTTGGGAAGTTGATCTTTAATTACTTTCTTCCACAGAAAACAATAACATGGGAAATGTCAAGCCACATTTTTTATAAACACTGTAATTGTATGGAAGCCCTTATAAAAATGTTTTTGAGAACAATTGTAAGGTAATAGTTTAATAGAAAAGGTGAATAACTTTAGTAGTAACAAATAACTTTAGCAGCGGTGTGTGACTGTGCGCTTACAATAAGACTGATGAGTATGTAAGTAAGCAAATTTCTTCTGTGGCTTTAATATGCCCAAAGAGAGCAAAAGTCTTTATCTTTAATATACAAAGTAAACGGCATGGGATTACTGCTCTTAAGGTAAACTCCCTCAAATGAGATTTGTGCTTTCATTTTCATGAATATTGATCATAGCTTTCGTTCGCATAAGCAAAGGAAACAGGATAAGAAATATCACAACCTAAGCCTTTCAGTTTGTCTTGTTACTAACCAATGCCTTCCACCTCCCTAGAAGACATTTGCATGCAGTGTGAACAGTAGCTAGTTACACGTCAAACAATTTTTCCTTCTCTTCTTCTCCGATCGTTTTTGTTTTAGCTCCCTGCCGTACTTTCTCACAGACTATAAGCTTCTGGATGCCAAGGATGTGTGTGCGTGTGTGTGAACAGTGCCTGGCAGAATGAATCAAGAGTTCATGGCTAGGATAGTGCTCTGTGGCAAAAAAACCCAGCAAGAAAATATTTTGTCTTAAAGATAAAAATCTCTGTCATGGAGCTTGAAATATTTTTTATTGTCTTCTGTATAGATAGCCAGGTCTTCATTTTCTGATTTCACAAGAGTGTTCCAAAAGTCTCTGAATGCCATTTGTTCCCATCAAGTAAATAAGTCATCGCATTCTTTGCAAAAGCTCCTGTGATCACCAGAAGTATAACTGTTAGCATGTGAACTGTCTAGTGAGGATGAACATATCGTTGCCACTAATTTCAGGCTTGTTTGTCTTGTGCCCTCGTGGTATGCTTACCTGTTTTGGTGAGTCCTCTCTTTTTTTTTCCTACGTGTTATGTGCGTGGGTGAACTAGCTATTTCTCTTCCACTGTGTGCAGATATCTCAGCAAAATAGTACAGGCTCCAAAGGTCACTTGCCTTTCTTACATAATATACTAAAAGTAATGCAAGCAATTGCTACGTTATTAACTGTCAGACTCAAGTTATTAAGAATCAGCCTTAGGATGAGGAAAGTACATATAAACTATAATGTACTTTAAATGAAATAAAACTGCAGCTACAGCTTAATAAAATTCTTATATTTTGAACAGTCCCTGATCCGAGTGTGTAGCACAGCAATTAAGTGTTAGAGTCACATTAGCCGGAGTATATGTAAGTAACTAGACATAAGGCATTTAAACAGAACATTAATAAAATCTTACTAATAAAAAGTGTAAAATGGAAAGGACTCATGGTGAGATAAATACAGACTGTAACAGACTACGGATTATGTCTTTCCCCAAAAAGCCATGTATTTGGAAAGCAGAGCCATCAATTGGTTGGCACCAATACAGATGCTGTGTACGCTCACCAAAAGCCTAGGGAAAAAGACAGTGGCAATAGCTTCAAGGGGGAAAACGAAAAAGAGGGTGTTCAAAAATCTGGAAGGAAATAACCAAAGAGTGATGTCTCAAATATATGGGTTTTTTATATTTGCAGAATATAAAAATATATAAATGTATTCAGACAAATGAATTACTTCCTGCATTTGTGTCATCCAGACCACTAAATACAATGATCTTTCATTTCTTGTTTCTGGAGCAAATTTTAGCATTTAAAATTTTACACTTTTATTTTTTAAAAAAAGTCCATCTTCATATGGGAGCAAAAATAGAAGTAAATGTCATTCAGTACAAATTCAAATTAAAAAATAAAAATTTGGAAACTGATTGCCAAGAATCCACAAATATCGACAAAATGATTTCATTGCGGTTCAGTTTTATACAGTTCATAAAAAGTTTCAGACATATAAAACTGCATAACTTCTTTATTTCAAAATTTATATATTCCATGTAAGAAGTTGTTTTTAGTATTATCATTTAAAAATGTATTGAGAAGAAATAATTATCCTGATAAAATTTCAGTATTTAATATTATGTCACATCTGGACTTTAATGAAATATTAATGATAAGTTATGATAAGAAAAGTACCTCTCTCTCATCTCTTTCTTTTATCTAAATTGTTTAATATTTAATACTTTATAATAGAGATACACAGTAGACCAAAGTACAGTTTGATAGTGTTTTATTATGCATGATTTTATTACCCGATAAGAGTATTTTAAAATGTTTAGAATATTATAGGATCAGATATAGAATATTTAAAGCTATGTAATGCATTCCGTAATAGACCCAGAAATCCAAGAAGTTCCTTGCCAAAGGAGACTGTGGATATTAAAAACAAAATCACAAACAGTTCACATTCTATTTTATAGGGGAACCATTCCTAATGGAAATATCTACATCTGCTCAATTATTGCTATAAATATAACAAGGTTTCCTTTTTGTTAGAAAAGGTGATGCAATGGATTGCATGTCAAAGATGGAATGTAGCATAAAGAAGTCTAGATTGAGGCTTATCAAAATGTTAGAAGAATGTAACCTCTAACACCCGATGAAGTGTATGATTGACAGTGGCATAGGGATAGCTTCATATATGAAGTGATCCTACTAACCATATCCCTCAAATGAAGAGGGTAATCAGATGCTGAGATAAAAACTGTATTTAGTTGTCATTGTACAATTTCATTTAATTGATGTGTCCTGTTGGACTTTACTAATGACTTTATTCTTTGCAAAGCAAAACCGGGTAACTGCTAAAAAAGGACAGCATCACAGGATGCAAACAGGTGTTACGTAGACATTTTTGTCCACATCAAAATGGATATTTAAAGATACTGAAAAATATTGAGAGAGACTGCAATGTGGAAAAGAACATTGAAACATGTCAGGTGGCCATGGGCACACTTCAAGGGAACAGAAAGATTTTTCTGAATCGGATTGTTAAATGGAATTTAGTCCTCAAATGCTTGGCAGTTGCTATTTCAACATATTTTAGGTACTCTGACATAATGACATGTAATACTAGTTTGACACAGGATCTTTGCCCCTAAAGATTTGTGGACTTCTAAGTTCTTGGAACAGGAATCAGAAGTATCCATGCAAAAACAAATTGTAATCACGCAGGAGCAAATTTGTGACAAACCAGTGACCTCATTGTTCCTTTTGAAATAGTGGAGGGTATGTAACTTGTATTCAGTCTGGACACTGCAGATCTTTGACAGAAGCATGTGTTTCTTTTATTTGGTTCACATCTACCTTTCCAGAAAGAATGATTACGCTACACAGCCCACCAGTAACTACTTGTGTGGTTTAACTCTGGCTGACCAATGTTTCTTTGTCTCTCTGTATTTCTCTGTATAACTGCTTCCCCTGCTTTCTACTGCCCCTTAGATTGCAGTCCCTTGGGGACAAGAACCAACTTGGTTTTTTTTTGGCTGTATTCTCTGTTTGAAGCAAGTCAACAAGACTTGGCATAACAGAAGACTTATCGTTGATTTAAGGTCGAAAAACTATAATTCAGTATTCCAGTGAATCTTTGCAGGTGAAAAACGTGGACAAGAATGATAAAGATAACCCCAGATGGTGAATGGACATTGTTTCTTCTTTGGAAAATCTTCATATTTGTGAGAGACAAATATCCTGTTAAGCTTCCTATTTGCATCCTAACTAGAGTCATGTGACATCCAGAGAGGGGGACAAAAATACGAGTGACAAAATTGCATCTCAAATGAAAAGTATGATTTTCGATCACTGAAACTAGATGTTGCAAATGTAAAACTGAGTTGGAGAAAATATCTTTACATTGCTTACGTGATAAAATTTACATGATAAAACCACTTCCAATCCAATCCAATGCAGGGATTTTATTAAATCATATGACAAATAGATTATTTAAAATTATTGTTCCCTCAATAAATACCTGACATAATTAACCCCAGGTACCTGTACACTTTGTTAAAAAGCAGATTTCAAGTGCCTAGGAAAAAAACTAGCTAGATAAATGCGTAGTGAGATTTGTGGAAGTGCTAAAACAAAGTATGCTTGAAACATGTTGAATCATCTAGACAAACCGTATACTATAACCACAGGCGAACAGGTAATTGAGAGCACAGAGTTAGAGAAACTCAGGCTTCTAAGCTTAATAGTATTTTAACTGAAAGTTGTACTCATGTAGTAAGAAAGACAGCTGAAAGAAATCTGTCCTGTTGCAGGGATTAGCATTAAGTGGTGTGAACCAGTCTAGAATTTCTGTTTTTCAGTCAAAAGAAATTGGCAATCTTTTGTAGATAAAAGGAGGAAGAAGCTTTGAGTTGTTTCCTAAATTAATATTTCTGCCCTTCGTTTAAACATTTGATTTGAGAAGTGTAAGATCTTACTCTACGGGCAACTTTAGGTTCCCCGAGAAGCCAAAAATGGCTAGGTGAGCTCTGAGCATGCCTGCTCAGCTCCTCTGACTACCTTTTGTTTAACTACAAGAAAAAAATAACCGTATGGTGGCATTAACTTTTGCTGTGCTTGCTGAGTGATAGAGAACCTTTCTGAGAAAAAAAGCAGCCTGGGTTCTAGGTCATTCGCAGCCTGGAGGAGTTTGAATTCACAGGTGAGACTGATATTGATTTTGATGGTGCAAAATACTTACTCAAATGTATTATAAAACTGCAGATGAAAATATTTATAAATGGGTGATAGGTTCCCCCCCCCCCCCAGCCCCTCATAGTCAAGAATTCTTAATAAAATAGTCTTGCCCTAGCCTGTCTACTAAAACAGGAAAAAAAAGGGCAGTCCAGCTATGATGCTAAAATCAAAGACTCCAGAACTTCATTATAAAGAAACAGGCAAAGAAGGAAAGGAGAATCATTACTTGCTTCCTTGCAGTGGGTTGCGGTGTTGGGTCATTCAGCAATCAATAATGAAATGGGTAGCGCCCTCGATTGCACATATTTCACTCTTAGTGTAAGCTTGGTCATCTTTCTTTGGGATTAATAGTCATATGGAGTGGCTCTTTCAGCAACCAAGTGCTTTCTCATATGAACCTTTCTTCAGATGCCTTTGGAGACTTAAATGTGCTGGCTGATTGGCTTAAGTCCTCTGAAACTGGGCACAGAAAAAGAATGTCCCATTGAAGGCTAAAATCCCTAAGTTGCTCTTTGTCTTTTATCCTGAGTTTTCCTGGTGTGTGTGCCTGGTGTGTGAATATGGTAATTTCTACTATAAATACTGCTTGAGGTAATAATAGAATAAAGCAGGATGTAACATTTCGTAAGATTAAATATTTGTCTTCTCATAGAAATAAAAACAAGTATTTAAAACATTGGGTGAAAGACTATGACTGAAAGACTAGCAATCTCAGTGTTCTCTGTACCTTTCTACCTCTTTAGCTTTGTATCTCCAATTAACTGTGGGTGAGGATTTTATAAGGGGAATATGAGGTATTTGACACTTGTGTTATAGGTGACATAATTCTTAACTATCAAATATGACATACTGGAACGCTAACAGCATTTTTTTCTTTTATAAATACTGAACTCATCGTGATATGCTGACAAAATGGCTAATAATCCTTAGGTGTGAGCACAGAGGATCAATGAGTAGGAGAACAGAGGTGATTTTTACCTTTTTAAACCAAGTCAGTGAGACAGATATTGAAAAACTGAATGCAGTTCTGTTCCCCACATTCTGGCAGTGGTCATATTTTAAAAGCGGGGCCGGTGCACAAATGAACTGCAAAAATGATGTAAAGGCTTTCCAAGAGCAGCCTTAGAAACCTCCAACTGTTCAGCTGAGAGAAGGAAAAATAAAAGGTTGTGGTAACTTGATTGCTGCGTGTGAGTTTTTTTGTTGTGAGAAAATATCGGCTATTGGAGAGATCTTCACTTTAGTTGGAAAGACATAAGGGGGAGTGACTTGGGGGGGTGACGCCACATACTGAGAATGGTCAAGCATTGAAAAGTACTACGGGGTAAATGGTGGTTTCTCCACTATCCTCCTCTTAGATTCTCTTAAAATCTAAGACAAATGTTTCTGTGCAAAGCACTTGTTAGCCAGATATAACGTGAGCTTTAGGCAAATTCAAGTCTTGCTGTTTAATGTAGGCTAGCTAAAAGAAACTTAATGCGTGCTACTCACAGTAAGTCAAATTGGATGGTTGAATGATTCCTTCAGGCCTTAAACTGTGATTATATTTCTGTAAGGACTTCCTTCTTTCTACATTTTAACTCTTAGACTTCAACCTTGTGTCCCCCAAAGATTTAGTCACAGACTGCGTTTCTATTTCTGCCTTTATCTTAGGTGGCTAGTTTAAGAATTGGAGACTGTTGTCTTTAGAACGAGAATATTGTATTTCTGCATATTTTTGTGGATATATTTTCCTGAAAAAAACCCTCCCTGAGACAAATGTATTTGTTGCTTCCTCCTTGAACTGTTGGGGGGGAGGGTGAGCTCACACGGCAGCCTTTTTTTTCACCTTACTGCTGTAATGCTTTCCCAGTACAGAACATTTTTCAGAGAAAAGAACCTACTTTTCTTTAGCAGACTCCTATGAGGCCTCTTTCTCTTTTGAAGGTGATCAAGTCTGTGCTCCTTTGCTTTTGCTCCTTAATCTGTTTTCTGAATGAAAGATGTGAAAAACTGGAATATTTTTTATTGGTTATTCTGTCATACACTATGGTAAAGAGATTTAGAGTAATGGAGAGCGATATTTGTCTTAGAAATGCTGTTGCTAAGCCTTTAGCTGAATCCCACGACTGGATAGTTTGGAGTGAAAGAGAAATCCTATTCAGAGATAGACTTATTTCATAAAACTTGTGGGATTAAAGAAAGTCTAATGTGGTGATGATTTTTTTTCCTTGTTAAAAGAACGTCCCTTTAGAGGAAAACGTCCAAGATGCTGTTGTCGGAAAAGTCTAACAGGGACATGACAGTCTGCTTTCTTTCCTGTAGTTGTTGCATCCTCTGAGGGAGAAAATCTCATCTGGGTAGTGCAAAACGGCTGAACCTGGAATCTAAAACTGTGAGCTTCTCTCACTAGAGGATCGGCTCATCAGCGGATGACCAGATGTTATGCACCGCACACACTGTAGAAGTCAGAAAAGTCTCTCAGAGACTTTTGGCAATAACTGCTATATGTTACAGCTGTGGGGAACGAAAGGAAAATATCAGATAAATGCATAATTGTCATGTATTACCAAACAATATTGTCTTCGTCAATCAGTACTGCTGGTAGATGACAGGGATACAGTCTTTCCCCGTCAGCATGCCTTCTGTCCCCTTACAGTTGACTTTCTCCAAACCCTGACTCCTGACCTTTCACCTCAGCTCATGGTTAGTACAGATGATGGATGAGCCTTGTTAGGCTCATGAGATGTGCTGATGTGAAGGAAAAATGCCAACGGGCATGTTGTGTTTATGTGCCTCACATTTTCATAAGAATAACTTAGCTTTAAAGCAGACAAATAGCTTTATAGGCTGAGCAAAAGGATTTTGCAGTGAATGTTCTCGTCCTTTGCCATTCCTTGTCAAGTATTGATGTCACATTGGCAGATGGGGAAAAGTGAGCAAGGCAGGAGACTCTGAAGGAAAAAGATGATCTGCTGGAGTAGTAAAGGAAAAGATTTAATTTTACTGCCTGAATATGAGGTCAGAGAAGACAGAGCAGCCTATTTCAGGAAGAGAATAAAAATTCAGTCCCTACCTTCGTATTCCATGTAGCTGCTCATATTGTGGATCACATACTTAAAGTGGAAAAATGAAGCATTAAAACTTAAAGATCAGGATACTATGAGTTTTTTTCAAGCAAGTCGAGCATAAATTTAGTTTGAACTTGTTTCTAATTGGTATGGCTTCCAAGTGGTATGATTTTGGCTTATAAAAATCTAGGAGAAGACGTGTGTGGTTGAGATTTTTCTACTGCTTTAAGAATCATCAGGGAAAAAGACTCTTGTTTAAAAAAAATTGTTTCAGTGCTTTGTGGAAAAGTAGAAGAAAGAAAAGAGCTCACCTCGCTCTTTAGTTGGCAGAGAGGAAAACAGATTCCTAAGGAAAGAGTAATAGGGAAGATAGTCTCCCGCTAACATAGTAGATAGGACCTAAGAGCTACGGTTCCCTGAGACAATTTTTAAATGTAGAGATTTTCATAACCAGAAATAGATAAATAAAATGAAGGGGTAGAGCTCTTAGTGGAATTTATTGAAGACTCTATCGACTGAAATTGTTGTGTTTGAATTTGAAATTCCAAGTAATAAACAGTCCATACAATGTCCACAATCACAAGTTTTTGTGTTTGTCAGGCCTCACAAACGAGAAGAAAACAGTATATTTTGAAAACAGGATATTTTCTGTCAAGGCTGCATGTTTTCATCTATCAGATGTAGCTCTTTATTCAGAAGAGACTTGCTCTGCCCGTGCAACGTCTTGAATTTCTCCTGTCCACTGCGCTCCCAGCACTGTTACCTCTTTCTGAAGGTTATAATCAGCCTTTAAGTTGCCATAGGATGGTTTCTTAAGTTGTGCTCATTTCAACGTGATTTTACTTGCCTTGAGAAACAAACAAACAGTAAAGGCCCAGATGCCATTTATGAAATTTTGTTCACCATTGAAATGCTTTTTCCTGAAGAGATCATGAAAAGATAGTTGTTTTCATACTTTACCAAGTGAGCAAAATTACCTTTAAGCCTTCTCAGATATTTGTTTTTTAATCAGCTCATGCTGCCTTTTCATCATTCAGAAGTTTTAATTCAGCACTTGCACCAACAATTGACCACACTGTATAAAAATTCCACAGCTCGATGAGGTTTCTTTCTGTCCCAAAAGCTGAGGTCCTCTCCCCTCCCCTCCCCTCCCCTCCCCTCCCTGTGCTTCATTATTAGTTCACACCTAGTAGATGTCCAAACCCCTAATGGAAGTAGCATAGAGTTGAAATCTTGTGAACTGGGGAAGCGATGCCAATGTATCTCTGGGCAGTAGCTTGTGCACTCTAGATCCACGTGAACAGCAAACCCTTGCACTTCTAGAATTATAAAGCGTGAAAAAAAAATTGGAAGAGGTGAAGACAAGAGCCACAAAAATAACTTGTGTGCCGAAGAAAGTGAGTTATAATGAGAGTTTTAAGGAATTAGATGTACTCATTTTATTAAAAAGATCAGAATGTAACCTGATTATAATGCCTCTGTAAGTTAAGAGAGAAGAGACTGACCAACACGCATGGCAGGAAGTCAAAGGCACACCAATTTCAAAAAGAAATTAGGCCTAATTTTTAACACTGAGGGCATGGAAACATGAGCACAGATTACCAATGCGATTGATGATTTCTACACCTTATGAAGTCTTCAAATCAATGCTGAATGTCTCTCTGAAAGATATGATTTATCCAAACAGGTTTCAGGACTACAAATAAGAAGAGCCGCATGAAAGTTAAAGAATTCTGTTATACAAGGTACAGTAAATGAAGTAATGGTCCTTCTGACCTTAATTTTTCTGAATTTATTAAGGAGAAATGTTAGATGGCAGATGAATCACTATTCTGAACTGTCTATTATTTCTATTTTAATATTTGGCATTAATATGGTTGCTATTTGCTTATGATCTTCAGTGGGAAGATTAAATTTTGTTATATCATCCAGTATATTTATTATAAATGGTTATATGATTTTAATACTCCTTTTCTTTTTCATGGACTAGAATTTCAATGTCATCTGTCTGCAATATTTTCTGACCTGTTTGACCTACCTTGATCAATCCCTGATTTTCCAGGAGCGTAATATGGCCATTTCGGAAAGAAAGCTCCTCTAAGTCACTGCAGAGAAACAAGATACTTTCCTACCACCCAGGGAGGTGACTGCATGGTCACTGGTGATGACCAGTGAGTCACCTCCCTTAGGTGAGGAGTGAAACATCTTTTGTTCACCGGGCTAGAGGCGCTTTCCTTTTGTCGTGGACTCTGACTCCCCTTCTGCCTGACCCTACCAGGACGTTTTAATGTACAACCAGTCTGAGGGACAAACAGCGGTTGTTAAATAGAGATTGTATAAATATTTCTTTTAAATATTCTGAGTATGATAAAATACCATTCCTCTTTCTGATAAACATCACTATGCACACATTCTAGCATTTTGTAGGCACTGGGGTTGTTTTTCTCTTAATATTAGTGTGTTTGATTCTGTGGGTTTTGACATCTCTATTCTTTTGTCTGACAAATCTGTGCACTGACTTGTAAAAAAAAATCAATATTGTTTTCCCTGGCACTTTCTCTGCAGTTGAGTTGATTTATTATCACAGTTCCCTTTCTCCTCTTTTTATCAGTATGTTTCTATTGCTTTAGGGTTGAGTACCTGATAACATCACAGGGTAGAAGACACACAGAGAGTTTCCATGACCTTATCCCCTATGTGATCTTGTCCAGAGTGACGGTGAGCCATGGCTATAAAGCGAACAATGATATTATCCAGCCTGTGTGATCAGATTTATGTTCTATTGTGTTTGAAATAAAGACAAACTAGAACCAATGAACAAAATTTAGATTTGTGTTTAAACTGTACTTGGCTGATATTTTGGTAACTAAAGGGACAGCAAACCTCAACTGAGTGAAACTTAATTTGCCTCCAAAGAGGTATGCTCGGGAAGAGTAGTGCAGGCCATAAACATTGTAGGATTAAAACCAAGCGTAAATGTGAACTTGTTGTTGCTCATTAAAAATGTAACTTACTGTGGTCTCCATTAGCTACCATATATCAAGGTAGTGCCTAAGAACCCTAGCTAAAGATTAGAGCTACCTTGTCCTAGACGCTGTGTGGACACCAAAGAAAAAAGCAAGGAAAAACCACAGTCAGCATTTCTGAATGGATACAACTGAAGGCTGCAACAAGTAAATGTGCTGTGAGCATGCTGACAAGTGTTAACACGCTAATGCAAACAGAAGCCATGTTCACACAGGGGCACTTGGGGAGAATGAGTCAACTAAGTTTATTAAATCCGTGTCTAGGGTGGCTACAGCAAATTAAAGCAACTTTATTCATGGAAGAGAGCATCCTCTCGTAACAACTTCTGCTTGTTGACTTTACTTCTCTCCCTACCACACTGGCAATCTCAGACCACTCCTTGCATTGCCAGTGGGGAGCTGCCATTATTTGCAGGCATCATGAGAGAAATATGTTTGAAGGAAGGCTCCAAAGCAGGATTTTGCAAAAGGAATTTTCTTACAGGCAGCAGCAGTGAGGAAATGGCAAGTGCTTGACAGAGAGGTACACGCGTGCGAGCTTGTGGCTGCTGGGTTTGGGAGGCTGAGGGTGGGATTTAACAGCAAAATAAACTCATATATGCTAGAGCAGGGCTATAGGGTGAAGTCTAATAAGAAAGGTAAAACAATGTAAAACTCAGACCCTGAAAAGATGCAAAAGTGTGATGATATAGCTAGTGAAAGGAGGGAGGAAGACATTCCTCGCAGTCATCCTGAGTAGACTGAATATGATTTGGAAATCAGCCTTGGCTAGGCCACATTAGAGGAAAGGATAAAAGCAAAAAGTTGGTTTATGGAGCTCCACACCATATCCTGACCTTAAAACAGAACAGATGCGGATATCTAGTGCAGCTGTAGGCACTTTTGTACCGAGGTGGGTTGGGAGGGAGATCTCCATGAATAGGTTTTGCTGTTAGCGCAAGAGGAGGCAGTACTAGCAACTGGCTAATAAGTTATATTGATAATCTGAGACCATTCAGAGTGGAGCTAGAACTGGGGTCAAAAAGGATTGCTGCTTGTTCTGTGAATCTGCGTTCTCCAACTTCGTTAATGCATATCCATATGCATGATCAGTGTTCTATCGTCCAAATTACTCAGTTCTAAAATGACTAATATTTGTTTGGCATATTGGTATGAAGCAAAATGATATATATTTTGGTTAACATAACGAGGCTACATTGATTTTTAACAACAAAAAGATCAAATTTAAAAATAACATCCAATAGTATTCTTGTCTCTCTATTTGCTCAGAAAGCCATCTTAATCTGCAGGCAGCAGAAGTTTAAAGCTATATCACTTGCCTCTCATAGGTGAATTAAACTTCAAGGATTCTTTTGTTTTTCTCTTTTACTTGTAGTTACTGTGGATCAAAGCCCTGGTGAGAATCCTTCCTGTCTATCTCACATTATAACTGAACTCTTCTCTTCCAAGTGTTATAGGGACTGACTCTCATGCTATCTTTGAGTAATAATTTCATTTAATACATGACAAACCCTTGCTGATGAAAATTATCCAAATGGACGTATTCCTCTGCAAAATTCTGTTGATGAACTCACATTTTCCAGTGAAGATTAAATTATCTAAATAATCTTGATTTGCTTTTTTTGCACCTCAGATTTTCAAGGCAGTTATGACGTGAGGGAGAAGTATTGTATGATGATGTATCAAAAGTGAGACCCTTGCTATCTGCCACTGGAAAGTAGCATTTTCCTGTTTTTTGTGAGATACCCTAGTGAGAATAGGGAGAAACCGGAGGCTGTGTGCTATGTTTGGAATGGGTGGGAGAGATGAGGATGATGACCCACCCCAGCTGAATTACATTCTCTCTGCAGCCCATCTGCCACATCTGTTCCGCCCCCCCCCCCCCCCAATCTGTGTATGGCTGTTGCTGAGGTAGATACTTTGCAGACTACATCAGGAGGGACTTTGAACGCTCGTATGGTTGTTTAGCAGACTGCTGGTATTTTCCTGAGGAATAATAACCAGAGGGCTTTATTCCTACTGAATATAAAAGGCTACTACAAACAACAGAGGTATGAGACCCTATAAAACAAACGTCACAATTACCTTTTTTAGGAGCTGATTTTAGAGAATCTTTCTATAGGTGTCACCACTACCTATTTCTGTAGTAAGCTATAATATCTCTGCATACACAGGGCAGGAATAATGCTTATTTGATTTTTATCCATTGGAACGCAAACAGTTGTGGGTCAGATTCTGATACCTTGACTAACGTTAGGAGCTACCTTGCCCCACAGGTTAGATGAGTGGTATTGGTTGAATTATGTGAGAAGAGGCTGCTCCATCTGATTCTGCATATCTATATGTGACTTACATTATATAAATATCATGTAAGCACTTAGTTTTTGCAGTTTGAAATACCCCTTTTTCAGTTTGTTCACAGTCAGATATAACATTTCTCATTTGATTTGGGACCAAACCTCTAAACCGCTAATCTGTGAATAAAAATGAGTTTTGAAACAATAAGAAACAATAAGCGTGTGACAATTTTTATGTTTTTCTAACACAGAACCGGTTTTGGACAATGTTAGTCAAAATCTGTGGGTGTTATTTGCCTTTTGTTGTCAGAGCCTGCCTCTTCTACAAGAAGGACAATAAATGTTGTCTTCTTTCATAACCTGCAAAAGAATGAATTTTTATCTGCTCTTGCCTGTGATATAATTTTTCAAATAGCTCTGGCATTTGGAGTCTTGAAGCGTATGATTAGAAAATTCAAGCAGTTTAGTTGAAAGTTCTGTGAAATTTGAAAGTACACACCCAAAACTGAATATCTAGATAAACAAAACTGATAGCTAATAATGAAAAATAAATTCTGCAAGGCTCCCAGAAATAAGCTATTCTGAATTTTGAGCACATCACTGAAAATGTAATAGTTTTACAAACCTTCTGATGCTTTTTAAAAAATCTGCTCTGATTACTGACCTCTAATAAATTGGCCCCCTTGAGTGTGCCATACTTGGTTATGAAAGCTAAACTGCAGTTAATTTTACAAGATGTCTCTCTTTTCTCTTTTTACAGATCTTTTTTCTGAATATCATCTCCTGATCTGAGGCAGGTGCATATAAAGCAATTCTAAAGTTATTCAAATAAGAAAACATAAAGATTTGAATTATTGGTGTCAATCTGAGGGTGCAAAACTCTTCTTTTTCTTGTTAAATACTGCCAGTGTCTCCTAGGTAGTGATTTTGAGTTCCATTTTTGAAGACAAGGTCATGAATATGGCTTCAGTTTTTGTTTGGCTTTGTTTGCATTTTATGGGACTGGATCTTTAATTTTCTAAGTGTATCTGTCAGCTGAGATAACTTACTGTTTTGTGAAAGAGTAGTAGAAGGCTTATACTTTAGAGAGGTTCATCTGAGTTCAATTTATCAAATGTTAAAAAATATCTCAGTGTTTCTTTATTTCCTTTGATCTTACTTTTTTCATACAACCTCATGAGGGGTTGTGGGGTCACAGCAGTTTTTTTTGGTGTGTTTAGGATTAGCTACACTACATCGCTGCACAGCAATTGATAAACAATTATTAATACTAAACACAACTCCTGGATTTTTTTCCCTGATCTATTGGAAAGTAACATGTAACAACCATTTGCTGTTAACTAATGCCCTATGATCTTAATATAAGCATCTGATTTTGACTCTTACAAGTGCTGCATGCATGTTTTAACAAAACTGTAAGTTATGTATGAACGATATGCCACATAGACTTGTCTTCTACATATAACATCATGCATTGATGTCGTCTTTATTGCTGGTCTTTGGTACTCTGGGTGACAGACAGAGGGAGCGATCATGACAAGATGAATCCTTACACCCGTAGTGAAAATCAAAGCAGCATCTGCATGGGTTTGAGTACATGTTTTCCTCATTTGATTTTATTTTTTACATGTGTTTGTTTTAGTGCTAAGTAGTAATGATGTAAAGGGTCATTAGTGTGAATTTGGACTTGAAATAACAATTTGAAATAAAACTCCTTTGAATAACTAGCAATATTGCCTCTTGATCTGCCAGTGCAATTGTGTGAATTTCTGACTATGCTGTAAGAGGTAGATCCTGTGAAAGGGCTGGCTCTTCTCTAGCATCCCAAATCCTAAACATTTCCTCATGCCGTGGCAGAAGTGCAAGGGAACATGAGCTAGGTAGAGCTCGTAGGTTGGCTATTTGAACAGCCCAGAAGCAAGAATGCGAGCTCTGACACACGTCTCTTAATGGAGTAAATATGTTCATTCACTGTTGGTGTCATGAGTTCCTCTGCAAGTGGGATCCACCCAGGCAGTAAGAAGAGCTGATGGCTGAAGCAGAAGATGTTGGTGATGCAAAGGTAGGAGAAATTCATTTTACGCTTTCTGAGACATCATGCAAAGCCAAAGGACAAAATTTGCTGTTGACTGAATAAAAATTAGCCCAAGAACTCAATACTGGAATATCCTAAAATTTGAATGGTGTGCCTCTGTTTGCTTTCCTGTTGTGTTTTGGTTTAATGGAGCTATCTCTTTAAAGCTTACAGTGGCAAAGAGAGTGCTTCTTACCTGAGGAAAGAGCAGTGTGTATTTTGCCTGTAAATCGAGACAACAGAAGAGCCTGAGAAATTTCAGAAGGCCAGGAAAACTACATTTCCCTGAAGCAAAGTTAATTTTTCCTTTTGCCTTCAGAGGGCCTGAATGTCTCACAGTCACTGCTAATTTACCTCTTATATATGACCAGTCTGAATACTATTTAGTTCAGCAGGAATTAAAATGAGTTTGGTAAGTCCTAGTTCTTACCCATGTGACACATTTATTATGGTGCATCTCTTCCTAGGCATAAGGATTATAGGACAACATAATAGGACTCTAATTTTTCTGAGTCCTCTGCCACTAACTCTCAGGGTGTAGTCTGCTGTCAACAATACTTGCAAGAGGTTTTAAAAACTGGCAAAACTCATTATCGCAGGGATGTTAGGCCAAAGCAATTAAAAAAAATTCTGATGATAGTGAATAGTTGGGGTTTACCTCTTTACATAAACTAGGACATTTCTCATAGTCTCGTGACTTCTGACTTCTGAACTTTTTCTTCTGGAAGTACCATGATGATACTGTCTTTTCCTTAGTTCAGTTATTGCTCTTTTTTCAAAACTGGTAGCAAGGAAATTGAACAACGTTAACTGGTTATTTTGGGCATATATCAGTAGATGGTTCGTTTCACTCCTGAAATGTGGCCAAACTGTGGTAGAAGCACAGCATGAGGTGGCTGTGGTACCAAATAGGACCTCTATTTTGTTAATTAAATTTGTGTGAATAAATATGCTAAAGCAGGCTTAGATATTTTTCGATAAAAGATCACAAAAGACTATGGCATTCATCTCCCATTTCTTCTCTTGTGATTCAGGACTGCGATTCGGTCTTGAAGTGACCTGGTAAGAATATTCTGTGAAATATCTCAGTTTAAACCACAGTGCAGTTTCCCATATTTAAATGAGTTTAGAAACAATGCTGCATTTTTATATCCAACAGAAATAAAGGCTCTTGAATGGAGAGGGGACAAGATGCCAAGGATGTAATCACCTATACTGTATGGACTCGCAAGAAAATTAAGAAGAAAAACCCATGATTCATAAAAGAGGTATAAAGGTTGTTGGATGATTTAAGGCCAGATTAACAAATCACCACCATGCAATTTACGGCTTTAGATAATGGGAGGTCAAACATGTATTACCAGCTGACTTAAATTTGATTTGACTGAAAGATAAAACTCTGCTACATGAACCATATTAACTGAAAGCCTCTGCTTTACATTTCTCACTGATGGCACCCTGGGGAGGCAACTTTCTTGGCATTTCACATCCAATTTAAGCACATCATTGATGAAAAGATGGCTAAATTGGTGCGTCATTTTGTAATAAAATATTTCACAAATTGTTTATCTGATCAATGGAGAATGCAGTCTCAAGCTGTTCAGGGCTAATGTGCTCATTGCACTAAAATAGTAAGTTATTGACTGTCAGAGGGACCTGGGAATTTGTAAACTCAGTTCAGATTTCCTGAATGAGAGTAGCATATTGCATCAGAATAGTAGGTTGTAAGAGATTAACTCTGCTAGTGGAATTCTCACTGAAATGAAATAGATGAGAGTAGAGGGCACTAAGCACTTAGCAAGAAATGTTCAGCTTTTCACATGATCAGCCTGCAGGAGAGAAAGGGGTCTTATTCTTATACTCTGGCTTTACACCACTCTAATTCCATTGACTGTATTTAACGAAGTCCCACAGCGCAAGAGGGAAAGTCGAGCCATGTGTATGTTATATATCAAGCGTTATTTTCAGAGCTGCAGCGAGACATTTTGGTGCCTGGGGTAGGGTGGGACCGCTCCTTCCCAGCTGTGCAGCGTCTGGGGGATGTCAGGGCCAGGACCACGTGGCTTCTCCCTGGGGAGACAGCTCCTCTTCAGCCAGCCCTGGGGGAAGCTGAACAGATGTGGTACAGAGAGGACAGGCAGCGTTCCCAGGAAGAAGCAAGGTAGAGAGGTAGGCCAGATGTGCCTTTCCCCTTCAGGCCTGTCAGCTACTTTTTCCTGGAGCTGATGCCTGCTTTGCATGCCTTGGATGTGCTGTGAAATTCCTAGAGTTTGGTTGACCTTCATTCTGGCCTCACAGAAATGCAGCGTTGTAATGCTTATGCACTCTTTCTCCCAGCCATCCATCTCGCATACGTTGTTACCCCATTTTTCACTACCAGTTTCCCCCAAAATGAAGTTGGTAAGAATGGTTAAGAATGGGAAACCTGCGTAAAAATAAAGGTTGGCGTGTTGGTCTGCAGATGGCTGCTCAGAGCTGTTAGTGTGCAAAGCTCCTGTCTCTGGAAGTCCTGCAGTGTTCACTTTTGGTATGGGAGAGAATGGATCACATGATACTTTCTTGTTTGGTAGTTTTTCTGAGATAAATGTTCAATCCACCACCGAAATGGCGCAGAGCATTTGCAAGCAGAGACAAATACATAACAAAATGTTTGGTGATTATTTTTAGTGGGAGCAGAGGGCTCCTTTCCCAAGACAGAGGGAGGCAGGGGATTTTATTATGCAGCCCACGGCTTTAGGACCCTAGAAAGCTAGGTTTTATCCAAGGTTGTAATTTCATTCTATTTGGCTGGAACTGGTGGGGCTTTTTTTGTTTTTTTGTTTTGTTTTGCCTTTGTCTAATTTTGTTAATGGGATAAAAATCATAGTTTCAGGAGGAGACAGGGCTCCCTTATGCTTAAAGCAGCTATCTGTGACATAGTAAACTCAAATTGATCCCCATCAGTCATCTGCATTACTTCAGTAACACAGGCCACAGTGCACTCCTTTTTCTTGTCTGATTTTTGGAAGTTAAACAGCCCTAGGCCTGCCCAGTACTTGAATGAAAGACCTAGGAAATCACAGATAGCAGAGGAACTAGTAAGTAAATGGTAAGTCAAAGAGGAACCAATAGAAATACTACTTTTTGACATACTGTTACGGCTGGGAGAGAGAAGGGTGTTGCCCAAGCACTGCCCACGATTCTAAGCAAGTCTCCCAAGTCCTAGCTTTGGCAGATGGGCACCAGTTTTAATTTTTCTCCCTGTATTGAGGACGTTTATCTTCAGAAGTCCTGAGGACTCCTGGCTGCACATAAACACTGATGGTTTCTTTGAGATCACAGTTATCGATAGGTGGTGAAAAAATTAAAAATTGTTGGAAAACATCCTCAGAGAAATTGCACTTTAGAAATATCTTACTGATTTATTTTTGAGTTAAATGAGTGCTAAATGAGTGCCTTTTATTTGTTAAAGTGAGAAACTGGTAGTTTGGATTTATGTTTCTCTGGATCTCAAAGACTGCTAGCCTGGTGACTTCACTTTAAATATTTCAATTTCGGCACTATCAGCAGAGAAAATATATTGATGAAAAAATTGCACTGAGCAAAACAAGGCAAGGAAAATGAAAGAAGATACTTCTGATGAGAGCAAGCCCTTTGTTAGTTTTGCTGTATTTTCATCGTCCTTAAAGTAATGGTCCCTATTTGTTTGAAAAATACTCAAATCTGTAGATGATCGCAAAAGAAAAAAGTCCTGTATTTCAGCAGTTTTTACTCAAATATACTTTCTTTATGTCTTGCATTTTCCTGCCATTTGCTCATTTTGGCCTTGTGTAAGTGAGAAAACAGCCCTTTCTATATTACAAAAAGTTATTCTAGTCTCTTACTAATTTTGTGATACCAGTTGTTCATATGAAGTCACTTCTGAGAACCCTTCAACATTTATTACTATTACAGACTGTATTTAAAATGATTTTTTAAATGCACAGCCAGGAATACTGATTTCCTACCTAAGTAAAAGATGAATAAATATTACTATTACATTAAAGCCAGTACGTTGATCGTGACCTCATAAGCAAACAAAGGAAAGAGTCCTTTAGAAAGAAATACGTCCTTACGTCTTTAATTAGATTAGAAAAATTACATGCCTAAAACAAGAATTTCTAGATCTAGACCAACACTTCTCTCATTAAAAAATATGGATGTTGAACAACAGGATGGTTTTATGAGTCAGCTAGATGACATCTTCAGAATGTTTTCTTTTCCCAGAATTATTAAAGCAATACCTAAAGCACATACGTGGATAGCCCAGGGGACTGATGATTGAATCATTGCCATTATTAGATGACAAGGTAGCACCTGAATACCCAGCTGAAGTTCTAGTTCTTTTGGTAAGATTGGAATTGGGAGCTTAAATGTCTGACTTACTAGATCAAATGTAACCCTCATCACTACTGATTCTTTTCTTGCCTTAGTTAGGGTACCTTTCCCGTCCATTCACAAAGTCATTACCAGGCAGGTATGGGTTTACCAGACAGGACAGTGGTGACTTTTGAACTACCACTCTGTCCTTCCTACACATTGAAACTACCTATTTTTCTAGTTATGTGGCATAGTAAGTGATAACACTAATACTCAGCTCCGCTCTCCCACAATCATATTTTTGGCTGTCTCTGCTTTTACAGAGTTGTGGAGAGGCCATCTGATACTCAGTAACTTGTGTCACTTTGGTGTCTTCCTGACTCCCTTAGATAAACCTGCCTTTCAAATGAGCTTTTTTGAGACATACATGTGAGACAAACATTCCCCATTTGGTGTCCCTGTGGCCCAGCTCTCACTATTCTCTGCTCTGCTTTGAGGAACAACCCTTCTACACCTATCGGAAGGAAAACTGTGGTTTTGGATGCTACTCTTCTTCAGAATTTATTTCTAAAAATGAGTGAGAATATGTGTATGATACATCGACTGTTTTGTCAACAGCTTTTGGAGATGATCTTTAATTATGGGTTACAGTGACTATGTTTGATTCTTTTTTGAGTCTTCCTTCGATTCTGACAAACCTCCTTTCTGAGTTGTAGAAATACTTAATTTGTGAAACGCTGCAGATCTTAAGGCACGTATATCGGATAGAATATAAGTTCTTAGAAGAATGATGCTTTCAAAAATATATTGGCATATATCCTATCCTTGTGAAAGTTAGTGGAAACGCTGGCGCTTCATGAAATCTGTAGTCGACCTTTCAACACCAGCCTCCTGGCACTGAACATCCTTTCTACTGGTTTGTCTATGAACAATGCAGTCTTATACTGAGAACGTGTAAATAAAAAATAAGTAAATTAGTCAATGAGACATTACTGGACATACTTCATGAGACTTCATAACTGTAGACCTCCAGGACATGGTGAACTAGTAGAGGTGCAGTGTTATTTCATTACAACACACGCTCAGGCGCATCTTACTAAAGAAGAACATGCTCTAAGGCATGTCGTTATACTGCAATATATTCATGCCTCAGGCGTCTTATAAAGCACAAGGCCAAAGGACAAGTATCTTTAAAACTTGAAAAATAGATGCATTTTACTGTAGCTGCATATATAACATGCAGTTATACTGAATGGTTTATTGAGTGTGTTAATTGCAAGCAATAAGGCTGAAGAACGTGTGTTGTTATGAATTGCTTTTCAAACTTATTTCATTTTTCTGCTAATGCCATTCAAAATAGTATTTTCAGGAAGGCAGAAAGGAGACTGAAATTCCAAAGAACGGAATGCCTATTGCATTTGTGGACTTAAATGTCTGTTGTTTTGAAATTGCTACTAGTGTTATTATAGGATCCTTGGTTAGTCAGAGCAATTAGCTAAATGCTGCTGCCACTTTGCTTATGACAAGAGAGTTTAGCGCATATGACAACTGTTCAATCTATTTCATCTCCATTAAAGGGAAATCTGTGGCAACGAAACCACCGCTTGTGAAAATGAACAGTGTAACACGCTGGTCTGATTTTCTTTGCTTCTAGTGTAGTATAAATCTCGGATGGCCCCAGTGAAGTTATTGGACTGACATAGTAAAAGTCAAGTGCTATAACAGGGAAATCAGACTTGCAAGGTGAAACTTTGCCTCTATTGAACTCAAAGAGAATTTTGAGACTGATCTTAGTGTTGATAGGATTTCACCACAGATGTTTTGTTAGAAGCAATAATGAGTTTGCAGTGTAGTACAGAGGTAACTGTCAAGGTTAGTGATCAGGGGTTCACAGCACAAGAGATCTTGCATGCTCAGTCAAGCACAAAAGTGAACGGAATATTATCTAAACATTGTAATGATGTAAATGATGTAAAGTAGGAAAATAAGAATAATGAATGACTAATAATGGTTCAAAGAAGTGAAATCTGGTAGAAGGGGAATGTAAAACTAAAGATTATTTGTTATTATTTCTATGTTTGTATTGTACCTGCATGGGGTGGCCCAAACCTTGTTGCTAGAAAAACTTAGCGTCCTAAAGAACATCAGGCCTACATTGTGGAGAAGGTCCAGCTGTGGGCCTGACAGATGAATTGATAAGGGCAGAAGCATGGGGCAATCATAACATTAGAGTTATGATTGCTGCCCTGGCCTTTCCATAGATAAGTGCTGTGTAGCTCAGGGCTGGCCTGACTATAGGACACTTACAGCACTGTGCTGAAAAATACGAATGATGATTTGCCAAAAATAGTATATACTGAATAAACAATAATTTGGGAGGAGAATTTCTGTTTAGCTTTGTAAAGGACATTCCTCGTTGCTGCTCGTAGGAGGTGCTCAAATTTCTTAAGAGAAAATATAGGAACTTGAGACTACAGGAGCCTTCCTACCTTACTAAGTCCAAATCCTTGCCTACATGCCCTATGCTGTATAATTCTTTCAAGCTTAAACTTGAAAAGAGTTAGCTAGCCTATTTTTGCCTCCATTGGAAACATTGGAAGTACGTTCTGAAACCTGCCTAGTCTAATGCTTCAGAACTTGTTTTCGTTTTCCAGCTTAAATTTTTTTCATGGCCAATGCATCAACAGTATTACTGTACCAGGATCGTCCTTCAGCTTAAATACTGCTTCTCCTTCTCTGGTGTTTACCTCGCTGATATGTTTTTAGCTATATATTATAGCGCTTTCAGCCTTCATTTCATAGGATAAAGAAATGAAGCTTTCTAGTGTGTTCTGGTCATGTACAACAACACTAAATACTTCCCTGTCTCTGCTCAGATACTGCCTCAGATCATGTTGGTGGTTCACAGAGTCTATTTTCTGATCTGTATTATTTCTAGCTTAAAAGACTTTATTAAAACTCTTACTCATACTGTTGGAGCTGCTCTGTTATGTTTCAGTTGTGCCCAGCCTGGTGGTATCAATTCCTAGTAGCTATCTTGCCCTTACCTTTAGGGTTGATATTTTATCTCCATTTCCAGTGAGGATGGTAATATTCATTTAATTTGGAGCCACATCTAGATTGCCCTTAATTTCTGCATTAGCGCATTGTGGTCTGACTTCACCCCTTCTCCTTTTATTTTTTTATATTTTTGAAAAGTCTTTTGCTATTTGTATTCATTGATGCTGCAGCATCTCACCTATTTTGACAGCAATTTTCACTCTATGAAAACTTTTTTTGACCTCAGAAACACCGCATTCTTCACGGACCAGTCCTTTTTTCCCTTTACTTACAGGCTTTCCATACTGCAGATATAACAATCCTCAAAAAACAATGAAAATCATCACAGCTGAGGCTCCTTCTTCAGAAGGATCTTGGAAGATAAGGGAGGGACATGAGTGTCGGAGAAATAGTGTGAGAAAACATAGAAACCACAGATAAGTTTCTTGTTGAGATTCTTCCACTATTAGAAAGAGGCCACCGTGAAGGAAAAAGTTGGAAATAAGTGCTATCAGATACAATGCCATTTTCAAATATTCTCCAGTGAGCCACAAACCATCATAATGCTTGTGGCTGCTTCCTTCAGTTTTTATAGCTGGCTGAAGGATTTTTGAGAGCTATTTTTCCATTGAAAACAGCGCTGAACCAAAAGCAATACTGACAAAGGGTGGCTTGAAAAAGTATTTATTTAAAGTGGGGAAAAATGCATATGTCACACTTCCCTTTTTAGGCTTTTTAGAAGCAAAATTCCAATTGAGATAGTCAGTTCAGAATTCTGAAGTATAAGTTTGTTATAGCAAATAAATAAAATGTCCGATTGAAAACTTGAATACAATATCATTTTTCCTCAGTCTTATGGCTTTCCACATTTTCTGTACTTTGACCTGGTTCCTAATTTTCAGCTTCTTCTCTCACCTCTATCAGGTATTATGCAGCTGCTTTTTTCTAGCTGGAGTTGGTGGGGAGGGTGTGGAAGACAAATTGGGTGGGAAAGTGATGGCACATTTTCTTTGATTCCCAGCTTTTTTCTCCAAGAATATTTTGTTAATGCATTAAATAGAAAGAATCTCAATATTAAGTCAGAGGTCTAGAGAAAAAAAATGAGAAAATTGAAATTATCTTTTTGTCAACAGCTGGGAAAAATGTGATAATTTGAAAAAAAAATTAAGAGAGAACAGTGTTCATACCTGATGGTCTTATTTTGGCTGAAGAGTCTCTTATATTGACTTAATGATAACCACTGGAATGGAAGCAACAGCATCTACACAAGGGACTAACGCTGTTTAATTACGTCAATTGGAAGTGGTTCAATTTATTTTCTTGGCAGAGACAAACACAGGAAGATGGAAAAAAAAAAGACTATTTTTTGTGGTGAAAGAAAGGGGAGGGAGCAAAGCAAACAACATACGGCCCTGAAATGCCGTATTATTATATGTAGGAAACCATGACCAAAAGATGCTAATTTGTCTCAAGTCACTCACTGTGAGGGCTCCCTTTGATCCTCCTGCCTTTCTTAGAGCGTGATGTTCTCACATTTTAAGGCAGCATCATTTGACATTGAGATGCAGGGAAAATTGTCCAGTAAACAGCTTTCTTGTAGTGATTCGGAGCTTGTGGGAGAGATTACAGCGTGAGCTGGAGCCTGCCACAAGAGAAATGGATTATTGCTCTGGGAACACTTACATCAAGGAGGGCCCTTTTGCAGCGCAGAGAGGCAACCTTTTGCAAAGAGCGGTGTTCTGCGAACTTCTTGTCAGCTCGCTGGAAGTGCTAACTCACTCACAGCACGCGGGTCATTCCTCCCTAGAAACACAGCAGAAAAGCTTCAGCGTGCCGTTTAGTGACTTCTTCTCCGCGGCTGTAAAAATGTTTTTTTTTTTATAAAAAAAATGATGTGCCGTCAAAGTAAAACTAAAAAAATCAGATTTAATGGGACAGATGGTTTAGGGAGGCAGGAGAAAAGGGGTGGCTTAAAAGCCATCATGCTGTGTTCACCGTAGTTTAAGCTTTCAACAAACCGGCCTGTGTGATTCGGATAAAATGCGAGTGGTGGCATTTCCCAAACAAAATCTGGTTCTGATAAAACTCAGAGCTGGGCGATGAGGTCTCCCTGAATTTCTCCACCCTCAAAATCTTGCTTTTCTTCCTAGCAGTTTCTGCGCTACGATAAAATAAAAAGCCTCGCCAGGGAACATTTTTAATTTTGTTTTTGAAAGGTTTTTTTTTTTTTTAAGTCAGAGAGAACTATAGAATAAATTATTACAAGGACATTAAAAGGATTTCATTTCCTTGAGCGTACATATGCATTCTGCGGCGGCATGTCCTCTCCCTCCCAGTGCAGCCATTGATCCACAGCTTTTATAATGAACTCTAATAACAACTCTATTACTGCAAGCCTCCTGATTGGCTCCGGCACCCACAAAATTAGCTACAAAGAAGCCAGCTTGTCAATATTAATTCCGCCACAGAGATTACTTGTTATGGTAGAACAAAGGTGTTTTGGCTCGAGCCGAACAACTTAACTCCTTGTCTCATAAAATTTAAGCCGCTATTGATCGCCTTCCTCTATTGTGCTGAAGGATTAAAAAAAAAAGCACGGGCGCGCGCACACACATGCAGACAGACACAAGGATGCTGAATCACTCCGATGCGTTCGCCTACGCCACCGGCCGCCCCCCTCCCTCTCCCCTCCCTGTCTGCTAAGAATCATTCAGTAACATGAAGCAAATTAAATCAATGAATTCATCCTAGCAGATGGGTGCTTTAACAGTCAGTTAGCCTTTAGATAATTGAGGCGTTGACTCCGGAATCATAAAATGGATGGCTCGTTTGTACATTTTACTGAAATAGATCACCGAGGTTAAATAAATGAAATCCCATTTGTCAGGTGGTAATAAATGGCCTCCCCTTCTGCAAACAGCTCTGTTTGGCCTAATAAATACAGGGATGTTACAGTGCTCCTCCCTTGATAGGGTTATGGCTTAATGAAATGGTCTTTCCTCTGCTTGTTTTTGCCTCCTCCTGCACCGTGTGATAAGTAGCGAACCAACGAAGCTTGTAATTACAATCTTACAGAGAACCCAGCCAATCTGTATATAAATCTCACCATCCAATTACAAGATGTAATAATTTTGCAGTCAAGCTGGTAATGAGGTCTAATACTCATGCATGTGATAATCCCCCCTGGATGCTGACTCTATCAGATGTTAGCTTTGTAATTATACTGGCAGAAAATCATTATTTCATGTTCAGCAGAAAAATGAGGTTGGTGGGAAGTTAATTTTCTCTATGCTCTGTGAAGCATAGACAAAATTTTAATGATTTAATCATTATGGTTATCCCTTTTGCAATTGACCCGCGTTACTTCTGTAGAAACATTGGCACATTTAAAAGTCCCTGTTACCCGATAAAGCTTGCCAGGTATGCAGCTTTTAATGTAAGAATAACCGTATACAATTAAACTATTAACCTGCTTGATAGGGGAAAAATCCATAGTTTTTATGTTTTCATTATTTACACACAGGATCCAAAGGAATGTTTATGTCCAGTCTACACTGCAATAAAAAGAGTCTCTTAAATACGGAAAAAAGAAAAATGCTATAATTAGGATGTAAGCCCTCAGACCAAAACAGCAGGTTCACCGTGTTCACAATGATATTTTAGCAGCTCAGTAATCTTTTGTTCCTTTCCAGTGTAGGAGACATTCATGAGATGAGATACCTCTGCACAAAGAGCTTATTATGCACAATCCGCGTTTTTCACAAGAAATAGTTTAAAGATATTGCTTCTGATCCATATTTCCAATTGTTCTTTTCTGTTCTCAAAATTTTCTTGTTATTTGCATTTGCCCAGCGGGCCAAAGGGAAGGACACAAAATAAGAGACAAGTCAGAAAACTGAGAAGGGAGAGTGAGAAAATACACAGCAGCACAACCAAACACACAGGAAAGCAGGCAGTCAGGGCAAAGAGCAAAGCATGCTGTAAATGATAGCAACTACAATATTTAAAAATGAATGACTTCAAAGGATTCTAGGTAGGAACAACTGAAACACATGTGGTCAAGCCTTTCTCCTTGTCTCTGGCCCTTTATTTTAGGAGTGGAATCCTGGGTCTGTTAAAGTTAATGAAAATGTCACCAAATTCTTTTGGGCTGGGTTTGCACCTAAAGACTGTAAGATATGTACTTAAATAGCACTTAAACGCTTCCAAAATCTGTTAGATTTGTAAATTTAATTCTACTATTCCTAACTTTTGATTTTGTGGCCTTAATGTTCTTTTACTAGCTTACGTAATATATATGTGTAAGTATATATGTTCTGTTTCTCTAAGACAGACATTTTAAAAAAGACAACTGCATTTTTATCTCCTGGACACATATGTTTACATATCCTTTTGGAGAAGCAGCAGGATTAGGACCCGCACTGTACTTGTGTGGGCCCAATCTGGTATGCCAGAAGGCTTACCAAACCAGAACCCAATTCGTATGTGAAAGATAGATAACCTCAGACTTGACTCCTGCTAGGCTTAAATATAAGGTGGACATGGAGCAACTCAGCATCTCAAGACCAAGGCAGTTACAGATAATTTCTGGAAAATGACCTGCAGTTAGGTAAAACTTTCAAGCCTTTAGGTGTGATTTGTTCCACCTAACTTTAGAGTTGGATAGCTGTACCTGAGCTAGCCACCGAGCACACCTAGGCTGCAATACACTTAAACCACATCTAGGCATCTACCTTTAGATGAGGTAAATTGTTGCCTAGAAGTGTCTTTTAGAATATTGACTATAAAAAATAACAGGTGAATAGTTCAGATGTTGATGATTCCTTTATAGGCCTCAAAAATTAGATGAAATAAATTCTACCCTTAACTCTTTTGTGGATCCAATCCAAAGTGGCTCTGCAGAAGGCCTAGGATCCATTGTGTATAATGTGTATTAAACTCCTAATCTAGTGATATAGCAAAAGACAACTTGACAGACATGAGTGAGTCCTCATCTAGTTATGGTTCTCAGCCTTAAAAAGGGATTATTTTTTAATGACTCCTGTAAATCAAAGCGCGTATATATTTAGACAATTCATCAAACGTCTTAAGAAGAAAATCCTGATATTAGTTATGGTGGTTCCATTAGTAGTCCATACTTTTTCATCCTGGAAAAGAAGCAGGATGGTGATGAGAAATGCAGATGACAAAATTAATTAGGTTATTATGGAGCACAGAAGACTAAGGGCCTTGAAAAGGGACATAATGAGCTAGTCATACGGACAGTCCTTTCCCGACAAACCTATGGTGCGTAATGCGTATTGGATGGAGTTGTTTGAAGTACTTAATACCTTACTGGATACCAAATACATCCTATTGACTCATGAAAAAGACCTGGATATTATTATGGAAAGTTGAGGCAAAGTAATAGAAAATGTAAATAAAATATTGGGCTAAGAATGATATGGAAAATAAAACATGAAATGCCACTTAAGTTAAAGGCACTTCCTTTCCCAGGATAATGTATTCCTTTCATGCCATGTCAGTCAGAGTTGCCAGCTCTTACAGATTTTATCATGGGTTTGCCATAATCAATTTTCTTTATAGACATCACACATCTGGGTGATATTTCTAGGTTTCCTAAAAAATATATATATATATATATATATATATATATATATATATATATAATGCTGTCAGTTGGTTCCATAAACAGTAGCTTTGGTAGAGCGTGGCTTCCTAAGAATTAATGTCCTACACTTTTTAAAATTATTTTCAGCACTGTAGTAACCCTCCTTTGCTGAATATCCCTCATCTGCTCGATCTGCTTATCCATTTGGTGGGCAAGTAACAGAGTGCACAACAGCTAGCCTGCAACACTGTGTTTGCTGAGTGGGTGGCCAGTGTGCCCCTGCTGTCAAGCCACCTGTTTCCAATCCAAAGTAGATATTTCCATATCCAGAATGGATATGGACCCTGCTGTTTACCAGGGAGAGAGCATTGGGTCTAAAATGGAATATTCAAAACTGATACAATTGACTTTTGTGTTTGAAACATGCCTCACCTCTTGCAGGTGTACTTTCACAAAACGCTGAAATGTAGAGCTGAATCTGCCATCTTTAACTCGTGCCCTAAAAAGGTCTTAACTTTTTACTTAATCAGACAATGTGCTTCTCCCCAGAGCAGAATTAGGATTAAAAGTCAAGTGAGCTCTACTGCTGGTTAGGGAATAGCTGCACGAGGTTGTATTTATGTACCATGAATTAAGTTGTAGGCTGCCGGAAGAGAAAGGCTGGGGTTCTTGGGTTAAGACAAGGCACTTCCAGCCGAGGGAATACCTGAGGTGTGGCATAGGTATTGTGATGGTCTAGGTGGCCGATACTGATTATACTTTCCTTATTTTCTATGCGGAGTACTGAAGATATGAACTTTTCTAACAGGGCTATTACTAAGCAGATCTTTGCTACTTAGGGAGCTGCTGTGAAAAAAACAAGAATGGTAGCTGAACGCACCCAACTTCAGCAGACAGTTTTCATTTTATCTTGCCTGCTCTGGAAACAACAGAGGAGGCAAGCAGATACTGGCTGTATCTAAGCAGTAGCATATCTGTGCTTGCTGTAGTGATTTTTCTCCGGTACTGCCATTGTATCTCTCCCCAGAATGTCAGCTGGTTGGGATCTCTGAGCTGAAGACTTCCCTTAGTCACATCCAGCAGTATTCACCTTATCCAAACAGGTGCTTTGCCTGCAGAACAGTGGGGAACAAGTCTGTAAGGCTGCGACCCTACCTCAGAAAGAGCTATACCTAAGGCATCTCCCGGACCTTGCCTCACACATCCACCTTGTCTTTGCTCTATGAGTCTCTTGTCCTAATTGTAGCCAAGCAATGGAGATGGAAACTTGGCAGACGGATGACATTCTGGAAACCGTCTGTGAAGCAGCCTTTGATTTCTGTATGGGTTTACAAGAGATTCTATGTAAGCATCGTCAGGATTATGTATTCCAGTGAACAAATCAAATCCTTAAAAGAATTTGCATGCTTAAACTTGAATTCGTTGGGCAACTTTTGACACCTGAACTCCCTTGAAAATGAAAATAAAATTCCTGGTATTTTTTTGTGTAGAAATTAGGAAGTCCTGTTGTAATGCAAGATGCTGTTGAAGCAGCATCTGAAAGGGTTAATTTATAAAAAAAGGCACTAGCTCTTAGTAGTTGCTAGGTAACATTGACCTTTTCCCAAAGGCTATGTTCAGCCAATGAGGGTGTTTCAGGAGAGGTAATGATTCTGTCTGTGATTTACTCAATGAATTTGCAGTAACCTATCCTGCAGGGAAGTTAAGAGGATGTAGTATTGGAATAAACTGTCACCTTCCTGCTATCCTGCTCTTCTATTCAAATTTCTTTCCCTTGTTAAAAAAAAAAAAAAGGAAATACTTTCTCTAATTTGCCCGTGAAACAATTTTGCTATAGTTGCAACAACTATCTGGCCCTCCCCTGGAGACAGGACACTAGAAATGGTGAATGACTGTTTTGTGCTTGAGACTAAAGGGAAGTCTCAGATTCTAGTTGTGAAGCCTTCTCTTCAGAATAGTCAACAAATGAAATATGTCTGTTTTCAGGGTGATTACTGCAAACTCTTTTGTTTAGAATGACTAAGAACTTTACAAAACAGTGAATTTTTAAGAAAGATTTATTTTTTCCTCTAATTATATGTCAGCATTCTACCTTTTTAATTAGGAACACTACTTAGAAGGGTTAATTCTTTCCTACTTCTGTGGTGGTTTGTGGTTTTCTCAGAGAAAACAAAAAAATAGATTGCATTAAAATCTGTATATTTTCTAGGTACACACCCAAATGGCTTGTAAGTTGACAAGAAGACACATCCAGTGACAAGCAGCATATTTAGCTCCATAAATAAAAAATTATGGTTAGTTTTTAAAAAAATAAACATTTTTATACGAAAGAAAGGTGCATAGACTTCATCCTTATGGGCCAGGGTAACTTACATGACAACTTGTTAAATCGATTTTTATGCTTCTTTCAGATCTGCTATTCAATTTTTTAAAGTGCAGATACCATGGCAACCCCCTCTCTCATATGGAACGTATGCTGCTTTAGAGATAAAGAGCAAGTACATGCAAAGATGGAACAGGATGGCATGTAAACTTTCTTTTTATATTCACACTTTTTTGTATGAAAAAATGTGCCACACAAATATCTTTTCTCTCAACTGTAATATATTTTATTAAAGAGTCACATTTTGTAAAATGCAATTAGTTCATAGTTAGCTGGTTTCATAAATAATGTAGAAGGCAATTTCACCCTATGCTTTTCTGATATGTGTACATGCATGTATGTTTATATATGCATACATATTGCCAAAGAATTATCCATATATCTGCATTTGTTTCAGGTGATCATAACTCCTTAAAAATTAACACTAACATCTATATCATTACTGATTTTCTTACTTTTCCTTACCCTAACACTGTGAGTTTTTGTTTTTTAATGATGGAGCTGCTCCTTAATGCACAGCTGTTGAGATTAATTTATTTTTAAAATAAAAGACACAAAAAAGTGAAGCACCAGTTCTGAGAAAAAAGGAGGAGCTACATGTACTTGCCAATCCTAGTGGTTATTTCAGTTGCTAGATCAGAATTTTCAAAAGCAAGATAGTATAGTAGATTTCTCAATTAGCAAATTAATTTTCTAAATAATTGACTGCAGAGGAGTCTGTTGGGGCACAGCATTATGGAAAATCTGATGTTTTACTCAGCTTTCCTTAGAAAGATTTGCATTCAGGTTCTGAGGTATTGTTCAGATCCCAGACAAGACAATTGATCAAGGAAGCTACCATTTCTTGTCATAAAAACCTATTTTTCTTCTGTATTCCATAACCTGGTTAAAGATCATATTTGAAATTTCAACATCTTACTGTTCTTTTTATTTTTTCATGCAAACCTGGTGCTGCAATGAAATCAAGACCTACAATGTTAGTAATGTGTCTACTAGTACAATGCAAGCTGTGTAGTCATTTAACATCCCTGAAAGAGTTATTTTATGAAAGGAACTAAAATATTTTTAATATTTTGAAGTACACCACTTAGTCCAAAACCCTTGAACCTCAATTTCATCATCCCCACCTATAAAAATCCAGCAATTTAACATCTTATAGAATCTTCCTGTTGATGATACAGATGATCTTGATGTGCTTGAAACACTGGAGGAAGGCAGAGTGTAGAGCAGGTAGTGCTTTTTCAGATTAAACATCATTAGTATTAGCCTTCGCATATTTTTAAAATGTGATTATTTAAATCAAGCAAACAGGCATGCATCATCCTTCTCATATTTAAAGACCTGAGTCTGCTATACTGTTGACGCATGCAATCCTGTTTGGCTGTTGTTGCCCATTTCCGTCTTTCTCTGATCGCTATTTCCTCTTGTTGGCAATAAGTTTTGCCAATTTAGTTACAGTTCTTTATGCAAACTTCAATAGGTTTGGAAGTTTAGTTTGTTTTTGCTAAGCTCACAAAAGTCCAAAATTGGTGCACCAAAATTCTCTGATGGCTGCAAATATCACTGGAGCAGACTCCCATGAGAAAATGACTGCAAATAATAAATGGAAATATCGGCTGTTCTTTCTTTGTCTTCCCAGTTTTCTGCTGGCAGTTTCTGAACCAGCTCCCATTTAAACTGGGAATCCCACTGATGGCAGTAGGAAGTACACCACACGTCCAAGCGTCACAGGAATTAACAGTGGGAACTTCAAAATCATAAAAATTGCAATTAAACAGTTAATTATGCATCTCTGAATCATAAATAAATCTCTGTTATTGTTGAAGGAGCTTAGATACTGGAGTTCCTGATCAGGAACATGTTGCTTTGTGGAAATCAATTTGCCTGTACCTACCACTTATGCTTTAACAAGGAAGTAATGTGATGGTGAGAAAAAGCATGGTGTTCTGCGCTGCTCCTCTGAGTGCTCTTCCCTGAGGCAGCTGCTGGGGAGTACTGAAGGGAGGCTAAATCAACATTGCCAACATTTTTTCTTCTGAGACCAAATGTGTAACCTCTGCGATGCAAATTATATTTAAGTAGCTCTGGGGACTGAATGTGGATTGGTGCTTTGGTGAGCCTGGCTCTCTATAGGTAGCAACAGAACAGTTTACCTCCATGTTACAAGGCCAACCGTATTACATGTGATTTGCTTATAAATAAAGGAATGAGTTTGCTTTATAAACCTTAATGACAGATTTGAATTCACTTGTTTTCTACTTCAGTTTAGTTTTTCTAAAATGATTACTTTCAAAGCACGCAGCAGTAGCGACGCTGAAAACCAAGGTAACCGAAAAGTGCATTTCCCAACTTATTCTGAAAAGTTCCTACTGAAGGGTTAAATTCAATCAAAATACATTCATGAAAACATGCTCCATTTTTAAAAGTAGTTAGTGTATCTTCTAGCTTCCAAGCTCTGAGTTCATCACTGGGTTGAACTATCAAAAAGTATGTTTTACAAATGCTTTCAAATAATGGTACCTTAGGACAAGAAATGAATTACAGAAATCTGCAGGTCCCAAAGGCCTATTTGTCAGGTATCAGCAAGTATTATGAGTGAATTTTCTAATGCAGCTATTAGGAGTGCTAAATAGACTGTAAATGGTATGGGCGATATATTTGTTATTCATATACTTTTGTGAATATTCGGAAAATAACAGTAACATTAAGGTATACATAAAGAGATGGCAGATATATTTTACTTCAAAAAACTTTTCACTGACTTTAATTTTGTGAAGAAATAGCTTTATTAGAGTTATTGCGTAAATTAAAAATAGATATTTTACTGACAACATAATTTTCAAAAAATTAGGGTTTTTGTTATTGTTTTAATAATCATTTTCTTGACAATATTTTACTAACTTAGTTGGTTTTGAAGTACTTTCTTTCGTTCATGTTTATAGAATTTACTTATGCATTAAATAAATGCTTTCTCAGATTAGACCATTGTTTCCTCTTCATATAGAAATGCCAGATTAAGAAAGAAGCTCCCAAGCTCCATTTTTGAGGCAAACAATTGAAAGCATAGGTTAGAAGTAAAAAATGTTGCTGGAAATTGCCTGATGGGCTTGGCTTATTTTCATCTTGTCAATATTACTAAACCTGATATGACTGCATTTTGTTTTGAGGAAAAACCCAGAAATGAAAAACGATAATTAAAGAAAGAAAAAAATAAACAGGCGGTCAGGTGCTGTGTTGTAGTATTGGAGAAGTTTTGCGTGAAGCTGCATTCAGCACACAAAACAGTGTTAATATTTCTTTATTTCAGTGAGGCTTCTATGGGGGAGGGGGAAAAGAAGAAAGAGCACCTAGCATAAAAGGTAGAAATTCTCTTAAAATAACTACCAGAGAAAGCAAATTTTGTCAGAACATACCAAGTGCAAGGCTTCTATAACTTGTTCTTTGCCTCTGTCTGTTGTTACATATTTTATAAAACGTAATTCTTACTAATGCCAGTTGCAGGTTATCATTAATACCTTCAGTCTGAATATTGCTTTGGTCTATTAAATGTAAAATGTTTCAACTGAAAATGGAACATATCAAAAACAACAATTTAATTATCCAATATCCTGTATTTTTTAACAACCATAATAAGAAATAGCAATTCAAAGTATTTTTGCTTTCAACGATAAGCATTATTTTTAAATAAAAATGTAAATGGGCATCTGATTTAGGAAATGAGCATGAAAAACCTTTCAAAAATTGTACAAGTTCCCATTAACCATCATTTAAATGTTGTCAATCAAATCTGTTTGCATCTGGTGCTGATGCCATGTGAAATTTATTTATTTAAACTTTCAGTCACACATGGAAAGTTTTGCAGATGGTGTCTCTTCTCATTTATTTTTTCCAATTTTCCCCCCAAACTCCAGGCCTTACTCTCTCAACCCCCCAATTTGATTCCTCCTTCTTCTAAAAAAATAGATCTAATCAGCAGCGTGTTAAACAAGAGGGGATCTTTTATGTATTCTGTGTTAGGACAAGGAAAGCATCGCTGTAGATCACTAGAATAAACAACTCAGGCTGATTCAATTACAATGCCTGGGCCAGGCTTTTATCTGCTGGTGACATCATTTCAATCAAAATGTAAAATAATACAATCCAATAGATGCAAGAGGGAGAGATAGGACACAGACTGCTGCACTTAGTCATTTAATAAAAAAAAGTGGAAGAAAGCTCTTTCTGACAGGCTGCTAGGACTTCCATTTCCAAAACTCTATTACCTTGTATAATAGTATTCAAAAGAATTGAATGCAGGAAATTGTCTATTACTTTTTATTAGTAGAAGCTGTTATGTAGGATACAGCCTACTGCACTGTTTTTTCTTTGTTCGTTTAATTAACAAAAGCATGAAATCTCTCTATTGGCAAGTACTCGTTCCAAAGCTGCTGTTGCCTTCTGTTTTTACTGAAAAGGTATTTTTTTTCTTTTCTTTCCTCTGAATGTCTTTTTTTTAAGACTAAAAATGTATTTTTTTTCCCAAGACACTGTAATCTAAAGTCTATCAGTCACCTTAATGGGCTAGAAGAGGGGAGAATGCAGATACATTTCTATAGTCAGGGAACCTTTTCTATAAGAAAGTTTCACATTTGAGGAGTGAGGGGGAGTCAGATTGTGATTGTGTATAGTTTTGTGATGGTCTGCTGACCGTTTCACTTACCAGTTGAAATTTACTTTGGTTACTTAATTTATTATGATAGAAAAAGACAAATCGATACATTATCGATTTGATAAATGCCTAGCACAAAGAAATATATTCTTTCTTCAGACCATATCCTTGATCATATGACGTTGTCTGTGACAGCATGGGACAGGACTTGGTAAATACCAGCAATCTGGTCATCCTATGCAATCCTCTTAAATTATACCAGACTAAAATTAGTAGACCTGATTTCAATGCGGTGTAATTACACTAACTTCTACATTCACGTGTTAATACACTGGAAAAGTGGTATGAAGGGTAGGATGCTAATGCAAGCCAGGAGAGAATATGTTTAATTGATTTTAATGATTAATTATATATATAATTCAAATTCACTGTTATTAAGCTCATAAGGGTCTCAGTAACTTTATTTAATAATAAATTCCATAGCTGCATTGTGAAAGTAAGTGGTGAATAGGATCTCACCAAGGGCAAACAATGACCACTGTAGTGGTTACTAGTACTCGCTCCCTGTGCTTATCATTTTAGGATGCATTATGAGAAAGAAGACTTAGTCAAATGGGGAACGTCAGATGTAGTCAAGGAGATGGAGCTCCTTAAATTAATTTTATTCTCATTTCCTTTACTAATGCAATAACTTTTTTTTTTTTTTGCATTTACCAAGAACAAATAGATCTGAAGAGATTTGAGGCCTTTTGTGGTCTTGATGCTCTTTAGAGAGATGTTGGCTTTGTGTCTTCTCTTGCCGAGAAAGTAATTTTTGCCATGCAGGATGATATTATTGTTCCAAGTAGGTGGTAAGCTTGTTCTGACATTTTCTGAAAAGGATATGCATGAGGATGAAGTAATAAACTATCATACTGGGAAAAAAAACAACCACCATTGCAATCACTGAATAATGTTAATTGCCCCTTTCACAACCATCAGGTGTATTATTTTGTAATTTTTCAAATCAGTATTTGAAATATACTACTTTTTAAGGATTTCCATGATGCTTATCAGCATTCACGTACTGTTGCAGCAGGCTAAGTACATAACAGATTAGAAGCATGGTAGGATTCAGATCATCTGTGTTAGACACACAGCACAGCAAATACAGACTCTTAGCCCCAACATGAGTATTTAAGAACATAAAAACTAGTTATCTAAACTCCCTCTCTACCTAGCCAACTAAGAGATAAGAGCCTCTAATAGGCTGACTGGGTGAGGGAGGCTTAAAGCCAGATGTTGGGATGCATGGGACAAAGAGGTGTGCCTGAAGTACTACTGTCGCCGTAATTTATGTGCCTGAGCCTAAGCTGCATATTAAGTTATTCAGCCTATCTTTTCCTTCCTGATAGTGGTCTAGCTTCCCCAGGTAGGGTGAAAGGTGGATCAGTCCTGACCTTATCGATATCCTAGAGGTGAAGGTCTTTTCCAGGAAGGTAAGAGCTTTGGATTTCATTTCCAGCAGGCTGAGGAGGAAGCTAAGACTTGGCTTAGATCCTCAGCTCCTAGGTGACTGAGCTGTCTGGTAGGCTGTTACTGGAAAAGAAGTGTATTTTGCCTTGTCTGTGATGGTGCTTTTGAACAAGTGCCAAGTTGGGCTGAATTCATCATTGTCCGAGTGCACTAAGAAAGGTCTAAGTACGCATGATGGATCAGAGAGTTATGTGCTTCTCCAACCATCTCTCAGTCCTACTGGAGATTAATATATGCCTTAGCTTAGAGAAGGGTAATGTGTTTGCATGAATGTCCCAGTGTTTAAGAAACTGTCATCCAAAGTGGAGATATGAGTTGATTTTAGGCACCACTGGATTTAGTGCTGGAGAGCAGACAGTTCACTTATTGTCAGAGATTCATTGGGCCTTCATCCCAGCTCAGGTGTAACTCAGATGATTTGAATCTTAAATCACCATTTTAATCTCCCCTCCTCTCCCTCCATCTCAAATTCTGCAGGACAGAACCAGATATTTTTCTAGAATATCTGTCACAAATCAGTTTTGTTGACCTTACGTATGCAAGAAAACACCTGGTACAACAGCTGCATGGCTATTCTGATTAAAGATATTGTATAAAAAATTATAGTTGAATCTCTTTACAGTCATGTTTCTTCACACAAAAGGAAGTCAGAAAGTATAGCAAATGTCAAAATTTACCAGTTGAAAGATACAGCAGGCGTATTATAAAATGTTTTTGTGGATGCTGAGGGTGCAGTCCCCTCCGAATTAAAGCAGAATAGTCATTAAATCAGACTTGAGCTCTGCAGGCTTTTTGGAATCTTGTCTTTAGTGGACTTCCATAAACATTCAGTGTGTAATAGAAAACTTTCCCATGCCTCATTATTAGCATGTTTTGAAAGTCCTTAAAATAGTTTGCATAATTTTAAAAGACTAAACAGACCATAAGAAAACCTATTTTAATCTTGGACGACTTTATTTTTCAGTTATAGATCTTAATAGGTCTGAAGCTTTTCCATGATTCTGATTTAACACATCTGATGGAACAAAAAATACAGCAATTTAGATAATTAATTATGTTTGCTTTGTACCTTTTTTTTTCACTAGAACTATGCCAAAATAGCAAAATTCTGACTGTTGATAAAGGCAACTTGAGCATCACATCTAGTCGCCTGATGACCTGTTCAGAAGTTTTGATGTTCCTGTAGATTTCTGTGATGGATAATGGGAAGTCTCCTGAGTAAAATATGATTTACAGAATGCATCAGCCTTCTCTCAAAATTTGAGTTTTGTGAATAGGTTCACAAAGTGTTAATCTTATTTAATGAGGGAGCAAGCAAGCGCAGGGTGTTCTTTACAGATTTCACATTGTACACTCAATCTGCATGTAAATTAGGGTGGACTATATTACGTTCTTTAGAGGTTATATAGTTCCAGTTGTTGACCCTCCATTTCACCATTATCTTAACCTATGTTATGCTCCATTGCACATACATGTTCTGTGAGCATGCTCTGTGGCCAGAAAGATCTCTCAGAGAAAGGATATGCAGAACTGTGCCCTATTCTGTGAGCATCTTGTGACATGCTTTTCCTACTATATAATGTGTACATGTTAGACCAGTACCTGAGTGTACCTATCGGTCTGTTGCTTAATGAGTACATTGCAAATGATTAGATTTATGTAACACATGATGCTATCCATGTAAGATGGACTTAGGCACCTAAAGAGAGACTTAGAATGTATTTAAGCCCGCCGAAACACAGATTTTATAAATGATGGCCTGTCTGCTGCCTACTCTCTAAGCATGTTAGCTCCTGGGCATCTAGCTTTCCTTTACTCATCCAGGATTGCCCTATTCCTGATTGATCAGAGCAGTGTAAAACAAGCAAGCATCTGGGAACAAGAAAGTAGATGTTCCATTAGCATCTAAATCCTTTAAAAATCTTAGTTCAGGTAATGTTTGGAGACTGTGCCTAGCAGAGACTCCTGGGACTGGGCAAAGTAGATTCTTTCTGTGCTCAAGTCACGGGAAGGTCAGACCCAAATGCCTTCGCTTGCTCCAGGAACAGGCAAAGTGGGCTGCTGTCTAGAGCAGCCACATGGCCATAGATGGGTTGGCTGCTACTGCTGCCGCTAAAGCAAGGGTGGAGAAGCCACTGCTTCCGGAGGGGATCCATAACCCAGGCATTGCTGCTCTGTGTCCCCCTACAACGCTGTCTGCTGAGGGGCTGAGCTGGAATCTCCCTTTCTCCCTTCCTATTAAAACTGCGCTGCAGGGCGGAGAACAGTTTGAGGGAGAGAGAAATTTTACAACCTAGCGGTTACAAGTTTTCACCTGGGAGAGAAAGATGAGGGATCCATTTGTTGTGTCCAGGACTGCTTATTAAGTGGCCAAGGAAGCAAAAAAGCAGAGAGAAGGAAAGAGGAAATCAAATGAAAGAGATAATAGCAAATCACAAAACAGCTCACAGTGAAAGGAGGATTTGATTCAGCAAATTCCATTGAATACTTTTTGATAATTTAATATGAAGAGACTACAAAGAGATTTTGACTGTGTGTGCAGTTTCTTCCTCTTTTCCACTAACATCATAAATTTCTTATAAAGACAACTGCTCTTAAATATGCATTCTTCCTCCTCTAAACAGTTCCAGATGGGAAATGGCATAGTATATAGAGGAGATGGATCAATAATCTTCCTAAATAGAAAATACCTAGGCAGAGAACTACTCAGAAGCCAAACTTTTTTGTGAGGCTTCCTCTGAGTAGTTGAAACTGGGTAGTTTTAGAAAGCAGTCTCAGGGCTTTTAGTAGGATGCTCAGATAAAACACCACTGTGTGAATTATTTTTACATGGGATAAAAGGGTTGCGGCAGCAATGGAGGGGTATGTTACTGCTGTCTTTACATTGATACAGCCACATTTGAATGTAAATACTCAGATTTAACAAGTATCTTGATTATGACACATTCATCTCCAGCATGTTGAAATTATTTAAGTTATTTTAAAGAGTGTTCAGGTAAACAGCAAGATACCTTAAATTTTAAATCAATTACTTATATAAAAATCTAAATTAAGATACATTTGACTTGATAAGACTAATGCCAAAATGATCGATAATGCCATGACTAAAGCAGGGCATGTATCCTTTCAGCTCACATATGAAGAAATCTTCCAGCACTACGAAATAGACTGCTTGCCACTTTATCTGCTGTTGCTGCTAAGGGGAACTGAAACCCTGCATGAAACTGGATCTGTCCCTTGGCAGTTATCCCAGTTAAGCAGGCATGTCATTTATCAATGTGCCAATAAAACCAATTCTGTGATGTTTTTCCTCCCAGAATTTTGCATTGATAACAGACTTATTCAGCCAACAATCTTGCTTAATATTATATCATAGAATAAAACTACCTCTACTTCACTTTGGGCTTCTTGCTTTTGCACAACTGGAAGTACTACAGTAGATTATTGAGGAATTAACCATTTTTGTGACTGAGTCAAACTTATTTGTTAAAGGATAAGCTACTATGTAGATGTTATTACATTTCAAGCAAAATGCAGTTTCTATTTTGTATTGACTGTTATGTGATGTCTTAATAGAAGAAAATCCTCAGCTGTAACTCCTCATTCACAGCTAGGCTCTAACTTCCTTGAAAGCTAATGTGAAATCCTTATTTCAGCTTTGACCAGCAGATGGGCCTGAGTTAAACAAGGTGATTTAAGTCAGTCTAAATCTCATGTTCTAGTTTGGTTCCACCATTTCCACCAGTATTCTATTGCAAACTGTCTATAAATATTTATACACATACACACACACACACACATTTATATTGTATTTTATACATATATATATACACACACACACGCGCGCGCGCGCGCGCGCACACACACACACACACACACACGTAAATGAGCATCTTAGAACTTGATTTAGACCTATGTTTTTTCTCAATTTCTTTTTCTTAGTGGAGACAGTGGAGGCATATTCCTTTTCTCATTTCATTTCTTTACTATAGCTGCTTAAGAAAAGCAGATACAATAAATCCACGTTGAAAAAGCACCTCTGCTTTTAATATTGACCAGATTTTTATTGCTAAGTTTTGGTGGCAAATCCCTGAAAGTTTCGGCTTGCAATTTATCCACATCACTTATATCTACAACACCGGCTTTGCAGTCTTGCAAGAACATCTGTTTTGATTTCTAATGCTCTCTCTTTTAGTCCTCGAACACTGTTCTTTGGTGTTATGGGAAAATTTTCACAATCTTGAAGGGCCTTAATTTTAGCTCTGTAACTAAATGAAATTCAGGAGCAAGTACCTCAGTGTAATATTTCTTTTGCTAATATTTTCACGGAATATATTCAGTGTAAATTAATAAGATAACATCTGGATTCAGTGTCACAGTTACTTTTCGATTATATCAATGAAACCAGGCAATACAATTCCATGGTGGAGTTCTCACTGTGTTGTTATTTGGACATAGTTTGTATATATAGACTTGAATGCCATGGAAGCACTGGAAAGTATTAACATGTCTGGTAGCATCCTGAGGTTTTTCTTTGACAGTTAAACTGAACTATTTGAGGGGAAGAAGAATTGGGCCAAATCTAAATTTTTAAAAATTATTTTGTTTTCAGTTATTCAATTTTTTTGTTTTTGTTTTATTTTATTTGTTTTCAAAATGGAATACCTGAAAAACATAATGTATCACAGCCAGATGGTGACTCTCAGTAAAGAAAGGACCAGTTAGACATCTATTCCTTAAATTGGTTCATATTTCTAAAAAGTTATTAATGGTATTGCGTTCATCTGCACAATAGAAGCAAAAAACATATGGATTAACTCTGGTTATCATGAAAAATTGAAGCAAGTACTCTAATAGGAACTAGATGCTGTCTTGTGTTCTTGCAAACGTCCTAGCTTAGCAGAAAAAGATGATCACCAAGTGCTCAAAATCAGTTCCAAAGAACTATTCCTTAAACATGCCATTCTATACTTCAATTCATATAATTTATATATAATACACATTAATTTCATAGTCAGTATTCATGCAGTTATCTTCACTTAATTGGCTAAACGTTTATCCTCAGACACACATCTTCTATATTAACAGAAATACTATACTAGTTTTGATACCATTATATTCCAACCTTCTACTGTTATGATCCAACCTTTTGTCAAGTTGTCCACCAAAAAAACGAATACTGTAACTTTTTCAATACACAATCCAACCTAACAAATAATTATGTCTTTACACCCCACAGTTGATACCAGGTCAATCTCTAGCATCCTAATAACTCAAAGCTCATTATAAGTAAAAATGAAATTATTGTATGCATTGTTTTACATGTACATTAATAAAATTTCTAATTAATTAGGCCTTTAAGTGGCCTTCATTCTACTTGCACTCTTTGATACTTTGATCGTATTATTATATTTCTGTAGTACAACTCAGATCAACACTAAATGCTTTATCCCTTTCTGTACAGTTGTGGTTAATTTTTAAACAAAAATGCCAATTTGAAAACAAAAGTTCAATAAGATTTTTTTTTCAAAGTATAGAAACAACATTCTCATAAATGAACACTTTCTTTGAAAAACGTCGACACAAAATAAAATGACATTTAAAAAAATTTCCTCTCTCTTTTTTAACTATAAGTATTTGCTGAATTTTCTTTGAACTCATGAAAAATTTTGTTCTTGAAAATTATTTTCTATGGCAAATACATTTATTTTTAAGAAATATTTTCCCAGCTTTAATTCTAGGATTCTAATGGCAAATATAAATATATTTTTAGTTAGTATCAAGTGCTACATATGTTATTTAGAGCTGGTGATACTATAAATTATTATAAAATATTTAAAAATATTACTAGTAACCCTTCTTAAGCTTAAAACATTCATGAAGGAATTTGATAATCTTCAAATGTACTTGCAATCCATTATTATCCACTGACATATTTGAAAGTATAGTCATTATTTGTGACATCATGTATTTGCTATTTCCTATTCATAATGCATACAGGTTTCTTCATTTCAGTGACAAGATATTGTTGGCTTTAATTGAATTCCACCTTCTAGCCCGGAAAAAAACAGGTTAATGAAATGCAAATAAAGAATAACTTTTTTTTAGTTGAACACATGAGATTTACAGAATGTGCATGAATACTTGTTGAACTCTTGAATGATTATCACTGTGAACGGCATGAATTTGGCGTTTTTATCATTCTAGCATTTTCTAAACAGTTCTTTTTCTGGTTTACCAGGTCAGGAAAATTTTGTTGGTGTCATAATGCACCTTATGAGTCTTTGTTAATATCAGGCGGGAAAAACGTGTTTGAAAAATGTTTTATGCAAATCAGTGACCGCTCCATAATTCTGTCCCCTTCCATTACCTTTTAATTGTGTCCTGCTGCTCATGTATCCAGAGAGTTAGCATTATATCTGTTTTATTGAGGTTAGTGTTTATTTATAAGGCTAACTGCAAGGGTTGATGGGTAAAATGAAAAAAGAAAGGTGAGATCATGTTTTCCTCTACTGTCTCTCTCTCTTTCTCTCTCTCTTCTCTCTCTCAGTCACTCTCCCCCTCTTTTCTAAACAAGCTAAGAGTTTTTATAATTCATCACCTGGCTGACAGATGAGTTCTGCTGGAGAATATTAGAAAATGTCTCAAATCTCATATATATGCTAATGGTATGCTGAGACTGGTTGGTGGTATGCCGGAGTTTTTAATCTGTCTCGACCAGTGTGGAAAGTGGAGGAGACAAGTCATTGCACTCGACAATTTATGATCAAACAACTGAATTGTAAAGGAAGAAGGACATGCAGAAAAGGAGAGTAATTTTCTGATTTAACAGCGTTGTTACTACAAATAAAGAAATCTTGATTTTGACTGCTCTCGACATTAAATGAGTTTCCTGTGCCCTGCTCTGAATTTTTCATTTCCAGATTTGTATAAAGCACCCTGCTTAGATACAAGTGACAGATAAGGAGACGATTGCATATGGAAATCAAATGTGTATAATAAAGCCATCTTCTGTTTATTAAATAAACACATGTAAATGGCTTCCGTGGAGAATGCACTGATAATTCTTCATTGTGTTCTAGTTTTTTTGCAAGTCACAAAGAATCTTATTTAACAACCACGAATGACTAGATGTAAGCTTTTCTGTTTATTACCTTATAACAAATCAGGCAGCCTAATATATGGCATTTGTAAACATTTTATTTTGATTCTTTAGTCTAAGCTTTTGCTGTAACAGTACAATATATTAGTGTTCACGCTACTAGAGTTTGGGAAGCTGCATCATTGCATTAGTATTTTTTGAATATTATGTTTTCATGATAGAAATGGTAAAGGTTAGCCAGAGAATGAGTATGTTATTGTAAAATGGAGCTCCAGGAGAAAGAAAGCATAACCTATAGCACTTATTGGTCTACAGATAAAAAATTATAGTATTACATAATCCAAACTAAGAAAAGACCATAGAGCCTGCAAACAGCTTGGCAGTGATTTCTGAATCAGTAATTTAAGAGTCTTAGTTTCAGATGTAAAAAACACTTGAAGTTCACCAAGGGATGTATCTTCCACTTCTGTTTCCCACTTTTGCTTTTTTTGCAGATATGACCTTCCTACAAATTATTACAATGTACAGCAGTGCTGGGCAGCATCATCAGTACAGGTTCCTTTTCCTGAAAGGCCTGCTATATTGCAATTGAAATATTTGCAGAAATTTTAAGGTAAAGCAAAAGACAGTTTTTTTCACTTTTTACCTCAGAGGAGTTAAGTTCAAATTTAGCTTTTGATTCACATTTTTGAAAATAAAAACAAGTGGAAGGGGAACCAGTAATGTCCAGCCATTAATAAACTGTATTTAGTGAACACTATTGGTTGTGTCAGGAGAGGTTTGCAGTCAGTAGCTCGATGAGGCATGGTTGAAAGGGGCCATGCTATTGTTTAAGCCCTTCTCCAACTTGATCAATATCAGCAGCTGCATTTAGAAGTTTTGAGGTTTTTGAATGTCAGCACTTTTCTGATTCTCACATTCTCAGCAGCATCATCCTTTACTTTTGTTTTTGCTTGAATTCTGCTTTGATGTTTTTCTTTGGGGGTGAGGAAGGAAACCAAACCCACCTCCTGGCATGCATTTACCATTAAAAGAGAGCGAAGTCCCGAAATACTCATTCAGACTTCCAAAACACCAGGCAGCTTCTCTGCCTGGGGTAACTGTAATGTGAGCTTTGGCATAAGTGCCTTGGAAAACCCACATGGATTTCTTAGTATGATTGGAAGCAATTGTTGTATGTGGTTCAAACAGGACTAGATAAGCTGTGCTGCAAAGCCATATGGCTTAGTTTAAACAGCATAGACAGGAAGTCTTTGATCATGGCCTTTGATCATAGTTAACCATAAATGAAGTGGTGGGCGAACGTAGGTAAAAAGGTGTGAGACTAGAGCAACTAGAGACTGGTAGGAGCCCAGTAAAAGAGTATTTTGGAGGGGACCCTGGTCTGAGGACTGTTGTTTGGTTTTAAACCAAGGATAAGGAAAAAACACTGTAGCAACTTGGGCACCAGTGGAGAAGACCAAACCATGGCAGAAACTATGAAGATGACTGGATGCAGAAGCTGTAGGGTGTATGTTATCCTTCAGTGAGTTTCTGACAGAATTTACATAAGCATGAAGGGTCATCTCATAATGCTCATGGAAAAAAAGATATGAGAGCCTGAAATGTGGCTAGAAGTGAGGGTAGAATATAGAAGTGCATTTGAAGATGACAGATGAGATGAAAGGAAAGAGCATGCATATGACTGGAGTTGCAGATGGGCTGATTGGCAGATCCCCAGATGAGAAGGAGACCTCTAGAAGTGCATGAAAATGAGGACAAGGCAGAGGAAAATACCAGCACGTGAAGAAAGAAATCTGTGGAAGGAGTTTGTTCCATGGAAGAAGTGATGAGATGCAACAGCTACTGACAGAAAATGGAGCAGCAAGAAAGAAGAGATGATGTAAATGGTAACAGCAGGGGCTAGCATCTGCAGAAGAATAGAAGAGATGATTGGTAAGCGGAAAGCAGCCTGGGAGTAAGAAGGCCAGATTTTCACAGAAACCTCAGGTCTCTCCGAAAGGTGAATTTTTTGATCAGTGTTAAGAGACTAGTCATCAGAATGGATCTAGAAAACAGCCTGGTGTGAGTCCATCCCAGTGGAATGATGTGAGGGGTGCACTTGAGTGTGAAAAACATTCTGAAGAGGCTAGCGAAGGCTCTTTTGACTGTCATTCTGTCCTTTAACTGTAAGAATAGATAGTGTTACAAGACTCCTGCTAGAGTGGTTCAAAGAGGATTGCGCCAGATGGGGGAAGATGTTCAAAGACCTTTTTGGAATTCTTCCCTTTCCTACACCTAGAAGGCAAATGTTTGGGAAGATAGTGAGTATCATCAGGATTGGTGCTATATGCAAAATGTGAGGATGTTTGTCTGCTTATGTATCTGAGGAAGTAGTCTTCTTGGATTTGGGTTAACCTGACTGATAAGAGAATGGATGGTAAAGAGGGAGTAAATACTATGAGAATAATAGTGAAGTAGGACATTAAAAATAGGAGCATTTAATCTGGACAGCAAGATGCAACTGGAAACTGTCCTAATAATTCACAAGAGCCTGCCCAGCAAAGTGGAGGAAGCCAAACAAAGGGTCAGATGTGAAATAACGTTAGAAGAAAAGAAAACCAAAACCAAACTGGAATAGCTGTTATGGCTAGAAAAGAGATATTAGAGGAGCTGAACTATTCAAGAAACCTGGCCTGGTACCTTCTGTGACGTAATGGCCTCTAAAGAAGTAAGAGGAGAGAGTGTGGATGAGATGGAATCCAAATGAAAATTTCTTTGGGGAAGGCAGTGAAGTACCTTTTGCCTTGAACATGCTGGAAAGCAGACACTGAATTCTAGTGCCTTACAGTGATAAAAACCTCTATTGTCCCTGCAGTGAATAAGGTCTTTCTAAGATTTTTTTTACTTTCTCCAGTAAAGCCTGAAGTACAAGTGTTGCTACGAAAGATAACATCCAAGTGCTCAGCAGACTTCTTCAATAAGTAGTCACTGAACTAGCAAAAGATAATATTTAACTCTGGTTTTGGGTAGAACACCGTTGAGGAAGATTTCATACTCTTTCCTGCTTTCCTCCACCGCCATCCTCTCTCGTTCCTGCTCTTCATCTCATCAGCATAGTCCAGGACCAAGGCACTAGCAATAGCTCGCTACCAATTGCAGTCAACTGCTGTTGCCAGGAGCAGCTTCTGATGCTATTCTTTTTACCCTGAATATGGAGGAGGTGGTATTTATAAAGGTATTTAAGCAGCATTTTAGGAACCAGGCAGGACTGATCCATATACTTTTGTGGAAAAAGCACAGGAGTAAATTGGTAATTATCAGTACAATGTTGGTAATATACTGCTAAACCTGAGACCTACAAGTTGGATTTTTGAAGCTGCTTGACACTGATACGAATACAACTAGCACAAAGTGAAGGGAAAAGTATGTACTTTTGAAGGTCTCACCTGCAGTATTTTACGAAATACTTAGCTGTCTCTTTTGTTTTTAATTTACATGTTCTCCAAAATGATTGTTGCAAAAAGTGCCAATGTTAAAAAAGCAAAGCAGACACAGAAATCCCAAAGCAAAAAACGAAGACATGCTTTGAATACAGAAATGTGACTTAATAACCGTGCTGCTTTTTTGCCCCACAACCGCACAACAAAAGCTGTCTACATCACTGTGCTTGACTGCCCAGTTATTCTATAAAGGCAACACCATGAATAAATCAAACCAAAAGTGTGAAACAGCTTGGAGTAGCAACGTGCCCTTAGCAGGGCATAACAACAACTTTATTGAACCAATACTCCTCTGAACAATTCCTCATTCAATTGTGCCAGCAGATGGCACTCTTTATATTAAGTAACTTGCATGAGAAAATCGTATTTGTTTATGTATTTGTTTATTAAATACTGGGAGGTACCATATTGTGCTTGTAATGCTTCTCCCTCAAATGACAAACTGATGTGCACAAAACTTCAGATAATTGTATTCATGGGTGTAAACTGACATTTGTAATCCACCCTTTTCTCAATATATGGACAAAATTAGGAAAAGAAATTCAGCATGGCTGGCCAGTGAGTGCTCCTGAGCTTTGGGAAATGAAGGTGAAAGGAGCAGATGTCTAGGAACATTTTGCAACTCCATGTTTCTAGTGGCTAGGCCTTTTCAGGCCGAACATCAGATACTTAAAGGAATTTAGTCAATTAATTCTCATTGGCTTTCGAAGGCAGGCAGAAGATGCCCCCTCCAGTTCCAGTGCAGAGCGCTGCAGGAGGCTGTACACCTGGAGGAGATGGTATTTGTGGTGTAAGGGAACAGGGAAGATTGGGGAGAAGTGAGAAGTACTGCAAATCGTGGCAGCCTGATCACGCAGGAGATGTTCAGGACTAACAAAAGGAGCTGCCTGCCAGCAGAAAGCTGCATTTCTTCCACCTCTTGGGATGTGTCCAGGAAGTCTCTTCAGAAAGCTAGTGTGCGGAGGAGGCAATGAGGTGCCTGTCTGTGTCCAAGACACAGGAATCGCTGATGGAGCAAGGAGCATGGCAGAAGCTCAGCATCCTTTGGCCAGCACAGAGCAAAGTAGCTCTGATGCCTCTGGTGCCTCCACGTTCTCAGCAACACTCGTAGCTGCGCTGATAGCTGGGCAACGCTAGCAAACTTTTCACTGGTAATCTCCCATCCCAAAAGTGAAGTATATTTGCTCTGTGAGCCATAGCATGAAATCCTGTTTTGCAAATGAAGGGGAAGAAGAGAAACAGATTCCCATAACCACTAAAAACTTGTGTAGCTAGTAGTATGTTAGGTTACTGATGGACATGAGAGACACAGCCCCTGGGGGAAAATAGAAAGCCTTCAATTTTTCCAGCTGCAGCAGAGACCTCTGCTGAAGTGGAGCTTCTTTCTCTGAGAAAGAAAGTGGAAACAGCTTCTGCTGAGCTGGAAAGATACTCTTGATTACTTGCTGTGCTCTTAGATAATCAAGAACACAGTGGAAATACCACATAGCATATGACCAGCTTTGATTTATCCCAGGAAATCTCTCTCAGACTCCGAATGCACTGTAAACAGCTGCTTCACAAACTTCAGGCAGAGAAAAACCTCTTCATTTTTTATCGCTCTGGTTAAAAAAAAAAAAAAGGGTTCACTGGATATTGCACAACTGCATCATTTCCGGTCCTTGCATGAAATTAGAACATGAAACAAAAACGACTTCAAATAAAATTGTTTCTTGGGTGCAGTCTTCTGCAAGGTTTCAATTACTAACTCAAACCTGTTTAAAATACTTGCCCTATTAATCGCACCTCTCTGCTTTCTAGAGACTCCTGAGATTATTTTTAAAATTATTTTATTATGCCTTTTTTTCCTCACCATAAAAATGTTTACAGACACTACACCAGCTTCAAAGATATTCATAGCCTCAATTGTCCTCAGCTTTCCAGCTTTGACAACTCTCAATAACAATATCAAACTTTCAGTGAAGCTAATTTCTGGTTACTTCTGTAACATCTTTTCTGAATAAAAATATAAAAGCTTCAAAATAAAAGATTGCTATAGATAACCTCCCCTTCTAAATATTTTCACCTTTTCTTGTCCATCTTAATTTTATGTTGGCAGCTCTGGACTGTTCTGTTCTGTTCTATATTCACTACTGTGGGTAATGGACTGTGTAACCTGGAAAGCTAAAACCTACAAGTTCAATGTTCAGATATTCCCTCTACTTGTCCCTTCACATGACTTCTCCCTCTATTTTGCTTCCTGCTTATTTTTCTTCCTGCTTAATATCTCTGAATCCCCTTGATGCCCTTCATTACACAACTCTTGTTCAGGCATTTAGAATTTCTTAACTTGCTTATTAGAAATTTTCTATCCACGCTTGCCTTATTCCCTTAAATCTACCGAAAATGCTGTCACATCAAAATAAGCTATTTCACTTACACTTCTGTCTCTACACAGTCACCTCCAAAGCCTTGTATTGACACATTTCCTCTTTACCAAATACAAATGTCCTCTGGCTTGCGGCTTGTTTCTCTCCTTTCATTTCTTTTGGCTGACCTCCCTGCCACTTTGTTGAGAACGAAGCCTGGCAACTAATTGTTCAACTTCTGTTTTTCATCTGTTGCTCATTCCTAGACTCCTTCCGGCTTCTCCATCTTCCAGGGCTGTGTTCACAGCCTGCAGTCTAGGTTCGACACTGTGTGTTATAGTAGTGCTAATGGAAGGGGCTACAACCCATCCACCCTCTGGCAAACCTGGGTTGCTTTCCTTACTCACTCTTGTATAAAGGTATTCGTAACTTTTTTTGACTGGAATGTAAAAATGCACTTTAGTATTCACATTAAAACTGCCAAAGTAAGGCCTCTTATTTTGCTAAGATATAACAATGTGTACAAATGTATTTGCACAAAGAAAAAGGTATAATGAGAATTTCTATGTGTCCCTACCTTCTCTGAGTAGGTAATAGGATAAATATTCATCCCTGAAGTGTTTTTGTTGTCATCTTGGAAGCTCTTTGGGTTTAGCAATCGCTCAGATACACAGCAAAAGAGAAATAGAAGATAGCATGGAAGTATTAAAAATGTATTCACTCTCCCCACAGAAATGATGTTAGCATTATGCAGTCCAGATTCTTACATTTATTTCAAGTGAATGCAGTGTTTTTGAAGGCATCAGAGACTGCATAGTCTCAATCTCATATCTGCAACAGTCTTCAGATAAATACCAGATACTAAAGCAGCATAGGTCTGCTAATCCTGAGTTAGTTCCCACCGGGTGGTTTTTAGCATGCTGCTCCTTCTCTCACACTGCCACTGCCCCACTCCTGGCCACGATCCCTATCTCTCCTTATCAAACCTTACTAGTATTTCGTTTCATTAAATGTTTGTTTTACTGGATGTGGATGTGGCAATGCTCTCTCCTTAGCAGGTCTTTCTGCTGAGTTGGGGCAACGTCACCTGGGAAGGGGACAAAAAGTTTCTTATTGTGTAGTGGAGATAAAATCCTCAAACACATGCACACTTTTTTTCCCATGGCAGTTCTATGTTGCTGTCAAAGACATAACACAAATCCTTTATGATGTATTTGAACAAGTTCAGGGTAGCTTGTGCAAATACTAGTAGCATTATAAGCAGTACAGCATGGACTCCAGTACCAAGGTGAAGGCCATCATATTCATCTGACTTCATCATTCTTCTATTCTGGGGTGTGTGTGTGCGTGTGTGTGTAAAGCGTTAGTGACCCTTAATGTCTGGGTCAAACGAAATATCTATTTAGCCTCTTTTGGGCAGTGGAAACAATTGAAGCTTATATTAAGTAGTTGAAAAATTCACTGGTTTAGGGTTGGTTAAATTTATGATCCAAATGTCACATCCAAAGCACCCTTTGTTTAGATCTTGTGTTTAATAAACACATCTTCCATTAATTTTTCCAGTCCTTTATTAATTTGCATATACTTTGGCCTTTAAATTAGCCCATAGCAATGAGCTCCAGGATTTAATTGTGTATTGCGTTAAAAAAAAAAAAAAAGATTTTGTTCATTGCAGACTTTCTAAATGATCATTGTTTTTGGTTCCCTTAGTTCTTTTGTCAGGAATAAAAGTGAGTCATAGTTCCCCTATTATCTTGTCCATGCCGTTCATGATTTTAGAGTTCTTCATTACACCATTCTTCAATTGCTCCTTCCGGAAGTCAAAAATCCTACTCTAGTTTGTCTTTCCTCCTGTTATACCAGACTTTTTATAATTTGTTTTCTTTCTGTTTTTCATATATATACCATTTGGGATACGAGGGGGTAAGGTAGAGGTAACTAGAGCCACATGAGTCTTCAGGGTATGAACTCACAAAATATTAGTGGTAGTATAATGATATTTCTTCGTTTTACTGTCTATTTCTCCTGAATACTTCCTAATGGTGCATTTGCCTTTTTGCCTGCTACAGAACCCTGAACTGATGTTTCAAGATTGACAGATCTCTTCACAAGTGAAAATAGATAATGTAGCACCCAAAATTGTGTTGTTAAGAGTATTTTTCTTGTAGGCATTCCTTTTATTTGTTGGCACTGTGTTTCCACTGACATTTTATAATGCTCTCAGCCAGTATCGTGCAGGTTCTTCTGCAATGCTTTTTGGACAATTTTAGTTTTGCCTGTCTTAACTAGCTTTTAACCTCAGCAAACTTTGCTGCCTCAGTATTTTCCTTCTTTTCAACATTATTTATGAGTATGGTGAAGGACATAGATGCCAAAGTAGATTCCAATTGCACAATCTTCCTAACCTTCCTTCTGCTCATTGGCATGAAAACAAACCATTCATTCACACTCCTTGTTTTCTATCTTTTTATATCCCTGTAAGTATCATCTTTTTTATCCCATAGCACTTGCTTTCTTAGAAGCCATTCGTAAGGGACTCAGGGTGAAACTCCTACAATTCACTTCTAGGTATGACTTTTTTTTATATAAAACCTTTTCTATAAAATCTAGTTTCTATAAACTCGGGATATTTTTTTCCAAATATGCTTCGGCTTTACTATTCACAGAACAGATCTCATTTCTTTCAGTTCTAGCAATGACTTGTAGAGACGGGAAACACTGATCTTTCATGGATAGCTGGATTCCTTAAGTATCTATATGAATGTAACAGAATGCTAGTAATCAGAATTCTTGGTTTCATCCCTTTGATAGTGCTTATGGTCTGCAGAACCAAATGAAGAGACATTTCCTTTCTTTGACTAGCAAAGGGGAACTGAAATTCAGAGATCTAGATGAGAAACTATAAACTTTTATCGATTATTATGAAGTAACAGATGTTTTAGAGTAAGCCAATGATGTCAAGAGTGTTCCAGCTTAGTGTTTTAGTTCAGTGTCTCAACCATTTTGAAAGCAACAACTCAATCCCTTGGGATTTGGAAAAGAAGACTACCTTGTGTAATGCTGCTTCTGTTTTTCACTTGCAATGAAGTGTGTGCAAGTCTAAGGATTATTGTTATTTATCTTCTTGGCAGCTATTTCATGGGCTGTTTTTGTTCAGATTGGTGGCAGCTCACGGACCAAAGGATGAGAAGCATCAGTCTAGATTATAGAAGGTGACATCAAGTTGCATTATAATTCATACAAGTTTTAAAATTTTGGTGTTTAAAAGAAGGGCAGTGAGTGGGCGTTGCCACTTTAGCTGTTAGTGTTCTCTTCCCAGATCTACCTGAATTAATATCATACAAGTCCTAGTTATAGGAAGAAATGATCGATCACGTTGTCATTTGTACTGTATCATCTCATACGCACAATATTTCCAACTACAAGTGCAGTGCTAGAACAGTAGAGCAAAGCACTGCATTGACAGAGGGAAACATGGCTTAGCTGGGAGGAGAGTTATTGGGGAGTGAAGATGCTGCCACTGGTTCAATTTTCAGGTGGGATGGAGTGAGGATCAATGCTATCTCCCATATGTTGGGAGATATTCCATATCTTCCAGCATATTATTAATTCCTTACTAGCCTAATGCTGTGATTCCAGCCAGAGGACCTCGCGCATTGTTAGTGTAGAACATAGGCTTTTCTTGCATTCTTCTGGGCTGCCCTAGATGCAGCTGAACTTTCACCAGGTTTCCACTAGCTGTTGCTTAGGATTTAGAGGAGCAAAACAGGCAATACAACAGCCACAGCTGTTCTCCTTCTCACTCCAAAATGGGCTAATAGGGAATTACGGGGATAGGGAAAATCAGGGAAAGTACAGTTGTGGCTCAGAGTAGTGCTGCCCCCTCACAGTCGTTCTGCAGGGCCACTGCACAGACTGCCTCCTGATCGCGTGTTACACACTGCTAATTTAAGTCACTCTTGCACACTAGGCTGTTAATGCTTCTTTATACAGAGAGAAATTCAAACTAGGCAGTATATCATTTACTTACCCATAGATTCATATAGGAAAAATTCAGAGAGCTATGTGGATCGTTATTTATATGTGGTAATCTATATCATACATACTCACAGATATGCAAATTGCAGCTTTACATCAGAAATTCACAGGAAAGCCTCAGGCTGATGTTAATTCTATCATTTAAATAAAGAATTTGCCATTGTTACAGGGGCCTTGGAGTGCTTCCGTGCTCTTTCTATTTACATAGAGATTTTCTCAGTTGAACCTAATGTATAGTGATACAGGCTAGTGATACTCTTACCAGTTATATACTGAATTATTCATCATTACAGGAGATTTCAGTCAACGCTGATTAATCATTTCTCTTCTAAATACCATTTTTATTATAAAGCTTCCACTAATTCTGTTCTTTTACCATTATGTATGATTTCTATCTGTTATCTGGGCTGGTTTTCAATCTGGTATTTAAAAAGTACCACAACTGTCTAAAGGCTATTCAGTGAAACAGACTTTGGAAAGAAATACTGTCAAGGGCAGAGTATTGAACAAGGCAGCAAGAGAGAAAAGAAAAACCCAGACAACATAATGATTCAGTTACAGTGATTACACTTGCAGTAAGTATTACTTTCCTGGAGAAATGGATGGATGGCCCACTTCCAGAATAAAAATAGACGGTTCCTATTCCATATCCCCCACAATCTTCTTCCAGTGTATTTTATGTTAAGACATCCGATTTTTTTTCATATTCTTTTAGAGACTATCTTGTGAAAGAGCTACCAAAGCTCTTTCATTTGTGCTTGTGGGTTATCAGTCCAAAGTTATGTCAAAGATATGTCTATATGAGCCTGTGACCTAGGTCAGGGAGCAACTTCTGACTTGTAGGCCAGCTGGAACAAGATGCTGTTCAAGTCCAGAAAATCCACTTCTACCAGTAGGTGGGCAGCCAGTTTGGTGTAAGGAAGTCTACCATGGTCATGATCATGCAGAGGTCTCCAAAGCCTTTACAATGATTGCATATCTATATGTGACCTGCATGGACAACATCTCACAGGTTGTGAGGGCCTTCAGAGTGTGTGGATTGTGCAAGTGCAGGGGAAGGAAGATGACTGATGGGATTTGCATTACTGTTTGGTGCTTGGTGCTTTTGTCCTTCACCACGGATCTTGTGTTTGTAACAGCCATAAGGACCACCACTCCATCATTATGAGACCTTTGCAGGAGAAGATTCATGGACACAATAACTCACTCAACTCAACTCTATGCTGTCTGTTTGCATGACTCTCTGATTTTCCACCTGAATCAGGGCCTTTTCCTGAAGAAATACCAGTTTCTTCTGGGTCAATTGACATGATGATTGACACCGTGCACTTCCAGACTTTAGGTCTCTCTGTAAGTAATGGATCCCATAGCAAACAGTCCTCTGAACCCTACAGTTTCCTCTCAGCAGGAACTGGCTGTCTCACTCCTGCCTGGAATCTGGGAACAGATGAGCAGTTAAGGTGTGAGGGTGATCCAGCTCCTGTGGTGCGACAGGGAATTTGACAAGGCAGACACAGACACATCCCAAGATTTGGGAAAACCCCTGGCTAGACCGTTTAGCCATATTTCTAATTATTGCTTCCATTTACTTTTGTAAAGGTCCGTATCTAGTTGTGATTGTAAATTCAGCCTTGAAGCCCATTCTTCAGCAGAATGTGCCTCCTTGGATGACTAGAAGATTAGAACTGTATTAAAAAGTAGGATTAGAATTGTATTAAAAAGCTAGGGCAAAATTTTACTAGGATTCGGGGGTACTTTGTTTCTTTGTCATGGTCTGATTTCTAAAGTGCCTGTTAAAACTCTCATATATCTATCAAAAATATTCCTCTACATGTTTTTTTTTTCTGCCATACCTCCTGTTTATTTATATACATATACATGTAAAATTGTGTTACATCCAAGCAGCAGTCAACAGATGTAAATGAACACATTTGATGTGAGGCAATATGCAATGATCAGACCTGATGTTTTTCCCCTAAACTCTCTCTTCATTGCCATTTGGAGTTGGAAATTCATTTAATGCATTAATATCTAAAGAGGACAAAATGGAACAACTACTTTGTCAAATGGTTTGTCTTCTAAAACTACAAAAAAACTAATCATCAGTGACATTAAAAGTTATTACTGGCTGCAAATGTTCTCCAGAACAGGATATAATAAATAGCTAAGAAAAATGATATAATGTAACAGAAGAAGCTTGAAAATTAAGAAAAAACCCAACAAACTTTATCTGATTTTTGAAAGCTTCATTTTAAAGCACTCAGTTTGAAGCATATCTAGTCAATCCCCTTTCTGAAAAAGTGGGTATTGAATGGCAGATCAAAAACTAATATACAAAACTAAATCTAAATATGAATTTATGGAGAGACAATCAGATTGAATGTGATCCTAAGAACCAAATTTGTGGCATTCTTCTGCCTCATTACACAGATTTCAATTAATGCAGGCAAGCAAAGGAATTTGGATTAAAATGGGTGCTCCGTTTTGTATGTTTTTAGAGCACAAGATCCTTGTCCTTTTGAAAAAAAAGCTTTCTAAAGGTGGTTTATATAAGAAGTACTTTTTGTTTCAGAGTAAATATTCTCTTTTCCCAGAGGATTCATTTTATAGAGCAGATCTAGAACACATCATACATTCCTTTCTGATTTTGGTCAATAAAGTTATCATGTAATTATGATCAACTAGTATTTAATAATTAATTCCTACCTCTAGGGCTGTCTGTGGACAAAGTATGATATCTCATCTGAAAGCAGTGGCTGAATTTGTCAGTGAGGTGTGGGGGCAAATAATCAGTGTCATCATGAATAATAGAGTTTTCATAATTTTCACTGCATTGAGAAACCATTTCCCTTCTTGTAACAGGGCTAAAGTGCCTGCAGCTCAGAAGTTGATGATACTTTTCTCATAGTCTTTGAAATTCTGAGTAAAAATCCAGCTTTACATGGCTTCTGCAAAACACAAGTAGCTTAGCTGTGGGCAGCTTAAGCAGAACTGACCTGGCACTCTATCAAACGAAGCCAACAATTTCTTCATTTCCAATCTGAAGGCTGAACGTGGGACTCCCCAGTTGCTTTTTCATTAGCTTCTGCGTGTAGATGTGTCTGGTCTTTGAACCTAAAGAATGTTATAGTGCTGAAATGAACCCTTTCAGGGAATTCAGTATTTTACATATTGCGTTGCAATATATAAGCCTTATACCTGTAGCAGAATCCAGAACACAAGAGCTAGGCAATGAAGCTCCATATGCAGTAAGAGAGAAGAAATGGGTGCCTTCAAGTTGGTGTTTTGTCTGAATGCCTCATCTACTAGGCTACAAATTCATGCTCCATTTTATGCTTGCTACTCTTGCTTTTCCCACCAGCTTTGCATTCCTTTCTGCATGGTGATCCTACATCAATGCGCTAAATGGAGAAAGTCTCATTTTTTTCCTGGCAGGGCACTTTAAGATTTTGTGGCTAATGCTCTGGTAGGGGAAATAGAGGGGTCTCATACACTCTGTGGAAAAACACCGTGAATTAGACACTTATTACTGCCTTAGGTGGGACAGCTTCCAGACATGGGGAATGTAGAAAAATGACTTGGTTTAGGAGAGGTGGCAAGGTCATTTTCTGCCAGTGCCATGGTAGAAGATGGACTCAGCAGAACTGATTATTTTTACCAAGACAAAAATAAGTTGGGATCAGAGATATGGGCAAATTTCTCCTGCAGTGGGTAATGCAGGTAATTGTACATCAGCAGAGGCAGCCTGCAACCAGGCAATGGTCAGAGCAATCTCACAATCACATCATGCTGGAACTCTCTTGGATGTTCCCACGCAGCAGCATAGCACACAGCAACTACACAGCAGAGGAGGGTAATACCATTTCCAAAGTCTCACTCACTTTCCACATGAACATCTCCAGCTGCGAGTTAGTCTAACCTACGCTTCCTCTCATGGTGACGTAGTTTGGCTTTGAGGTGCTTTGCCTTCAGGAGGCTGAGCACAGATGGAAGGTACAGTGTGAAGCTAGATGTTGTCAGGGTCTGGCTGCGTTCACTCTCTGCCATCGTGGGCATTTTGGAGGAGAATTTCATTCTAGCTATACTACTTTCCCATAGGTTATTGCAAGGGGTTTTTAGGTAATGCATGCTCAAGGGAAATGCACTGCATGCGAGAACCTGACCTCTGCTGACTGATATGGTCAAAGTGGCCTGTATTTTATTTTATGACTATTAGCTGTCTTGTAAATGAAGATTCACATTTACTTCATTGTATGGCTGGAGTGGTCTTTACAAATATGGGCATATGTATATTTTATAATAGATATAGATCTATTATAGGTCTGATCCTATATTTGGTCATTAAGTGATGTGATGGTGTGGGTGTTTGTGGGGCCCTTTTCAATCATTTCCCTTTGTTGAGCTAGAGCTGTGGATGGGTGAGCAGCCTGCTCAGAGGGATTGCAGAAGGATGCGGGCTGTATCAGGGACTCCATTCTGAAGGGGCGATGGATATAGGTGGAGAGCAGAAGAGCAAGAGGTGTCATGCATATATCCAGGGAATTTTATTGTTGGGCTTAAGAGGGACCTTCTAGTGTGACTTTTAACTTTACTCTCTGCAAATAAACCTCCTTGGCCCTATGGGAACATTGCAGATGCAGGAGAGGGACAAGGTTTCTGTGGACAAAGGCGAGGCTGGAGAAATTACATTTCTGGTGCTGAGAAAGAAATGATAGGCTTGTTCATATCTTAGGAAAAGAGGGGATGGAGAGAGGGAGAAACTGGGCTTTTATCCTGTGTGAGGATGGACTTTCTCTGTGAGTGCCTGGGCCTGCTTATGCACATTGGGTGGGACAGCTCAATCTACTATCACGCCAGCCCAGGACTTGTATACCAAGCTGTGCCAGTGCTGCCCCTGACCTGTGTGCAGGTGGCATCAAATACCACTCCACTGTCTTAGGTTCCTGGGTGCTGTAAATAGTGAAACTGGATGCAGCCATTGCCATTATGCAGAGAGAGCAAGGCACAGCAAACTTCACTGGCCCTCCCTTATAGGGTCTAGTCTGTCTCAGAGGTCCTTCCTGTATGGGATTAGCCATCTGAATGAACCTTTTGCCTTGACCCTGCAGGAGTTTTGGGCCTTGTTATAGAGCAGCTGTGGTCTTTGATTGTTTGAAATGGCTCTGTGATTCAGGGTAGTAGATAGCATTTGGTGTGCCCTGTGATGTGAACTGGAGTCTTGACTTTTTGTAGGCTATTGTTCCTGAAGAAAGAAGATACTGATCTGTTCCCTTCAGCAGACTCTGAGATTGCAGACAATGTGTGTGCCATAAAATCAGTCATGCAGCTAGTCATGGTGTTCTTCATTCTCTTGGGGAATTGCACAGTGACCCTTCCCATGGCTATGGTTATAAGATTGATGTGAGGAGCAGGTGACTCCTGTCAGCTGTGTTCCCACAGCTGGAAAATTCATATTGAATGAAGGCTCACATGACATTGGAGGATACAGTCAATGAGGACTGTACAGAAGCAAAGTATCTTTAGAGAGGCACTGCAGACCTCAGCTGCTCCTCAGCTGTTTCTGTAGACTTTCTTGGTGCACCATCAGTATGGTAGACCGTATGGTTTTGTCCAAGTCAAGGTACCAGGCTTCTAAGAGAAGTGGCAACTTTCCAGATGAATATAAGTGTAGAAATTATTACCTTGGTGCTGAAAGGAAGCTATTAAGTCTCAACAGAGAGCCCTGAATTGTAAAACTCAAGCTCCACTGCTGGTCATCCAGTGTCCATAAGACAGAGCAGTCCCTTCAGTGGGTTTTAGCCACCTTTGCTCAAAACCTCTTCCTGGCAGGAACCCTGGCTTGGAATATGGTCATGCCTCAAGCCACCATCAGAGGGTCAGACTATTGGTAAAGGTCCTGACAAGCGTCCGTGCTGTTTCTTGTCAATCTAGGACAATTCCCAGAGCGGTACACACCATGCACCCTAGCTCAGTCCATCACAAAAACAAAGAGCAACTTATCCATCATGACACCATGCTCCTTACTTCTGTGCGTGGCAGAAGTGATCTTTATGGGAAAGTAAGATTTGTAAGTCTAGTCCTTGTGTGATGTTTTCTGTCAACAGGGATTACTTCCATCATATTTAAGGGAAAATATTTTAAAGCTCCGTTGTTTAAATATTTTAACAATTGAAAATAATATGAAGCACAATAATCATTAATATTCATTTCCAGTCAAGGTCTGTGCCTCCCTTTGTATCTGAAGATTGTCACATGGTAAATTCCGATTATAGCTATAAACCTAATAAAAGCCATAACAATAACAAGGACAATATTCAAAGGAGGGAAACTGAGGCTCAGCATAAATCACTAATAACTTGCTAATTTTCTCAGATATGTGTGGTTTGGATTTATATTTTGATTCCTTCCTATCTGTTTCTCTGTTTAATCAAAATAATGATTTCATCTGGGCTACATTTATACTTAGTTCCCCTCTGAGAACATTCAATAATGCACATTAATGACCTGATGGGCAGCAAAGGTTCCTCTGGAGCCGTTAAGGTGCATTTTCCCAGATGTTTTGATTCATGGTTATTTATTACAGTAGTGGAGTCTTTAGACATTTAAGTACAGATTGTTTGTTTGTTTTCATTGTTTTTCACCAAATCCCAGGTAATCAGGACTTATAATATAACCTGTGGAGCTTTTCTTAACTTTATTTGAAACAAATTCTGTAGAAATAATCTATAGAAGGATATAAACTACAAAACCTGTATTCATTTCTTCAAACTCTTTCTTTGTGCAGTTTAGGGAGCTATCCTTACAAGAAATATGTACTTTATCAGCCCATTTACTGGGCTGTTCCTCAGGCCTGCACGGGCACATTACATACATGCAGACTACAGCTGCCCATAAAATTATTCTCGTAAAATGAAATACTTGTGAATTGACCCCACTCTTTTAAGGAAAACAGAGACAGGGTGTGATATCCCCTATAAATTTAAAAACAGTCAATGAAGTAACAGAGACCAAAGAAACTCTCAAAGCCATTAATTAAGTTTTAATCTATTTTAGCCATATTTTATAAATATATGTGATATAAGGGCTAAAAAGAGCCATTAGATCATACGGCTGTATTTCCTGAGCTCAATGATTATGTTTGTTTGAAATAAGCGTACCTCCCAGGCAGACTTCCAGTCTATGCCTTGAATATATTAAGTAGTGGAGAATCCACCACTTCCCTTGGTAGTTAGTGTCAGTGTAAAAAAAATGTGCACCTAATTACTAGTATGAATTTGTCTATCTTCAGCTTCCAGCTATTGATTCTCTTTACGCTTTCCTTGCTAGATGAGAAAGCAGTCTAGTATGCGGTATTTTTTCTCTGTAAGGGTACCTGTACAACTATAATCAAGCCACCTTGATCTTCTGTCTTCTTTCTTCTTCTTTTTTCTTTTGTCTTAATTTTCTGTTTAGTTAAACAGCTTAAGTTCCTTTAATCTCTTACCCAATGGAGGCTTCTACAGCACGCGGATCATTGCTAGGCTCTTTCCATACCCTTTTCAATTCTTCAAAATCCTGTTAAAAGGTGGCACAACAAAACACTTTGCAGTGATTCAGCCTCACTTTGGTGAAGCTGTTTACAGAGGTAAATTAGCCTCCTGGCTCCCTTATTACCCACCCTCCTCCATTTACATGCATTTTACCATTGTATTTTACTGGTGGTTCATGTCCGTTGCATCTCAGCCATAACCCCAAGGTGTTTCTCAGAGTCATTTCTCTGCAGGATACAGTGCCTCATTCTAGGGGTCTGACCTCCATTCATTATTCCTAGATGTACATATAGCTTTACATTGTGCTGTTTTTAAAGGACAATTGGTTTGCATAGGCCTATGGTAACAAACAGTCTACATTATTCTGTATGACTGCTCTGATCGCCCTGTTGCTTAGCTCTCCTCTATTCTTTATATCGTACAAATTTTGTGGATTTCATGATCTATATGGTTACTGAAATAATTTGATAGAATTGAGCCTGAAGCATTGGCTACAGAAGAACCTCCCCGTAAAAACCCTCATGCAAAAGCAGTTCCTCCCTGAAATTTATCTCTTGAGATATATCACATATGCTGTCACTTTTGTACTATTTTTTATTTACCATGTTGTGTAGCATTAGGACAATGCTTATTATTTTGCATCTATGCTGTTGTCACACTTTATTTTAAAAGGCTTTCTCTCTTTTTACAAGATGATACTTGTCGAATAAGTGGAAGGGAAAGGGAGACAGAGGGAGGTAAAAGCTTGCAAGGGTATCATCAAAATGGAGCATGTCATCATCTGTTTTACAAAATGGCTTGCCTTAAAACAAAAGGCTTGCCTGCTTTGCTGAATATCCTGAAGTAAGTGTTCTCTTTTAACTAGTGCATTTAACATTTGAGGTACAGAGTTCTTCTTTCTGAAGTATATTTAGGGCTAAACTTACTCTAGTCTCTAAAAGCTCAAAATTTCTATTAGCAGTGAAGGTTTTTCAAGACTGCCGTTAAAGACCAAGGTCAAGAAGAGAAACGTTTAGACTGTTAAGGATATATTGTTACTTGTGTTAAATATTAAAGTAGTTTCTCAAAGAAAAAAAAAACCTCTGAACCCCTGCCACCAAATGAAAAAATGGTAGAAACAACCCTGCTTAAGGCTAAGAAATTGGCCTGGAAAACAAGTGCTGAAGTACTGAAGAGGAAAATCTTGGCTTAGTAAGTAGGTGGACTCAATAATTTAAGATTTACATTTTATGGTCAAATTCTTTTTACTTTTCCAACAACGCAAATCAGTAACAAACCCAGTGAGGTCAGTAGACCACCTCTAGGTATGTATACGTGTAATGGAGAGTGGAATTTTGATTCAACCTTGGCTGGATTAAAGTAAATATTGTTCTTCTGACAGATTTGCCAGCATGATAAAATCACAAAATTAATAAATAATAAAACTTAGACTCTTTAAGATAAAAACGGGAAGAAGGAGTGAAACAGTGTGTGAAAATAACTGGCTCATTCATCTTAGGTTGATCTATAAACTGTGGCATTTACTGATCTCTACCACCCTGCGCATTCTCAAAGACAAAAGTAGATAGTCAAATACATTCTAACTCATTTTTTTTCCCTTCTCAGATTTGGTTTTTTTTTCCTGCTCAGAGAGACGTGAGAGTAGAAACGTTTTGTCTGCATTATGATACAGATGCCTTTCATAGGACAAGGAAAGGAAATTTTCCTGATCATCCATTTTCTGATTTCTGAGCCATTTCCCATCCTACTAAATTGCTTAATACTCCCTGTAGCTGGACCTGTGACCTGGAATCTTTATGCAAGATTAATGGGAAAGCAAATGGGAATTAGTATCTGGGCGGGCTGCTGCACAGCTCTTGCTTTTATCTAGCGCTCCACCTGGTTTTTTTACAATTACGCTTTCATTAGTTTCTGAAGCCAGCGATCCTAAAAGACCTTCCCATTTCTTCTCTAGCCTCTTCCCTCCCCCCATCCTCAGTTCTTTCTGTCTCCTATCCCAAAATTATCAAACTCACTCTGCTTGTAACTGACATGCTGACAGGAAATTATTACACGTCATTACACTTCTTAAAACACAATTTACCCAGCCTTCGCAAATTATTCTTCAGCAACTGTGAGGGGGTAATGGAAACTGTCTATTCCACTTACAGTTGTCACTCATGCTTTCTTCTGTACAATGAACAATTTATGTTTTCTCTCTCTCCAAAAAGGGCTGTGCTTGAAACGAGTAGAAGCAACCTATCATGAAAGAGGAACATAAAACTCCTGCTCAGGTTCCCTTATTCCGTGTTGTTATGAAGCAGATCCATTTTCCATTGCAACCTCATTAGTCCCCGCACAGGCACGGTGCAGGCTGATGTTTATTTAGCAGGAGCAGCCCTCCTCCTGACTTCTGGCCTGCCAATTGCACGTGACACTCCTGTGAAAGAAAAGCGATCCTGTGTGACTGTAGTACCCCAAACTGACAATTTGCAATCATAATCGGTCTATTCCTCGCCTGACACTTTTATTCTTCTTCACAGATAGCTACTGTGAAAGAAGGTCTGCGGTATCCTTTTTTCCCCCCTGTTGCTGCCTCTTCTTTTCGTTTGACTCTGGAATACACTTCTCCATCTTTTCGTTTTGTCTTATAAAAATTCAGACTGCCAAATCTCAGACCGAATGGGTTTTGTTTTATTTAAAAGACTAAGAAACTAAAAACGAAAAAGATTGTGAAGAGCTCTTCCCCTCAACTTGGTCATATTGATTAGCTTTCAGGCGTTCTCCTGTCAGATTCATTCTGCCTCAACGGGAGAAGGATGATGAATTGTCTGCCTCCGAGAGGCGGGGAGAGAGAGACGCTAAGCCTGGGTCTGGGAATTGGTTAAGTACTTCTGCGGAGCCTCAACCTCTCAATTGCTCTCAGCGACTTGGCCTCCTTGATTTATAAACTGGAGTGGTGATTAATGATCTTTTAAGTGGACAAGGCAGGCCAAATCTTCACAAATCGGGCCACTCAAACATGACTACTCCTTGTAGGAGAAGAATAACAGCCTTTACATGGAGGTAATTGAGGCTGCTTCGGAGGATCTGGTAGTCCGCTTTAGCAGGAATAAATCAGCCACGCAGGCCGTCTGCGTTTGAAGACGGTCCTTCTCTTCACGTCTCCTCGGGTCGGCACGTGGAGCTGGGTACGTGGTGGGTCGGCACGCATACTTTAGGCCGGAAAAAGGCACACTGAGCAGCCTCTGTGCTCAGAGAGAAAAGAGCAGCCCACCTGCGTCTCCTGCTGCAGCTTCTCGGCGGAAAAGCTGAGCGTGATCTCCCCTTTGTCCGAGCGCTCAGTGTCAGGCCAACGGGGCCTGCCCTGCCGGTTAGGCCCTTAATTCCTCTCCCTTTCATACTTGTCCCACGCTTGTCTCGCTACAACCTCCAACTGGTCTGCTGGCCTCTAACTGCCTGTCAGCGTGCGTTTCCTTCAATTGCTCGTGGCCGTGTTGGCCACGCTTTAAGGCTGAATCAGGCTCCCTCCTTCCTCAGCTGCGCTGAGCTCAAAACGTTTCGATGAAGGCTCAGAAACAGGAAGCCTCAGCTCCTCCCGGATGCCCAGTGGTGATTAACTGAAACAGACAGACACACTGCCAGTAGGTTGCTCCGCGCGCAGCAGATTTTGTGATCCGCTCCTTTTCGCCAAAATTTGGCTCCTCAGGCGAGTACTTAGTGTGCCCATCCTTAAGGCCAGCCCCGCAGACAAGTGACCGCCCTTAAAGGCGCTAGTGAATTTTAAAGTGACTGTAGTGATTGTCTGCAGTCTAAGACAAAAGTCTTTTCCTACTGTGCTTGAAAGACTGAGGACAGAAGTCATGGGGCTCAATAACTGTGTAATGAATATTTATCAAGGAAATTATAATTGGACTCCGCAATGCTGACAACCAGTAAATAAAGGGGGATGGATGGAGCAGTTTAGTGCTATGCGGTAAAAGGATCGATAGTGTAAAGCTAACTCCTGGTAAGAAAGGAGCGGGCGTCCTTCCCTAGGGGAGATTTCCAAAGGAGTTTCAATCTGGTGTCCCCTCCAGGGAAAACTCCAGTGTATCTGAAAGGGGAAAATCACAGACCTGTTTTCTGAAACTCAGCTATAACACACAGAGCTGTTTGCTGAAAGATTGGTAATATCTTTTCCAATAGCTTTCCCAAAGCAGAAGAGTTGCAGCTAAAGTAATGAATTATCCGCAGACTCGAGCTATCTATGGGTAACATCATTAGTCTGCTTCCATGAGTTCTGCGGCTGTGGGTTTATAAAAAACCTAACCCCAAATTGCGGTTTCTCACAAGAGGACTAGAGAGAAGGTTAAAAAACAACAACACTACAAAATTCTCTCTAGAGGAACCCTCCTCTCTCTTTTGCCATTACTAAAATGTTGCTTTTAATAGAAGGGGTGTAGGAATCAAAGGACTCACAGCTCTGCACCCTGTTACCTCCTTGAAGGTGACTTCCCTGCTTTGCTGTACTTTGTTAAAAGTTTGTCCTGTAAAAACTGTATGTAACGGTATAACACTCACAGAGTCATTGTGAAAACAAGTTTTAGATACCTGGAAACCCTCAGGTCCATCTATCCATCTGTATATACACACACACACGTATATGTATATTTATATACACATATACACCTATTCTCAGATGCTCACAGTATCTCCTCTGAAGTACTTGAACTCCTTCTTCTAATAGCACCTGCTTTGAGGCTAGTGGCATAGGCATTATTCCAAAAATTTTTCTTCTTCTTTTTCTTCTTTTTCTGCTTCTTCTTTTACAATAGTAAAGAGAGAGTGGGATGCAAAAGATAATTCAGTGCAGAGATCTTGTGCACTGGAAATCTCTATGGCTCATTCGTCCTTTCTGTGATACCTATTTTGCTATGAATAGAAGTAGTAGTTTCTGATGGACAGAATATAATTATTAGATATGCATATACTGTTATTCCTATTCAGTAACCTTCACAGCCAGATAATCTGTTTTAGGCATCAACATTTTTTAAATTTTTATGCAGCAAAATTATTGAGGACTCCTGCTAATATTTTATACACTATGGCATACCCAGATCTGCGGACCAACCAGATAGTTTTTTGATAATTACTTAATGTTTTGGATTGCATTTATTTATGTATTCAGATTCTTTTCACTCTTGAAATTATCCTGTTTTCATAAAACTACCCAATTTCAAAGGTTACTTGTTAATAATCAATAGCAAAATCATATGCAAACTCATTAAATGTCAGCAAAGCTTTTAGGAAAATCCTAATACAGATATCCTGTTGCAGTGCATTGAACTAGATCTTAAAATAAAATTAGAACATTCATCCGTGTGTGTTTGTGTATATGTAGGTGTGGAGTTTGAAGGCAATTGTTCAATGAACCATTGAATATAGCTAGTCACTCCACTTGGGGGTCATATCCAGCAGAAGAAAAGAATCTTTAATAATGAACACAAGTTGCAGGACTAGATCCAAGCTTAGTCTGTGGAAGCAGTAACTTCCATATGCAAAGGAATTATTTCACTCTTCTATTCCTGAAAAGCTCCAGCATGTTTTCCCCAGACAATGAAAGTGTTGCAACTAGAAGCTTGGAGAGGGCTGAAAAGTTCTTGTCCATATCAAATTAGGACAGTGATGTGAAACTAAAACTTGAATGTCAGCCAAAGCAGAGCAAGCTTCGTCAGTGATGCTTTGTCTTCCAGCCTGTTGCAGAGCATGCTATAAGGACTCTTTCTTTTGGGTACTAACTGGAGAAAGATAACCTCCTCCTTAGGTGATAAAAGAACAGAGTGCACCAAGACAAAATGGCTCCAAATGGCTTATGAAAGCATTTTTGGGCTCAGATTTTAGCTAGATGCTGCCCGTGGTACAGGTTTCATTAGAATATGAGGCCATATTACCGGCTCCTTCTTGGGAAAAAAACATTTCCTCTTTAATAACACTCCTTTTGTCACTTTGCAGCCAGTCATTTTTAGTCCCGTTCTCATTTTCCTAGAATCTGAGGTGGCATGGGGACAGTGCCCTCTCTGCTGCTGGAGGAGATATTGAGCTGGACCTCCTCAGTGAGCAGCTCCCTGTGTATCACAGTCGCGCATGGAGCTCCCCATGCTTTACAGCATATATCCGTGTGTGTGTGTGTGTGTGCGTGCGCACCTGTGTGTGTGTGTGTTGCAGGCATATGTGGTTGTAGGACTTATCTAATAAATCTGCCAGAAGGCTGTTTCAATTTTTACAGGTTCTAAACAACATTTTTCTTCATTGAATGAGTTGCAGCCAGTAGGAGGTAACTCTAGTTTGAAATTCTTTACGATAACATAATCATTGAACTCAAGGAGGATGGAGGCTTGAATGTGAATGACCTGTCTAGCATCCGTATGGACAAGTGGAAGATCACCCCAACCAGTAATGTCGGAGTCAAAACAAAAACAAACAAATAAGAGGCAGAAGACAAAAAACAGAACAAAACAAAAAGCCTGAAGAGTTTCCTAGAGCTGATAAAATAGTGAATGCTATTCAGGTACGTCTGGATTGTAGTCACAAGATGTGAATAAGATAGAGAATAACATAAAAGGCTGATAACATAACATTTTTAGTCCAGAAACAAGATGTATTTTGTTTAAATCTGCCCAGATTTGGTTGCAATCAGCTCGAAAGTACTCCCCTCCCAATATTTAACACATGGATAAAAAAAGTGAGAGAGACAGCAAACAATGTAGATTAGACATTATGAAGAGAAGATGACCAGTAAAGGAAGCCAGTGGCTGCTGTGGAACACCCATAAGCATCGACTCTATACTGAAATGAGACAAATCAAATACGACACATATCTTCTACCATTGACAAAAAATGTCATAGGAAATGGTGGACAACCTCTCTCTGGCTGCCTTTATAGAAGCTACGCATTACCCAAATCAACCTGTTAGGTTAAATACAGGGGAGATAAGCAACGGCCCCTCATACAAAGAATGAGTATAATTCTGTGTGTTCGCTGGTGATCTGTGCTGAGACCAAATGATCTAATGTTAGCCATTTGGTTCGGAAATCTGGGTCTTCCTGTGGCCCATTGGAGGGCTTCTGGGAGATGATCTCTGTTATTAATTGTGATGGCATTTTCTGTTGACTCCCACTATGAAAGTATGTATAGGCTTGATTCCCACCTGTAGTGCCATGGAGTTTGTTCTTGTCTTCATAAATTTTATCTGAGAGTGGTTCAAATTCAGTCAAATGTCTATAATGAAGCAGCCCCTCTTCTATTTTTTAAATTCTAATCCATCCTAACCTCCTTTCTACTGTAAATATTTCACCTTTCACCTGGGAGTTCAAATGAATGCAAGTCTGTAAATGATGAATCTGTAAATGTTGACCTATTCATTGAGATTCTTGAGTTTAAAGTCAAAAACTAACTTCCTGTGCTGCAATCTAATTCCAGAAACAGCAAAAGCAGAATGCAGCACAATGCTAGTATTTTTCATATGACCAATTACCACTATCAGCCATTTGCAAGCTGTCCTGACTCCTTTCTCTTTCTTTCACAGCATTTTCAGTCTTTATAAGTACAGAGCCATTTACTACGTCTTGAAAAGCAAGTCAGCACACACAAGAACAATAACTGTATTTTATGGCACAAAATCCAACTGTTTAGTGCAACTGGCTTCTAGTTTTTTATGACCGTTTATTAAGATTCCACATCTGCCACAGACAGAATATGCTCAGAAAAACTGTTATACTGTCATGGCAAAAGTTTATTTTTGCTATGGGTTGTTTCATCTCCAACCAGTTGCAATATTGATTTCTCTCAGTGGATTAATTATCAATGGCAGTTTCAGTCTTCCTTGCAATGGGCGAAAGGAAAAATGATGTTTTTATTTCAAGGAGACCTATTGACAATTGTGCCTGGGCTTCCCTTGGGTCCTAAAGTCAATGAAGTTAGAAGATCCGTGTCATGAAAGTACTGTGCATGAAATTATTTATTTTATTTATGGAGGTAGTATCGTGTGCATGCAGTGATGACACTTCAATTTGAAAAATCTTGGCTTCATATGGTTTTCATGTGATATTGTAATAGCAGAACTGAAATGGGAAAAAATATCAAATGATAGGACAGTATACAAAAAGTAGCATAACTTACTCCTAGTAGTAACAAACCGATCAAAATGTTTAATCTGAATAGAGAGGCTACATTCTTTTTAACAGAACCCTGCCAGTTAAAAGCACTACACATAGCATGGAAGGAAAATTCAATCTTGTGTTGTTGCCAACAAGGTCTGTGCATGTGTATATAAAACTTTAGGGTAATGTGAAAAAAAAAACCATAATGGATTGAATTTTGTTTTTTTCCCACTTACTTTCTACCAAAAATAAAACATAGACATATATAATATACATAAGGATATAAACCTATTCATAAAAACATATTCTATATATCACATGCTTACTTATATATGTATAATATTCTACATATAGCTATTCTAACTTTGACAGTATTGTCACCATGCATGGACAGTTATGGATTATGTATTCATTATTACTTTTAAAGGAGTGTTTTAAATGATTACTTTAAGTTCTGTTTCAAAGTGTAACTTGGTTACCACATAAACAAGATGTGAAAAGACTGTAAAGAAAAAAGTAGAGATAGTGTGGCAAAAAATATTGTCATTATTTTCATTGTATTGTTTTGTCTTTAAATACGGTTTTAGCTGCTCTGCAAATTTCCACTGCAGGATACAAGACTGATGATGCAAATTTCCACAGAATAATGTAGGATGATATGGTTGGGATATACTATCCAGAATGTTGCAAAGCAAATTATATAGCCTGGATTCAATATCTGATTCTTCTAAACTGGACACCAGTTATTTTACCGAGATTATTTTCTAGCTATGTAGGCTAATTGGTTTGCATATCTGGAACACACTCCATCAGTTTAGTTACTTTCAGGACATAGGCTGATTTGGTAGGAGTGCAACTGAGAAAGATATATTTACTCATTGAAGAGCTAATTTGATAAGGAATCAAGCATGAATACAAAACTTGGTGATAACATTCACAGCAATACTGTTGAATTTACTCTGCAAATTTGAAAAGCTTGCAAAAGGTTTCCCTCAGCTGTTTGGTCCCTCAGCCTTCTGCAGAGGTAAACAAAGAAGGAAAGCATCACTTAAATATCTTATCTCCAGCACTTTACAAGATGATTATTTCTCTAATCACCATAGCCCAAGGTGCTACAAAAGCCCAGGAAGACATCTCCTAAGCCTGAAAAACCAAATCGCTTTTAAATAGAATAGGAAATGGACTGGTGGCCAGTGGCTTCTGTAGATTTTTAGCAAAGTGGCCTTATTCAGCATCCTCCTGATCCATTTGCAATCAGATATTCTGAATTGATCAGCTGGCGCTCAACTATACTACAGTTCCCATGTGGTTACATTGCAAGTCCTGTTTTCGTTACAGAGTGGTCACTAATTCCCGACAGCTGTGTAAGTAGTCATATAGTTTTACTTATGTTCAACACAGACATAATGAGGCAATTTGTTGAGAACTGAGCTATAGAGGAAGTTCCAAGTAGATGGGATTTTTTTTAAGTAGATGTGAAATATTCTTACACTTCAGAGAAATCTATTTCTTGTTCTCTAGCCAGATGCTCCAAATATTTGGAGAAGTTGTAGAATGCCAACTAAGGAGGGAGCTTCACTCTTTAAAACGTTTTGTGTAAGGGAGCCAATGACATCATTTCCTCATCAGAACTGCAGTTCCAATGGAAAAAATTTATTGTTGAGGATTAGTCCAAATAGAAAGTGTCTCCAGTGTTTAGTCTTCCTCTTGGAAAGATACACAATTTTGAGGGTGAGGGCTATAGATAAAATTTTAACTGATATAAAAATTGTAAGATTTGGACAGTTGAAAGTACTAATTGACCAGTTTCCCTCTGCATATGTCTTTTTACAATAAATACAAGGAAAAACACTATTAATTTAATAAACATACATATTGCAAAAATTATGTAAAAGCCACATAAGAAAAATAACATCAGTATGTTGCAGCAAACAAAACAAAAAAAACAAAGAAACCACAATAAAGTTAAACAAAATGAGTGAAGCAGATGTGCTTTTTCACTCTTGACCACGGCAAGACCACAGCAGCACTGGGATTGGCTTAAGCTGCTCCAGATGAAACACATGAGGAATTCCTCAAAAGCCTGTCGTGTGCATGTTCATTTAGATATTACCATTCAGCATCCTGTTCCCTTGCAATTAAAATATCTGATTTAGAAATTAATCACATGTATTTACCACAAAAGTGGTTCAAAAAGAGGCTTTGGAGTTCTAAACACAATCCACATGGTCACATGTGCTGCCTTTCTGTGCTGGCTGGAGAACAAAAATGTAGAGTTCCGGCATCGTCACTTTTCTCTCTCTCTATTACAAGCACATCCTTTATCCTTGAAAGCCGGGGTGTAGATGCCTTCGGGATCTTTTATTTCTTTATTTATAAACTTATTTTCAGATAAGGCTAGATAATTATTTTCAGATAAGGGTCCCAGAAGTTTCCATTCACTGTTCAGTTCTGAGAAAGCTGTGTGGATTTGTATAAGTTTTAGACTATTATACTATAATTACTCATTTTCATATGTAGTGGCACACATGTAAGTGCACAATAGATAAAAATATAGTCTCTATTGCCAAAGCATCTTCACGAAAAAGAAGAAAGAAAGTAAAGTACACTTTCTCCCAGTGCGGAAACATGCAGTAGAGTTGTAGAGTGCAACTGAAAATCGACAACTAGCAACTTAGATTTATCTAGACATAACAGATTACTTTGAAATGAGGAGTATATTGGCTACACAAGAAAGTGTAGGTAAGTATACATACTGGGAAGCTGAAGCATGACAGAGTAGTGGAAGGAAACTGAAAATTGTACATGCTGAAAAGCAAACTCAGTCCTGTAGTTAAACATCTAATCTAAGAATTTTTGAGAAATGCTTTTATTGAAACCCATGAAATATTTATAATTTTAATCTGAGTACCCAAGATTAAAAAAAGAGAGAGAAAGAGAGATTTTTCCAGTTACATTAATGAAGGGAAGTTATATATATAAGTAATCAAAACAAAATGTGGGCTACATAGTAATTACAATACAATTATACTGTAGCATCCAGCCATATTATGAACTTCAATACTTCTATAGAAACTTCAGATACTTCCATACCCAAAAGGGGCAGTACAAAAAATACAGTCTGCTCTACTGGTTTAAAATCCTGGAGAGAGAAGTATGTGCAAACACATGTTATATATAAATAAATAAAAATATTTTTAAAGTTGCAAGGATTTAAAGACAAAGCATTTAGAGGTTTCTCAGCATTCCAGCAAGGACAGACGCAACGAAGGACACCTGCATCACATTTTTAAAATCTCTACAGTCACTGTACAGACAACTTTGAGGGACAGATATGTTGAAGCTCTGTGCACCTTTCTCAGATGGAGGTGGGTGCACATGGATCTCCTGATGGAGACCCTTCCCCTTCCCCTTCCCCTTCCCCTTCCCCTTCCCCTTCCCCTTCCCCTTCCCCTTCCCCTTCTCTTTCCTCACATTTATTGAATTTAGCCCATAAGCTGGAAGGGTTGTTGTGAAGGGTCATGTAACACATCCTGGCCCAGAGTGGGTAAGATGAATTTCACTCCCTTAACCTGCACTCCTGTAGTTCCTGTACATAAAGACCAATTATGCAGATGAGAAGAATTTCACCCAGAATAAATTGCATGTTCCATCTGATTATGGGTAATAGATTATTCCAGACCTATACTGTCCTCAGGTGGAATTGAAGGGTGCTTTAAAACATCAAGGAGTATATTCATAACTATTATCCTCTTAACCCTTTGATGTGAAAAGATTGCTATAAAATTTACTAAATTCATCTAAAATGGCTTTTCAATCTCCAGTCACTTTGTTCTCTGCATTAATAATACTAGGACTAATCCTGCATGACTTGTGAGATTTAAGATGAGTAGCTAATAGCTTTTGAATCAAGGGTGCCTTTCAAGGGTGCCTCTAAGCAGTATCTAACACTGTGCATGTGCAATTTGTCTTATCCAAATTGGTGCATATTCAGAAAACTATGTAACCTATATACAAACTGCATTTTCATTCAAGATGTATGTAGACCATGATCTTCCTAACTCATAAATGCAAATATAGTCTGAAGATTAATGGTGGATTTTTTTCACAAAGAGTAGAAAAGAATTACACATGAATTTTTATAGCTACTTTTGAAAATTTAGCTCTATTTATCCAACTAGCAACTGTGGGGGTTTAATTGCTCTTCCTCTGGTCTTGGATCCTAGGTATTTTCTGCTTTTCTCCCTGGTTCCAGGATTTCATCATAGCATTAGTTTAAGGCTAACACCCTGGGAATGACATTTTTCCCCTTCTGTTCTCCACTCCTCACCCATTGTCCTTTGGCCTTTAGGTAGAAAACAAAACGTCAGAGACATTGGTCAGTAGGCACAGCTGCAAACACAGCCAATGCATGGGTATTCAGAGACTATTGCAATCTCTTCATTACGCTAGCTGTCTGCTTTATCTGATGTTCTTCCTTCAGAGTCTCTGCATCCAAAGTTCGTTCTTACCTGATTCATTTACTCTTCTTCTCCCCTATTCTGACTCCTTCAACTTCAATATTGTCTTCCTTTTTTTCTTTTCATGTAACCCCAAGTAAACTCATAGCTCTTTCTTTGACCTTCTCCCCTCCCTCCCTGCCTCTTTCCCTACCTCCAAAAAGATGTAGTGGAATATATGTGGTATTTTCTGCCGCTTCTTCTTTTTAAAGGATAAACTTTTCAGAACAAGGACTCTATGCAACTCTTTCTGCGTACAGTGCCTAGGAGGACCCCCAATTGAGAATGCAGCCACAGCTCTCGTGTATGCAGTCCCAAAAGGGTTTTTCAGGATCACATAACTTGAGCATTTTCATGATGCATCCTCTTTTTTTTTCTCTTACAAGGCAATGAATTGTCCAGTTCTGAGCAAAATGAAATATCTTTGCTGTCTGCATCAGGATAGGTTGAAAGGAGAAAATAAGAGCATTCCAGTCTAACAGTCACGAAAACAAGTACTGCTGTGGCTGTGGACAGACTCTCCTCAATCCAGGAGAATAACTTTCCCTATCATCTAAAGTGGAAAGAAGAACTTCTCATTTATGCTCCTGCTTGAGTATCCAGAAATAATCAGAAGACCTGTAGGATCTGATGACGCAGCAGCATCTTCTTGCATTTTATTCTTGCTTGAGCTCAGTTTCTGTTAGCAGCCCATGGCCCTGCTTTGAGCAGGAGGTTGGACAATAGGACCTCTAGAGGCCCCTTCCAACCTAAATATTCCTATGATTTTTTTCTACAGGGTCAGATCTTGAGAGACACTGTTACATATCTGACTACGTCTTACCTACAAAACTTAGGTGCACCCCAAAGCCATGTCCCACCTCCATTTTGAAATGAGTGCTAGGAACGCTCCACTTCCTTCCCGCCTTCTTTCCCTTTCCCCCTCCCATCTCTCCTTCCCCTATAGCCCATGAAGAGGAGATACTTGTGTGGATAGTCGGAAAATGTGTAGGCTCTGTGCAGATCTCTGGGGTGGATGATCAGGAGACCTGGGTCTGACCCAGATGATCAGGAGACAGCAGAGAGCACCACTCCTGCAGTTTGGCTACAGGTTTTGTATGTCCTCAGCCACTGAGGGGGGAGAGCAAAGCTCTTTCAGATCTTGGAAAATATGTAGTATCTCACAAAGAGTCCGAGAGATCTTCAGAGTGTACTGAGAAGCAGAAAAGGCAATGATAACTGTGGGATTCAGCTTGTGAAAACTGTTGAGGAAGAAACCGTTTTCTGAGTTATTTCTTAGATCTATTTGAAACCAACTGTGAACATGTTTAAATACTGCATAATGGAAAAAAGGAATGCAAAGCAACAATTAACAAATTAACAATTAACAAATTATATACTTAGAAAATCTTGAAGAGTAGAATTTATGAGCAGTAAAAAATAGATTATGAAACTACATTTTACTCAACATAGAATATGTTCAAAACTGGGAAATTCCAATGTTCGAAAATACGTGTATATACATATACACACGCACCCACAATATCATATCACAGCATGTAATATTTTAATCAGTATTTTTATCAGAAGGAGAAATAATACATAATGGTTTTATTGAGTGACCTCAACGTCAGTGCTGCTTCATGCCCTGTACCCAGATGATCAGTGGTATAGCTGCACGTAGCTACTCATCCTTGCTCTCCACAAAGGTCCTGACGAGAAGTACCTAGTAGTTTTCTTATTTCTGTAAGGGAAACACAGGTTTACAATACCAATAATAACCAATAAAACTTTGTTTTGTGTACACATCCAGAGACTGTTAAGTGAGATACCGCTGTATTCAAGTAAGTAAAACTACAGTGGTTTATACCATCTGAAGAGATGACACAGAAATAGTGTTTAATAGCATTTGTTGAGTTAGCTTTGCTAGTAAAGTTGTACTACTTGGAAATAACTTGTAAAACTAAACATACATTTATCCATGTTTTCCAGCAGACTGAGGGCTGACAAATACCCTTTGATTTAGAGAATGTTCTGATATTTTAAATAACCTTCCACAGAAAAGTTACTCTTTAAAGTTATCCATATAGATCTCTTCATGACTGTAGAGAGGTCCTACAATCTCTTTACAGTTAAACATTTCTACTCCAAAGCACCAAATGTACATTTTTATTAATCTATTATATTTTTACTCTGCAAACAGATCTTTCACTAATATTATTTTTCTTTCTCTACAACAAAATAAAAAGGAAATTCTCAATAGTGCATCTGACAAACCCAAGCTGGCTGAATTCTTCAAGGGTGCCGTTTCATTTCTATCAAATAATGATTTCTTATGAAAGTAGTTATTGGATTTAACAGTTTTTATTCTTCTATACCTTTACTTTGTCACTGCTTTACACTTTTCTTCATTTTATAACAGTGTGTGTTATGATTGGAGTATTTTGTATTAGGGTTTTGCAATTGTGTGCTTGTGCTGGTGTCCAAATTCCCCGGACAAGGCAATTCCTTTCCTGAGAGGAAGTAACTAATGATGTATTTTAATTAGTGTCAATTTCATAAGACTTTAACTCTGCCGGATGGATACAAGTTAAAAATCGATCACTGTCTCTTAGTTCTCAAATCAGTCCAAGAGTATAGGAAATAAAGCATCACAAAAGGCGTTTACGTGGAAGATATAAACTGATGGAAAGCTGTTTGATTTATTATACAGCAGATAAGATCTGCATGATACAGCTTCCTGATGGTTTATGAGCCTACGAAATCTTTCTAATGAAGGTTATTCTTGAAGTCATAAAATTTCATAATCCAGTCTGTACTCTATCCTCAGCCTGTAAAGCTAGACTTGGATTGATAAACATATTAATTATAAAAAGTATTCTTCTGTTGATCTAGCACTCTTTGAATAGAAGATATAAAAATGGAGCTAACTTCTACCATGACAAATCCACAAGGGAGCAGCAAAGCTGACCACTTGTTTCCTATTATCTTTTAACTTAAAACATGGGGAGAAGATAAGACTTCACAGATCCTTTTGCACATCATTATTTCAGATCATTGGTGGCAATCTTTCCCTGAAAACATTGTCTAGGTTTGTGGGCAAGTGTGGATTTTGAGTGTGCTATTCATCTGATTCTCCCAGAAATCAATGGGTAAAACAGTGAATGTCAATAAATTAAGTATGCCAAGTGTATGTATTTGTCAATACTGCAATTATTTACTCCTCTGGATAGTGAGTTCTACAGGCTCTCTCTCTATGTATACATACGGTTACATTTCTGCCTTAATTGGGGATTAATTTAGTCTATAAGCCTCTGTTGTTTTCATAATAAGCTAGGTCTGAATGAACAGTGGCAATTCGTGGTAGGAGGCAAGATGCATGGACACATCAGACAGCGCTGCATTAACAAAAATTACTCTGGAAGAGAGACCAGCACTGTTCACATACTCACTTACCTTTTCAGCTGAGAAGCCCTAACAGCCTGCTGGGAGACAGTGGATTCTTCAGCTGTAACTGATGTGTTCATTGATTCAGTGGAAACTTCTCTTGGTAATGTCAGAGGACATTTGCACTTCTGTGTCTCTTCGAGCCATGCACATTCCTTACAAATATTGATTAGTGATAGATAGTTACTTTCCTCATTTTTAATACTTTTCATTTTCAAGATCAAATCAGGGTAATAGAGCTAGGCTTGTATTTCCTCATTAGGTTCTGTTTAAAGAAAGCATTTTAGCATGTGTTTAAATTCAATCCTATTGAAAACAACGCATATGCATGTTTTTAACTTTAATATAAAAATGTCCCAACGGGGGTCATTTCCTGAGTGGGAGCTTTAGTCTCTACCAAGTATTTGGTAGAACTCAAAATAGGATGAGCGTGTGTCACTTAGTTTTCATCAATATTTTGCATAATAAAAGATAAACTGACAAAGGAAGTGACCTAAAACAAAAATAGGTTAGCTGAATAATTGAAATTTCTCCTTAGTGTGTAGATGAGAGAAAGTATATATGAAAGTCCTTTTTGGATCTCTGTAAAAACCAAGGACCACATGAATAATCAGCTGATGTTTCGGTTATTATTTACCCCATATTTCCAGGGATGCGTTCACATGCATTCATAAACTTTATTGTCCTTCTATGGAGCAATCAGAAGGCTAACGGTGGAAAAGAAAGGGTTTTATCAATTAAGTATCATTTTCCAATTCCTTATTTATGATCCTGTGGCTACTAAGCATCAACAATTTCTGCTTTACTAGAGTGTCACCAGGAAGATTGATTGTGCATGTCACCTTGATATGAAGACATTTAAATGGAAAACATACATTTCTGACTCCACTAAATTCACTTTTGCAAAAATAAGCAACTCAATTATTTTAAAAATATAAATGTGAAGGTGCCTCACTTCTCTCTTCAGTTGAAAGCCCTGAATTTTCCTTCAGCATATTTATTGACATTTTTGTAATGCTTATATCTATAACTATACACACAGCAAGCGCTGTGCTAAAAATATTTCGTTATTGATAAAAGTCAAGTACTCATAAGATGGGAAACACCAAGATTGAGGTTGCATAGGTAACTCTAAATCTCTGCATATGAATGGTGATATCGTTAATTAGATGCTCAGCATAAGGTTACCTAAATACAATGGACCCTTGGTTCATTCAATGGTAGAGTAGATGGTGCTTGGTTAGAGAGTCACTGTTCAATAACTGGTATTCAGAATTTTTCAAAGTCTCAGAGGTGCCTCTCTATTTCTTACACATTCGTGTCTGACATTTTAGGCACTCAGCTGCCATTCGTTTCTGGAAACACTGCAGCTGTCTCAGTGCTGGTGTTGTCACTGGTCACCATGGGCAGAACAGATTAAACTGTGGTACTGTGGAGAGCCCCATTTAAGCCTGAAACAGGGTTCTTGGTCTGCTCTAGGGAATGCCTGTTTCACAAGTGGGGTGCCATCTTTTGGGTATGCTCAATGCACATTAAAAACAAAACAAAACAAAACTCCCAGTCAATGAGGAGGTGACCCTTGTGCGTCCACTGTTGTGGGCAAGTGTCCCTTATGATGTGCAGGATTAAAAGCTAGTGCCTGGTTCAGGAAGGGTCTGAGCCTCAGTCTCCTAGACGCTGCACTAAGCAACCCGCTTGTTTTCCTTCTGGACCAGTAAATATTTGTTTTATGCAACGATGAGGCCCAAGAAGTCAGGGCTTTGGGATACTCCAAGGAGCCAGGTTCCCCAGACCCTACTGCTGAGGGTTATTTGCAGCAAGAAGAGGAGGCCAAAGAAAGATCACCAAAAACTGAGGAGCAGCCCCAGCATTAGATGGGGCTTTTAGTGAAGTGGTGACTACATGAGCAGCAAGCCAGATAGCCTCTGCTGTTGCCTCTGGAGTTCAGGTATAACCTAGAGAAAGGGACTCCTTGTCTCAACCTCTTCCCATTTCGCAATATGATCAGAAAGAAAAGGAGGACAGCCACTGGTATTTAGGTTATTTTGGCTTGACTGACAAGTAATGCACACCACAAGTTGTCCTAGGCACAAATTTGGGAGAAAGGTGCATATCAGGCAATATTAATTCACAAACTCATTGCACAGTGAGGTCTTTGTTTTCTCACAAAGTAGATTTTGTAACTGCATACTGTTCTGTACAATAGTACTATATAGTACTATTCTATGGTATGTTATTTTGTGTAAATCCCATTAATCCTCACCCTGGAGATACAATACACTGTGTCCCGTTACTCACATATGAGTGTCTGTTATTGACAAATTAATTCTTTATCTTAGGAAAATACTTCAACTTGAACAAAGCTTGCTACCTGTTTCATTATCTTTCCCTCTCCTTCCCTTTTCTTTCAGTCCTTCTTCCCTCTTTCTGCTCCAAATATATATAAAGGTCATACACTTTTTTATTGCAAAATGAATGAATCTTGGTACAATGTAATCCTGAATCTGGAATCTTGACCCTGTTGTTTTATGAGATCTAAGGCTTCCTTTCAGGTCTGGTTTTCCACTGACTTCTTTGACACGCTTCACTAGACCTAATAGCTCCCTATTACCAGTTACAATTTAGCATCTGAGCCAGGAGCTGGAGGAAAAAGGGAAAAAGGAGTGTAAATTATACGGAGTTGCAGTGAACAAAGGTTTTATTTCTCCTGAGCACAACCCTTTGATAGGAAAACGGGGGAGACAAATGTGTTGCTAATTTAATTAAGTAGTATGAGATGGCAAGGTCCGCAGATGCCATTTAGGACTGGATTAATCAAGAGCAGGTGATGAAAATGAATAGTCACACATAATGTTAGCATTTTTAACAATCCGACACAGTCTAATGGAATCAAGTGCTATTTAACAACAGGGCTCAGTTTTGCTTGCTAATCCAAATTTATCTACACTTTGTCTGTTCAGCCTGCACATTCATGTGAATCAAGAACCCTGTTCCCTCTACTTCCCATTAATTTTCTGGGGCATTTTTAGTTATTTAACATTTTGCAGAACATGATTATTTCCCCTTGTGCCACACAAGGGAAGAAGCATAGTGAGGGCTGTAAAAGCATTGGATTCTTGCTGCTGAATAAGTTTAACATAGAGAAGTTAAACGCCTCTCAGAAGCTGAGAGGTTACACTTACAAATCTGAAATATTTCTTGTCCTCCTTACATCCCTTGGTAAACGTACAGAAAAAATCCTGATCAGTCGTTTTTCCTATGAAATCAAAACATGAAAATATTTTTGTTGATAAATTTTGCAATCACTTACAGCAATTTAACACAATTCTTCCAATGTGGCTTTATCTTTTCAGATAGCTGACAAACAGAAGTTAGTAAAATCTTGACTCTTCTCACCAATAAAAGAGTTGTTAGATGAAGATCAAAATCTATTGCAGCTGGGAAGCAAATTTCACTGCATATGAATTCATGCTTTCCCAATAAAACGTTTTTAGCCAGAATAAATTTTCTGCACATAATCTGAGTGACTGCAAAGGCCTGCAATGCAACCTTGCAGGTCTGAACTGTGTCCAGTTGCGTTCTCACACCTGCAGACAAGTTGTGGACTCCACAAATATGCTAGCTTTGTAGAGCAGTGACCACCTAGCTCATTCCTCTACACTTCTGACAGCCTTTGACGCAGAGGAGAGTGTGCAGGAAAGTGCTATGACATCTGTTTCTCATCCAGTTGTGCAGAGGGGTATAAAGACTGTCACCTACGCAAGGGCCCTGAAAGCTTTATAACCTATTACTTCTTTATGTGCTGCCATAAAGCAAACCAAATCCTGTCCAACACGAGACTGACAGAGCATTCTGCAGTATTCCCAGTTTTCAAAGTCCCTTTACCCTTTTAATGGATTTATTGCACTTCAGAGTGCAATTTTCCATTAGTTGCTATCAGGACTGAGGGGATCTTCTTTGTCAAAAAATACTGTCGTAGGGAGAGCATTTACTCCATCTAAACTACTCCATTAGGTGCTGGACTCTTTGTTGCATTTGTAGAGCCTTGCCAAGCTTGCTTTCTAAACCTTATGAAAACCAATTACAAAGAGACAATAACTGATATATATAAGGCATGTTGCAGTCAATGCCTTTCAATGTGGCTATTCTCCAGTCTCTGGAGTCTGTTTAGAACAGCAGAAGTACCCCTATGTGCCATCAAAATGTCTGTGGTATTTGGTAACTCTGAGGCCACAGTTTAGCAAATCTAGTGCAAAAAAAAAAGAAAAAAACCACAAAGAAACATATACATTTCCTTCCAGTGAGCATCCTCAGTACGACCTACCTAATTCTGCATAATGTTCTTTGGCTCCTTGTTTGTTCAGGTGAATAGCTACTTATTCAAAGTACCACTGGGAGAGAATCTGATACCAGCAGTGGAAAGATACCCCAGCTTTCCCATACCTCACAGAAAAAGAACCCTAAAACACAAATGATAAAATCCAAAGCCAATGTGTGTTTTAATAACACTATGGTTTTGTACCCCCGGCCCCCAAAAGATCATCATAAAGAATTTTTAGATTTTTTTCGGACTGTTTCTGAAAATAACACCAATGGGATTAAAAACTCTGGGAAATATGCTGTAAAGCATTTGGCTGCAGTGGATCAGGGATGTGAGAGGATTCTCCTAAAGTGGGGATTGCAGGGTGGCAAATGCACTGCAGCCCTCAGATGAGTAAGGCTCACAGCTTCGGGTAATCACTTAAGTTCTCGCTGATCTCAGTGCCTTTTTGCATCGTTTGCCCCCTGCTACAAGGGAGGGAACTTCTTAAACTGCTCCAGCTATACCAGCCAGAGCTTGTCTACAATATCCATGAACTTTGATGTATTTATAAAGCTGCTGTCAGAGCGGATGAAGTTACCACATCTCCCTGATCACCATTGCCCCCCAGCTGAGACATCACAACTTGCAGAACAAGTACTCAGAGACTCTTCCAGACTGCTCCACTTAGTTGCAAGTCTTTTACTTAGCTCATTGCTTTTACTTTGCACGGAGGTAGACTAGAGCAAGCTCATGTAGTCATTGACGTAGGGTAGCAACATCTGAAACTGCCACAGCTGCTTTGCATGTATGTTGATGACCTAAGATTAGAAGATTATCTAATCTTCTCCTTCTAACAAAAGCAGAAATGGGGAAGACTCAAATAGAAGTGGTGTGGTCTACTAAAGACAGGTTTTCAAAACTTTCATCTAGAGCTGATAGCTCAGTGTTAGGATTTATAAGGAGTGAAGAAGGAGGAATAATTGCTGTGTGTCTGTCCTGGGGGTTCATGCTGCAGCGGAAAGAGAAGGTGCTTTGAGTTTGAGGGGAGTGGAGAAAGGGATCACAGCAGTATTTGCTGCTTCTTGCTCTAACCAGGCTTTCAGAATAGCTTTCATAATTTTTTATTGTGCTCATGCTTTCTCAAATATTTTTACTTTTTTGAGATATGATCTTGTATAGTGTATCCCTGTTTGAAGATGGGGTTACATTTTTTGAGGCAAATGTGGGTTTTTTAATTAAAAATGCCAAGTACATTATTTAGAGTACTTCTGAATTATGAGATATTTTTGTTTTGTAAATGGAAAAGTGTAACCAATTGTCTAATTATGTTTTATATTAAAACCAGTGCCACATTGTAATAAAGTACAAAAAGTTATAAGAATTACAGTCTGAATTTAAGTGTACGTGTTGAAGACTAATGCTATTAGTTAATTTGGGTTGAAGCATATATATATTCTAATAAGGAGGCAAATTAGTTCTGAGACTGCTCATTTGGCAGCCATGAATTTGTTATAACAAAGTGTAATTAAGCTTCTCTAAGGCTTTTATCTATGTACATTCTTTAACTGAACTTACAGGAATTTAGGGGCAGGTGCAAGGACACATTTCTAAGGGGAATGATTATAGTTCCATAGAAATACACAGGTAAATTCCTTTAAAAGTGTTCTCATTCTCTGAAAAAGAGAGGTTAAAGTTAGCATTTGCATGGTTTTGGGGACTGTCTGTAACTGTTTTATCTGTTATAAAGATCTGCAAATTGTCACCTAGGCTTAACCAGGTAGGCAGCAATGGAATGGGTGAAAAACCAGATAAAGAGGTCAGGCTCTGAAGGTAGCTGTCATGCTTTAACTGAATAAGTGGGGTGCTGCAGAGGTCTGTGCTAGGACCTGTCCTGTTTAACGTTTTCAGTAATGAGTTGGAGCTGATGGACATTTGCAGATGATACCAAATTGTAGGGACTGCTTGATATGCTCAAGGACGGGACTCCTATTCAGAGGGACCTAGAAAGGCAATCTGACTTCATAAGAGTTGCTACTCATCTAGTGCTAACATTTGTTTCATGACACCTGGATTAGCAGATGTCTCTGAGTAAATGTGGTAGCACTTGCCTCTTGCTGAGCCACAGGATCCACAGCTCCTGTGGCTCTACCCACTGTGCTTAGCGGAGCGGGCCAGGTTTGCCAAGAGGAGATGGCTGTGTTACCACAGGGCAACCAACACGATCACTGTAAGGAGACTTCCACTGATTTTTTTGGTCTTCCTCATGAAGTAAGATAGCTGTGCTAGCTCTCCTCAAATATAAAAAATAGCACAGTTTGGCCTTTCTATCCCACATAGTAACTAGGAAATCCACAATTGTGACACATATGTGAACTGTAGTAATCTCATATTTTTGACGTTCTGGATATTGGGTTTCTTGCCTTTTTACTATTTTAACTGTGCAGCCTTATCATTGCATTAGTGTTAGCCCAAACTAATATAGGCTTATGGCCCGAAGCTCTCAAGAGGTGAGACAACCTGGGCTGATCAGTTGCAATTCCAGGTGAATTTTCAAATACTCAAAGAGGGACTAAACAACAGCTAATGTTTATGGCAGTCCTCTTTACCATTCACCTCACAGCTGATTACTTCAAAATGAAGCTGGACTGCAAGTAGGGGTACCAGGGAGAGAAGAGAGGAGTGACTGGAGGTTCCCACTCTCCTATGGTACACAAAATGTTGAAGAAAGCTATAGGGATCAAATGGACAAACAAGGGGAAGTGTGCCAGAGAGGAAAACTGGGAGTGAGTGAATGCTAACGTGCAGGGGGAATGACAAAGAAAAGGCTCTAAAAAGATAACTGAAGTAGGCTGACAAAGTAGGTAATAGCATGACAGATTCATGATTTTCTGCAATTGAAGATCTTTTCAGAAATAAGATCTATCTACTGGAATTAAGCATAAAGTAAATTACAAATATTCCATCAGAATATAATAACTCAGTCTCCAGAATACCTTTTCTTATCCTTTCCTGGCTAGTCGGTCTTTTGTACATTTCATTTCTGAGCTGTTGATTTTAGGTATTGGTACACGTTAAGTTGCAGAATATTCTGACAATGACGTTTGATGATAAGCAAAGCAGTGCAGAGTTGCAGCCAGGAGAGAAACACTACTGCAATATACTACAACTGAAAGCTTGTTTTATCAGGTGAACTGTAAATGTATTTCCTGAATAGGCATCTAGCCATGAACTTCACTAACTTTTCCTCCTGCTTAATGAAAATATTCTGCTGCTGCAAACAGCACAGTGGAGGACTTCCCCTTCAAGAAGTGAGTCACCTGGACCTTATGGATGTTCCAACATAAACAAATAAAATACTTTAAGTATTAAGAATAGATTATGGGAATGAAGGAAGCAAAGAAATGGAGCTTATCCCCTTTAGGTTCAGTACTTGCTTTTTGGAGGCCTAATGGGAATGAGCTCTGGAGACAGATACTTCACCTTGACTCGTTAGGTTGCAACAGATAATGCAAATACCAAGCAGCTGAATACTCAGTGTGTGGCAAACCTGGAATGGGTGGCAGGAACAGGTGCTGTCTTCTTATGAGATGGAACATTGGCACAGTCAAAAGTTTCCAACATCCTTTAAAGCACATAGTCACTAGAACTGTACACAGTACTCCAGAGCCAGTTTCATTAACACAGAAGTAAAAAAGTCATTTTTCTCCTTACCTGTTTACATATAAAAACGTTTTACTGGTTCTAATGCACTAAGAGTCTGTCCAGGGCAAAGAGACTGTTCTACTGTGGCATGCCACCAAAGGGCTCTGTATCATGTCAGGCTTTATTGATCTCTGTGCATGTGTATTTCTAGATCAGTGGCAATCTGCCATAACAGTAGCAGAACACTCCTTAGCTGCCCATGCTGAAAGGATGTCCTTTCTTCCCTGCAGAGACCTTACTGAACAAACCTTGAGGTGGATGACAGCTTCCAAGGAGCCTCCCTTCCTCTCCTTATTGCAGCTAAGAGGCCAGCTGTTCTAGGTATGTGTCCAAGCATACTTTTTTTTTTTTGAATTGAAAGTAGAATTTGATTTAAAGTGCAAACCAGAGCACCTAAGTAGACACCCAAGCAATTCTGTTTTTATGTAGGGAAAAATCTATCTCTGGACTCCTGCATGGCTTCATGGCACATCTTTTCTCATAGTTAATTAAGAAGTGTATATAAATGTATTTGAGGCCTGTTAGGAATCAGTGGAGACACAGAAAATCCCATTGAGGAGTTTTCTCTCATAGCTTTAGCAGTTGCATAATTATGCAATTGTTATGTTTCTTTGTTTAGCATGTTCACTGTGGTCTCATTAATCTGCGCTGTGATTTCCACCAGTGCGATAAGACATTTTAGCTATGACATTCATACAGATAAATTGGTTATTTTACAAAGTCTCAACGGGTGAAAGCTTGGGGTTTTATTTTAAAAGTTTGTCACATGATCTCGCCGCATGACATCGCAAATCTCCCATCTCTGCTTTGTTGGCCTATATGCATGAATAATTTTCCCAGTGCTTGTTTGTAGCAGAGCAGGAGAAAGAGAGAATTACCGCAGCACAATCTCTTGTTGTCCTCTATCAGCATTCCGTTGGTCTGAGCTGGCTTACAACAGTGTAAAGACATCAGTGGCATGTGTTATAATATATTGAGCATTGTACTCCTGAAGAACGCACGAAAGAAAGAACATTGTTCTACTAGGGAGCAATTCATCGGGTTTTTCCCAGAGACTCTTGGGTCAAGTTTTTATAGGCCTATTTGATTTTCAAATTCTTTTTCCCCCTTTTTCCTCTCAGTGAGCCATAGTGTCCAAACTTGTCTACATTTACTTCCCATGTTTTGTGCATGGTAGATGTCCTTTAAAAAGAGTATCTCAAATAAGTCTTTATTCTTGTTTTGTTGGCTCTTATTCTGTGTTTTCATGAACTCTGGCCCTGGCCATGGCAACTGCAAGAAAAATGTTAACATTGATTGACAGGATTAAGAAAGCCTCCATGCCTATCCGCATTTCAAACACTTTGGGAACAATGGCGTTTGGTGTGATTGAATTAATGAGATATCGTGGACTGTCAAAAGAGCACACATACTTTACATAAACCTGATTATCTTTGCATGGCAGAAATGAAAAAAAAGGAGGGAACAGAGGTTTGGCTTTCACTCATACCTCCAAAGGAGCCATCAAAGTGTGTGCCCGGGCTCAGAGAGTGATGTGCTGGCTCAACTGGCCTGCCCTCCCTTTCTCTCCACATACTGCCTGACTCTGCTTAGCATACATCAGCCATGGGCTTTAACAAGTCTATTCAGACAACTGGACCCAAAACAACACTCTTTTCACAACTCAGCACCTCTGTGCTGATTTTTTTTTTTCCTAGGGATCTATTGTTTAACTTGAACTAAGCATACATTTCAACAATTAGACCTGAACTGGCTCCTACTGCCCTAGCTTAACCCCGAAGAGGTGAGCCACAGCTGGTGTTCACTTTTAACTGCAGAATTATGAGAGAGAAGAAAGTTTCATAGAGAACCTCTTCCAAGTTAGGACTTTAAATGATATTTTGATCCTCTAGGAAATGCTCTAACAGGAACAATAATACGGTGAATAAATAAGAATAATTGAAGCAGCACTGTATTTTAGCATAAGCTATTTTTTTTTTCCACAAGAGGACATCATGGATTAAGAGGCTCTGAAATGAAATGTAATCCAAAGGCTGAAAGGATTCTCTACCTACCTACATACCTGCCTGTTCTTTCTGTCTGCTTTCTACCTACCTGCCCTACTACCTCTCTTTTTATACATGGTCCTTATTACCACAAATGAGCGTTGCTTCCTCGAACGTCTGCAGCACTGGCTTACCGAAAATCATGAATTTAAGGGAGGTCACATTTGGTAACCTACAGTTCATAAAGGAGCTTTCAAACAAATAGTCACATTTTTGCTAATTTAAAGTCCTTAAATTTAAGAATCTACCTGAATGTTTTCACTCCAAACATGGCTTATATGCACATTTGCTCTGAAAGTTATTTTATTTCTGTTGTGTGCAGAATTCAGCTGGAAAAATGCAAAAATGGCTACTAGTCCAATAAACTCTAATTAGAAAGTCATGTATGGCAATACCTCTAGCTCGACTGGAGCAAAGATATACTGGGAAACCCTGAAAAAATTGTTCTCATAAGAATTTCTAATCTGTTTCTGCATACATATCGAGCATGGCTAATCTGAATGAAGCTTAAATAAGTGATCAAACTTTGCAAGTTTAGTTGCATTTATCTAAATCTCTAGACCTCCCAAGCTCCTCCTATCCTTTACCCTGCACTCTCCAGGAAAATGCAGCTGTTTTGTAGACATGAAAGATAAGGATCCTAAAAAAGCAGTGAGCATTAACTCACCACCTGTGGATTTTTGCTTTAAATCATAGTTTAGGTCTTAATAAGTAAATTAGATATACTCTTTCTCTGTGCAATTTCAGTGAAAGTGGTGCTGACTTGAAAATTGTCAGACTTGATGGCCAGATAGAGTGTTTCTGCCCTTGCCACTTTATGGATTACTACGTTAAAATCCTACAGCGCTCCCTCAAGCTTTGGTGATTCTATGTTGTGATAAATGATTAATTTTTACTAAGGATTTTGAAGAACACTGTAAACATACAGAAGTTTAAAACCACCTGGTGGCACGTGTTGAAGGTTGCTTAGTAAATCTTTAAATAATTTATGGCAAAACTCATTTTGACATATGCGCATATTTTCTGAGGCCATGGATTTGTGACAGGCCTATCAGAAGAGATTAATGATTCAGATCAAAGAAAAGGGGTAGAGCACAGCACTGGGAAGTTACAAAACAAAATATTTCCCCCCAAAGCTCAACCAGTAGATGTCCCTGTTTCACAAACCCTGTTAGGAAATCAGCAGCCACATCCTCCCAGTTCCATCTATTGCATCCTCCTCGTCAGCATAAATGCACCTTTGTGTAAGAACTGAAAGAGTATGTGAGCAAGGTGCCATTTTGTAGCCTGTACAGAGTTGTCTGACTACTCAAGACGTTTGAAATTCAGATGTTCAGACTTAATAACCACTACAGATAGAGACAGCCAGTGAGTCAGAGGCTCATCCCGCTGCTGTGCACTACATAACAGGTTCTTGGTGTTACCATTCTTTGCTCCTTTACACGAACAGAGCGCAACTAAGATTTATGGGACCTGGAACAGTAGGTAGGGATGCCATCACAGCTCTCTCTAGCTTAGGCTTCCTTTTTTCCTCCGTTTTGTTGTCTATTGTTGGTGTTCTTTTCTCTCCATGCCTTACACACTCATCTACTCTTTCTGGACTCTTTGTCCTCTAGTCCCATGACACAGGCTTAAGCAAGTGGAGCTCCACCGGGGCAGGAGAACTTGTGTGTCCGAAAGAAAATCTGTGCAAAAAGAAGCTGGACAGAGAGGTGTTCTTGGGAGAGAGAGAGGAGGGAAGGAAGCCTAGCGCACTGCTAGAAACCTGCAGACTCAGTTGCCCTTGAACTGCTGCCAGTCTGCACTGTCTCGTGCACAACACCCTGTGCTGTGCTGCCTGAAGAGGCTCCCTGTCAAATTTACGTTCCCTGAAGTGCCACGGGTCTCCTTTCTCTCCCAAAGATGAGCAGGAAATGGCAGTACTGCCCGTTTCTCCTGCTGAGAGCTCTGCCAATGAGTTAAGAAACTATTTTCAAGCAGTCCTTTACATTCACAGGGGCAATTACATGTCTATGAGAATGGTAACATGAAAGAAGCAAGCATGAAATATGGCAACAGCAATTTCTGCTTTTACTAATACAGGTGTTGTTGATCTTTATGCAGACTTTAAAATGTCTTCTCTGCTCACTTAAGAGTAAACATTCATCCTACCCTTTAATTTTCTTTCAGCTTTCTAAATGAATGTTACTTGCTTTTCCTTTTATTAGAGAACTTGCAGTAATGCTATGCTTTTCATTTATTAAAACTATTAAAAGTTGAAATGTTGACTGCTTTATTCTTGATATAAACAAAATGCTGGCCTTTTCCTCATTAAATAACCAATTTCAATTTGGATAAAGCCTGGGGCTGAGGATTTACATTTGCTTTAAGCTAACCAAAGTGTGGTCTGCAGTCAAAGCAGGTGATTCCAGTCTATCTTCTGTCCTGTCTCACCACACTTTGCTGCTGCTGCGGCTTTTGCCTCAGCGCTGGCACATGTGCATGCCCAGGGTGAGCTAGGTTGCTTCACCCTGTGGCTAATGTTAGCTCAGAGGAGGCAAGAGGAACACCTGGCTGGGGGTTTGATGAAGGTAGGTTTCCATCTTTTAATTGCATATTTTAGTTAGATGAACTTAGCGCAATGGTGAAACCTCAGCCTCAGACAGGAAGTCTTTGAATGTTGCGAGGCACTAATTTAAAGAGACCTAACTCAGCAGCCGTAATAAGTGTCTTTTCATCCACATAGAAACACTTTTCCTTTTTCTGCCATCTTTTTTCCATTTTTTTTCTTTTCAGTGAAAGAGAAAAGTTTTGTGTCTTGGATAACAAAAAGAGTGGTCCCTTTAGTACAGATGGTGTTATCATATATACTTTTTCCAAGACGTGGGCCAAATTCAGAAGCAGCATGGACTGGAAAGGAAGCTACGCAGTTTTTTTACTGGCTGAATATTCTTATTATTACTATACAATAAATCTGTGTAATCAGCCACAGAAGAAGCATTGATAGCAAGTAGCAGAAACTCGCAAAAAGGGTGAGAGAAATGAAGAAGACAAACACCTTCTTCTGAGTTAGTAGTGTCTGCTTTTCTTTCATCTTTGTCCCACTTAAGATCTTGTGTGGCAAGTTAATTGCTTTATCCTCATTCATTTTCACACACATACAACAACTTACCAACAAGATGTTTATGCCCCTCAACAGCACCAAGGGCTCTGGGTCTCCTTCTGGGGTAATTTAGTCAAATTCGTCTTGCAGCCTGCGCATAGCTCTGAGTGCATGCAGAGCATGAAGGACTTCCACAGGCAGGCTTTGGCCTGCAGTAACTGTGTGGTCATCTTCTAGGCATTTCATTCCTGCAGGTATTGCTGTCCCATCTGTCATCTTTCAGGACTGGGCAACCATGCTTGCACTTATCCTGACATGTATTTGTAAAACATTCTCCCACACGTGAGCTTAGTTAAGGCCTAACTACAGGAAGGAGTTGAGTTCAAGGTAAGCTTATGTTTACTGCCTGATCCTGCTACCTTTACTCTCAGGTAGGAGTGTCAGTATCTTCTTGTACTACTACTTAGGTGGCTGCGTAAAGACTACTGCTAACGAGTTTTGACTGCCACCAGCAAACATGGTAAAGACCTGTAAAACATCACCTGCAGGTGCTGCGTAATACTTTAAAACGTATCAATTAAAACGTGATGACTAACATATTTTAAAGCATCGCTTATTCTCCTAATCCTTGCAGACCCTTTAAGCCTCCTCTCCAGTAATATCCTGACCCAACCGAAGTTCAGCAACAAGAATTCCATTTACCTCAGGGCTCTCACAGTTTCATTAGTCTGCCTAGGAAAGGGCAGAGAGCATGCCTGACAGCAAGGTCTCCCTGCCCCTTCCCTATTTTTCTTATTACAAAACCAGCTAGCTCAGAGTTAAGCACTATGGATGAACAGTATTTGTTAGGTTTTGCATAATTTTGCAATAGTATTATAAATATTCCAGTTCAAAGGGCATAAGTCCTGTACTGCCAAAGATGCTTAGTGTCCTCTTTCTTATGAACACAGGTGTTATCTAAATCACAGAAGAGAAGTGTAAAAGACTGAAAGTGAAACTGGAAAATATTATACTAGTTTCCCTTAAATAATAACCATACATCTGCGAGGGGGTGTTCATTTGTAGTTACACCATCCTAATGATGTCTCACATTTTCAATTTTTGAGCAGACATTGCAGCAAGATTTTTAAAAGAAAGTCATTTTGTGTTAAACCTTATTGTCTTTACGAAACTCTCTACTAAATGTGTTTTTCTTTAATCACAGTGTATATAAAACAGCTTGCTTAACATACTATACATTTGTTGATTTAGATTGTGACTTCCAGACCATATTTCCCTCTGGTTTAAATGTAGCAGTCTTAATTTTAAATCTGGCAACATTTAGAGGTTAGGAGTTTTTCTTAGTAGTGATGGTTGCACTTTCCTTTTCAACTTTGTTTTAAGTGCATTCTTTGCACTGCAGATTCAGTATCCTTGAGTAACCGGAAATCATTAATAAATATAATTATCACTAGCAGTGCTGGAACAGGGAAGGCTTTGAGATTAGTACAATGCCCTGGCAAAACACGTTTGACTGGATGAAAAAGTTTACGGAGATTAACACCCACAGAGCTGGCCCACTGGTAGGTTGTTGCAGGTTAATGGAAATGTGTGGCAACAGGCAGCAACATTAGCAGGGTCTTTATCTTTAGGTCTCATAAATATTCTTCTTAACCCCGGCTAACATCCATGTTTCAGGCTTTTCTAGAAAGAATTAGGACAGCTAACTCCATGCTTATTGTGAGGATTAGGTACATACAGTTCAGGGTTTTCTGCCTCCTCATTATCAGTTTAGAACTGCCTGGCCTTCTGGACACTTTTTTTTTAGACTATGTCAAATGTTGTGATATTGTGATTGCTGCCTCTAGCCCCTTTACTAAAGCAAGGGAAATTAACAGAAAATACCTAGGTTGCAGAGAGCTGACCTTAGACGATTTTATTTGAAGTGTAATGCTCTGTTAAATAAAGCTAGGAAATGTTGAACTAAGGGTTCATGCCTTACTGCGCTAAAAAGCTAGTTTAGTCATTAAGTTAAATTTAAAAGGAGCACGAGCTTCTTGTAGTCATATACAACTTTATTGCTCTTTTCAGGTCTTTGTCAGTTTCTTTGTATATTAAACTACAGAGACTTTATTCTTTAGTAGATTGAAAATGGAGCTGGGAAGGGGTTAAGGATCTTCGTTGACTGCAATTTCTCAATCAGCCTCAGGAAGCCTCAGGTCAACTTTGCTCATAAAACTCTGCACAAATATTTCTTTTTCTATCAGAGGAATTCTAATTCCACACACAGACCAGTGCCACTCAGATTATTACACATTATTAAAAATTAATTTTAAGGAATGGTTTGGTCCCTGTAATCTCCTGTAGAACTGTGAGAACTCAAGCTTTGGAAAAAATCACTCCTATAATAATAAAATAAATACTAAACATAGTCTTTTTTTCCTGCTCTTCTTACTGTTTCTGTTATCTCCCAGTTTTGAAATCTTTGCTCTTTTTCCTCCTTGTATTGTACAAATGAAGATTTTACCTCTAGCTATGAGACTCTCCTTAAGAAAAAAAAATCGCATTGAACTTAACAGGGATAAAAACCAATATGGAGATTAATAGCTTTCCATAGAAATTACTCTAAAAACCATATAATTTAATAGAAACTTCAGTAGAAAAAGTGAAAAATCACTCCCTCCTGTGGTAAAACCCGTAAGAGGGTAGGCTCAAGAGAAAAATACTTTTGTCACAAGGAGGCTGTTTGGCTGAAGGATTTGCCTGTTCACCCAGAGAACTGGCCTGTAACCAAAATTATTCTGATCATCTTGGCAGCTGGCAAGGAAGCCCCCTCGTGCCCTTCTGCTCCTGGCAGGAGTCATGCCATGACGAGGTTGGTCCTTCCCTTGCACCCAGTTGCTGGTCTTCGTTCAAGACTCCTCAGGACAACATTGACTGTATTTGCAAAATATCACGTGCCCAGTGATGCGATGGACAGGAGAAGGGTTTTCTAAATGGTAGTGTCAGCAGAGGTGGCACCTTCCTGGGGAACAACAGGGCGCCGCAGCCAGGAGGGGTTTCGGAAGTGGCCGATGCGGTGGGCAGGATTATTAGAGAGAGACATTCTTTTTACCAAAATGTGTGTTTTTTTGTCAGTAGGAAGGTTACATTTCCCTGCTGAATTCCACAGAAATCATCTATGTGTGAAGAGGTGTGAATGTACTGATACAGTACATTGGCTGCCAGGTAGAAAAGTCCCTTATCTCTTAGAAGGGCTGTTTACTTGTTTATTTGTACGTGTTAGTAAGCTTATTAAATTGGGATATAGACACCGTTCTTTATTAATGATGGTTGACAATTCTCCTAACAAAGTTTATAGTTACTGACAACTTTATCAAATGTTAACTTTTGAAACAAAAATTTTCTCTGCTAGTTTATCTGACATGTCCATGGGAATAAAAATATGGGGATTTGTTTATATTAAAAAATTCTATCAGCAATTTCTTTTGAAAGCAAGGTGTGTTCCCAGCAGTCTTAACTCTTAGAGAAAGCTTTTACTACAGTGGAATATGATAAAAACATTGAGATGACAGATTTCTCGCTGAACTTCATATTAAATGCTGATGCAGAGATCATTGTGCTAATTTGAATGCTCATCAGAGCAATGCGCACTGCAGACCAAGAGAACCAAAAGGATCAAACAGAACAAAGCCATCAAGTATGCAAAAGGAGGGAGGACACGGTTCCTGGAAGAAGTCTGGCAAAGCACCAGAGATCTATAATGTACCAGCAGAACCACTGGAAAGCAATTGCAAAGATAATACTGGAAACTTTGCAACAATGTCAGAACTAAAATCTGACTGGATCGCTATGCAATAGTAAATTATCTATTCCAATTACAGAAAGTGAACATAACAGAAAGCTACAACAAACCTATGTGTATAAAGTTTCATTTAAAAAAAATAGTTTTACATGAAGCAAGAAATAAAAATGGAATCATCACCAAAATAAGGCGGCTTCAAAGAGGAACAATGCACATATAATCAAATCGTGTATCTGCCACACTGAAAAATGCACAAATGGGATGATCTATGTATCAGCTACTTAACAGTTGATATGTTTCACAACGGTGATGTATGAAGGATGCTGGCAGACAGTCCAAATTCGAAAGCATCTCATGAAGTTTCTATGTCAACAACTGACCATGCAGTAATCGGCAGCTTGTGACAGTGAATAGATTTTCACTTGTCAGGGTGCATCCTTATCTGCTGGACTTTTCAACATGTACACAGAATGAAGTATGAAACAGGTCCTATGAGGATTCAAAAAGTGGGAGGAAGAGGTGGATACACCTTAAGTAATGTCAGATTTGTTGACAGCTCAGCTCTTTTTTTTGCTACAGTTTCTGATGCAATACACTGAACAGCATACTGGTAATGCAGGTGAGGAAGAGACACCATCCCTAAATGAAGCAATTTTAAAATGTGTACATACATAGGATGTCTCTGTTAAGAGAGATAGGATAATGCCACTATAAATGGTCATATGAATTCCAGTCGAGTATGTTCAACAACTGGGCTATCCCAAAGAAGTTATGATGAAATTAGGAATGACTAACTCATTCAGACAGTCATTCATTCATAAAAAGCTCAGAGGAGGATGGACTCTAAGAATGTAAGAAAGTTTGGTGTAAAATGTAATTCTTCAATAACAGCTTTTGGGCGTGAAGTCATGATAAATTCATATTACTTATTAGGACACTATAGGGGTCTTTTAAAAGTGGTGCTGGTGAAGAATTACATATTTCCTGTATAAAAAAGAAGACAGATTTATGTTACCAAGATGGGAATACAGCACAAACATATGTACTTTGATCATATTAGACGTAGGGATAGAAATGACCTTGAAATAGTTAGTGCGTATGAAAGGGATCCTAAGAGACCACCCTTGCAGAGGATGACTGGCAAGAAGATGATGGGGAGTCGGTTACTTATAACTCAAACAAGAAATGGTTTGAGGAGGCTTCCAAATGTTTCGGTAAGATGTTACCAATATTTTACATGGATTTTACCTTGCTTAAGGGAAGATTAACGTCTCTCCTATTTCATGTAACTCATTTCTGGTGTTATTTTGAATTTCTGATGGGTTAGAATTCTTGTTGCACACAGAACCTTTCCAGGCAAGTGGGAATAAAGGTCAGTTCTCTCTATACACATAAATGAAAGCTTGGAACATTATATGTAAAATAATTTGATCTGATATTCCCATGTATTTTGAACTTTCAAATTTAAGATGATGATCACTGGCTCAGAGAAGAGGGCAAATATTCAAGCTGATATAAAAGGGACCATACTTTTAACCAATGATTTGAAGTGTTAGATGGAAATACACACGGTTTCAGTGCTACCATTTGTTGTAATTTTTTTCAGAGAAAACTTTGTCATTCTGGATAATTCACGATTAAGACTGAACATTTATTACTACTAATAACAACAGCAACAGAGAAAGGAGGCATCATGACAACTTCTCTCCCTTCCTGCCCTCTGCAGGTAGAAGGGTCAGGCAGTCAGCAGAGTGTAGCTTACTATGTGCATATAGCAAACTTTCATTGCTTTCACAATGTTTTCTGAAGTTTATATGAACTTGATATGTTGTTTGCATTTAAAATTGCCTAGAACTGGCTTAGTGGTAAATTAATAATCAAACAGCCAAACAAGCAAAACCTTTTGGGCTTGATTTTTCAGAGAACATTATGTGAGTTTATTTTGTGTGGAAAAAAAGGAAGCAGAGGTATGAAGCTGCAAACAGTGATATTTAGGAAAATAAGTGGTATTTATCAGTACCGATTGTATTTGTGCATGAAAAAATATATGATACTTGTTTCATAAGTGGTTGCCTAGCCACTATATTTAGGCACAAAAATATACATGAGGAATGCTACAATAAACAGCTGAATATACATTTTACTCAGCTAGTAATGCATTTCTTGTATTTTATTCCTTGTTTTATTATTCAGGGAGAGGGCAGTGTTTTAAAATGTGAAGCTACGGAGCTAAATTTAATGCTCAAAGTCAGCTATCCTTCTCTTGGAGGATAAGAAAATTCACTGAAATTTTATATGTAATTTTCTCTCCTCTTTCTTCACTCTAAATTATTTTTCATTCATATACTGAAAAAATTATGTTTTTATTGACTTATTCAGGCTATGCTCCTTTCTGTAAAAGCCATCTGGTGAAGTATGGTCTTTTACTTCGGAGACCATAGGCAGATCTTTAGGTCAAGCAAATTGTCCTAGTTTCATTAGCTTCCATAGTGCTCTGGAAATTTGCCCCAGCTGAAGATGTCCTCCAAGTAGCCAATTCTAAACCTCAAAGAATCCCTGGATATCCACTTTGTTTTCTGTTCTATAGATCACTGAGCAGTAATGAATGAAAAAGCTTATAAATTTTAACATCTTAAACTTAAAAATCTTAAGTCTTTAAGTTCTTAAATCTTAAAAATCTTACACATAAAAATGTAATGGAAAAACTAGGTAGGAAAAAAAGTAAGATTTCTACTAAGTATACATATTAAAAATACAATTGTTCAGGTAATTAAAATGCATTTTTTGTAAGAGAATGATTTGGAAGAAATTATTCAAATTTGAATTTCACTTCTCCACTCACGAGGGTTCAGAACCATAGAAAATTAGTTTATTCATCATTGATAAAAATTCTCAGATGAGGATCTAGATTTGAATTAGTGAGAAAAAAGGCAAATTGGGTAAGTTTACTGGGTAAAATAAGGACATACCTAAATTTATGTTTAAAATAAAAATAGAATTTTTGAAAGCTTTCTAATATAGTTCAGTATTAAACTGGTTATAGTACAGAGGTTTTTTATGTAGAAGCTCTAAATTTGACTTATTTCAAAGAGAGGTTAAGGACAAGGTTCCCAAAACTCTTGATTGCTTGCATGGAATCCCACAGCAATAGGATCCAGCTTAGGTTCTTCTGCTGAATGGAGCTTCCTGAAAAAATGGACTAGTAATTTTCATGGGAAATACCAAAAAGGCCAGTACAGATGTTGTTCTGTCTTAGTGTAGAAAAAAATAGGAAAACTGATACTTCTTGTGAAAGGAAAAACAAAAAATGTGAAAAAATGTTTTTAAAAAATCCAGACATTGTTACTGGCTTTTCTGGAATGGCTGCATCTCCCAGGGCTTCTCGGCTTCCACTTTGCTCTTTCTCTGCTGAGAATGAAGAGAAAGGAAACAATTCAGGTGTTTCAGAGCCCTCTCTCCTTGAACTGAGGCTGAAAACCTGGAAGTCGTGGTGTGCCTAGGTCTCTCAAAACTTCTGGGCCTGTCAGACACCCTCCAGACTTGAACCTATCAAGGATGACTCCAAACAGCAGATCTCAGAAGACCTGTGGCTTGTGCAACACCTAAAGGAAATTTGGGACAAACAAGGGTGACTGTAATGTTTTTCAATGTACTTCTAATGTTGCAGCTCTTAGCAGGAGACCAGGAATTAGTAATACTTATTACTGTTTATTATCACCTCTTAAGAATAGTATGACTGACAATGTGCTGTTTATCCTTGGAAAGGGTAACAAGAGATATGAGCAACTGGAGACTTGTTAATCACAGTGCAGTGCTATACAGATTTTTTGAACATATTTTGAAGACAAAAATAGTTAAAAGACAGGAATTTTGTGAATTGACACCTCTTTTCAGTCATCAAAGGAAAATCCTCTTGCTCCATGGGATTTCCCATTCAATGTATTCACTTTTTTCCATCCCCCATTATCCCCAAATCCTCTTCCTAAACCTGTCTCAACGCTCTTGATTGCAGGTATATGGCTGCTCTGCTCTGCAAGGTCACCTGAGAGTGCTCTGCTTTTAGATTCACAGGAATGTCTGCACTTATGCAACTCACTCTCTCTCTAGATTTCCCAGAAAGGTATGTTTCTGGGGTTGCAGGCCTGCAGCTCTCCCTGGGAGATGCTGGTATGTCTCCTCCAGGAGTTGCTGTACCTTGCTGAACATCAGATCCACATATTGCATGTTAATGCAATGCTCTGATAAGGAAAAAAATGGAGAAGAAGAGAGAAAGATGTTAACCTTTAAGGTTTCTTACCAATGCCAGCTCTGCTGTATCCCCTTATTCTAGATCCATTTTCCTTACTCTTGACTAAGAGATCCTTATTGTCCCACAGTCACTTATTTCAGCTGGCAGACCTGAAATACAGATCTGCTTATTGGAAAAATTGTTTAAATTTCCACTAGGTCTTTTCCATTGTTTTCCTCCATTTTTATCTTTTTGAAGGACTTTAAAGGTATCCTAACAAGAAGAAAGAAAGGGGGGGGGGAAATGGATGAGTACTTGTGGGTGAACCTCTAGATGAGATCCTTAAAGGGCATTTAAGTGGGCCATTCCTCTTGTCCTTGTACTTTACACCAGAAATAAGGCTTCTTCTCATGTATGATGTCACTGTATATTGAGCATGTTGCTGTTGCTCTTGAAGGGGACGCCACTCCTCACCATAGCTTAAGTGTTACATTGCCATCACTGACTAGATTCTAATAGTATGGTACAGCTTGGCTTTCCTCAAAATACTTATCTCCCCAAAAGTGCAGTGATGGATTCATCTGACTTGAAGGTGGATGTCTACATCTGAGCTAATAGTTTGCTTATAGCCATAGGTTAGGGACAGTTACTTTTATGCCATGGTTCTTCTGTTACCATTTTCTGTATGGTAGTATGGAATGATCCCTAAAGGTATCTATTTTCTTCTGCTGCCTGTAATTGCAAGCCAACTATGCCTAGCTGTGAGGAGGTCAGATGTTTCTCACCTGGAGAGTCTGACAGGCCTGGGAGACCTGAGAGATACTTCCCCGTTTCGAATGGCATTGCAAAAAGTCCCTGCTGTGACCCCCCCCTAGAGTACACTGCAAATTTTGGTAGTTTATTTAGAGAAAAGATGAATTTAAACAGATGTGTGCAAAGAAGATATTTTGGAATGATCAGGGAAATGAAGATTTGTCTTACAAGGGAAGAATAAAAGACAAGAGGAAACAACCATTGCTCTTCGTAAATACCTCACAGGAGTAAACACTGGAGAGGGAGAAAAACTGAAGGTCAAACCTGTGTAGCTAAGACGTTCAAGCTAGGAAGTAGGTCTAGCAGAAGGCCTACTAGATAGTGGGTCTATCAGCTACCAGAAGACCGAGGTTTTGGAACAGACTTACAGTCAGAAGCAAAGTGGGCAAAAGAGCAAACTGCTTTTAAGTTGGATTTAGGTAAATTTAAAATATATATATGGAATTATAAAAATGTAGTATGCTTGTAAAGGTAGGGGCCTATGATTGTTTATGTTATTTATATGTTCTTAGGAGTGTTAGCCAACAATAGGTTGCAGAACAAACATGCTGTGAGATTCTAATCTTTCATTTCTAATCCTGGAGATACCCTAAAATGTAGAAAAACTAAAATATTTCCTAAAATAGAAAAACATCTTTTTCTGTCTATTTTCTACTCTCCATCAGTATCACATCTGCAGATGGACAGCAGATTTATCATAGCTTCAAAATGATTTATATTATATGATTTGTAACCATTCACTGGGTGGATTCCCGTCACCATCTTTTATCTATTGACCATTCCTGGAGTATTTGGAAACAAAGGTGATCTTATTCCCTCCAGTCCAATTTTGAATGTATCTACTTAGCTTTCCTACACTCCTTTTAATCTCAGTCCCATCCTTTCTATATATTGTCCCTATTTCTTTTCTATTCTCTTATTATTGGTATGGGTGAAATGTCTTCTGCTGTTTGTTTTAATTTCCTAATTCAGGTCTAATACAATTCACTTGAAGACCTTAGACCTTAAGCCTAAAAGTCAGGTTGGCTTTCATTAATTCTCATTTGCTCCCTCTCCATATCCAAATTAAATCTGAGTGCTCTTATGAGAGACCTTGCAAAAACTTAACACCTATTGTGCAATTCCTTTCCAAAGTGATTCTCCCACAGGCCTAGTGAAATCCTCAAATTTACTTGCTGATATCAGCAATGACACTGATGAAGAGACTGCATGTTTAAAAGGGAGGTTTACATGTAGACATATAGAAGAAACACAAAAGATATTGCTTCAGCTTTTGGCACTGTAGTCACAGTAATTGCTGAGAAGTGAATGGCCTCCTAAATCTAGGCGGTGCTTCCTCAGCCCATTGTGTATGACACCTTTGCCTACCTTGAGAAGTATACCTTTCCTTCCAAATTAAAGAGATGGAAAAGCTAACTGTCATATGGAATTGGAAAGATGGAAACAACCATAAAAAATACATTCATTGAAAATGTAGTTTACAAAACTACATAATGTTGTAAAGTTTGAAAATACTAAGCCTTTATACTGTCATGGCTAGAAAGAAGTAGATACGGATAAAAATATCCGTAATACTTGTCATTCTATTTCCTAATAGGAAATTCAGGGTAATGTCACTGAAGTCAGTGAAATTGCTCTGGATTTACTGAAGGAACTAAGAAAAAAATTTGTGTCACTTTGAAAAACATGACCTTTTCTGAGATCAATTTGCACCTCATCTATGCACCTCATTGTGGAGTTTCTTCTTAAGAATGCCGAATAATACTTTTGACTCTAACCCTGAGAGTATTTCGAAACCTATAGTAAGTCTACTTGCATCAGCTCTCTATATTGCATTTACGTGCTTCACTACTTCGTGCCTACCTATCACTATACTTAGAAAGTGAATACTTTCTTTATATATATATATATACACACACACATACACATACATACATGCATATATATATATAAAGATACAAATATATAGAGAGCTCTTAGCAAAATGGATCTCCCAGCATCAATTAAATCGTGCAGGGCAAATAGTGTCATGGATTTTTCAAGGATAACTGCTCATTTATGACTTTTTATATAGGGCCTACATGACCAATGTTAATAACGCAGAACAGCTATTTAAAATTGTATTCTATACAAGAAAGTAGCAATGGAGGCAGGAAAGGGATGAAATTAAAGTGGAAATAAATGTAAAAATAAAATGTTTCCTTTTGAAGATTACTTGTTTAAGGAAAAAAACCCTCATATTTTCAGTTAAGCAGTTCTTTGTACCCAGGGAGCCTTTCTTTTGCTCAAAGAACGCTTGTTAGTAACAATTTCTTGTTGGTAAAAGTTAAATGTCTTTTCTTTTTGATCTTAAAAGTTTAATTCCTCTATATTAATCCTACTCTTAATCAGAGAGATTTACCAAGACTTAAGAAGGACACATGTACACACACAGCAGGGAACAGAGAAGAAAGGAAAAAAAAGATGACAATTCCTATTTATGGTTAAGCTTTGGAAAGATATAATTAATTCAGAAGCCAGATTATTCAGGATTCGAGGGATGGTAGCTCTCTTTTCCTGTAAGTGCAAATTTTAGCCGTAGACCATTGGAAGGTAATTTTTTTTTTTTTTTGGACAGAAATTCTGGAACCTTCACTTCTTCTTTCAAAGGCCTCCCACACCAATTAAAAGCTAGCTGCATATCATCCTGGCACCTCATGAAGGAAGCTCTTTGTTCCTTTGGCATAGTAGACGCTGCTAGCCAACAAAACTGCAAGTCCATGCAGTTTAACATTAAGAAGCGTTAAGAAATAGGAGGGACAAAGATAGAAAGCAGATGGGTGTGTGTGAGCAAACGCAATGGTGCAACTTTCTGTCGGGAAACAAGGCTTTGCATCCGGCAAAGTTTCCATCAGATGGTCATTTGTTGATCTGAATTATCGTGAAAGCATTGAAAGACAACTCCTTTAATTTGGCAAATTGGTTGGCTGCTTAATGTAATGCTTCATTTTATGGTTCAGTGGTTGATTTTAACATAATCAGTATACCTGTCTCAGTGCCCCCGGCTGTGGCCTACCTCGGCTAACATTGGCCAGTCTGAGAAGCTAGGAGGAAAGTATAAAATTGTGAAAGGAGCTGTCTTCCAGGAAATTTGCTCAGTCATCTGTTCAAATCACATGAACTTCCAACATGTGTAACATCCTGAGTCCAAGAACAACACTGCTGGCTGAAAAAGTATCTCCTTTTGTTTGCTTTCAACTTGCTAGTCACATTTGATGTCCTGTAATTTTTGTATTGAAAGAAAGTGAAACAAATATTTTGGTTTTGCCTTCGGTGAGGTGCTCATGGTTTTTATGGATTTCTATCACTCCCTCACTCCAGCGCTGGCATGTCTTTTCCAGGCTGACTAGTCCTTTCAGTTGTTCCTCAAAGGGAGGCCGTTTCTTACCTTTGATCATCTGTGCTGTCTTTCTCTTTGGGTTTCCTAGTATCTGGTTCGGAATCATTTTTGAGAGGGTGAGAGTCCAGTATTTATGGTGCAGCACATCATTTATTCAGTAGCATAATTATGTTTTGTTTCACTTATTACTAATTGCTAATATTCATTTTGCTTTTTCATGACGACAGTAGAAATTTAACCTGTTTGTTTTTCTATTCCAATGAGATTCTCATTTTTTAAGCAACTGTTTGCTTTTTTTTTAAAAGAAATCTTTATCTTCTATAATCTCGTTTCTTGTTTATATCCAAACACAAACGAAAAATGTAATACAGGAATAAAAAATGTCCAGGTCAGCAAAACATAGGAAAATTCTGTACTGTTTTCTATACTATATGAGTATCTAAGTTTACTATATGAGAACGATTCCTCTTAGCAAAACTTTTGACAAGTATCCTTTTATGATTAGTAATGACTAAGACACTGCTCTTGTAAATACAGACATAATTAAAAGATGAAAGTAATAAAACATTTTGTTCAGTAGCTGCAAAAGGACAACAACATAAATTAGCAATATATTCCATGTTTCTTAGAGACAGAATTGGAGAATTAGTTTATAACAAATAATTTACAATATTTTTCCACATTTTATTACTTTCCTGAAAAAAATCTTTTCTCAAATATTGATTTTTTTTATTAGAAATAGATACAACTGAAAAAATTCCCTCTTCTCCAATTTTATTTTCCAGTGAAAAATATCAGTTTTTCAGAAGTGACAAATTCTGTGGCAATTATAAATTTTTTTTTTTTTAGGAAAAAATTCACATCAGGCCAAAAATGATAAGATTTTTGATGTTTTCTTTCAAAGCAACACGGGATTTAAATGCATATGTTGCCTGTAATTTTCATTGTCTCATGGGCGGCACGGACCTGGTCCATTCTGACATTACACTGCCTCTAAAATTTCTGCATCTGCTTTATGCTCTCTTTCCATACTTAGAGCAATCGTGCTTACTTTTGCAGGTTTCATTTGATTTGCCACTGGATTTTAATATGCGATGTTCTTTAGTAGTATGGTTTACAGCAGGTTTTGGATTTTTTCTTCCCAGTGACTTTTATACTGGTGTCTTTGAAGGTGGTCTAACATGTTGAGCGTGCTTCTGCTGTGAAGGGAATTGTTGGCTCCACTGCTCAGGTCTCTGCTGATTGCTCTAAGGAGAAGTTAAATTTGGATTTAATCTCTGCTCTTCTACTGAAGTGTGATGACAGGATTATTTTGCTTTAGTTAGATGGCAACAAAATTTTATTTTTTTCCTGCAGTTTAATTAACAGGGGAAATGAAGCTCCTTTTTGTTTTCCTCAGCTATATACTGTATATTTTAACATAGATTGAATTTCTTCTACTGTACTTTTCTTTGAGGATGAGGGAGGCAGTTCTGAAACATTAAAACCGCTCTCATCAGTCTGTGGACAGTTGCCTGACACAGCTTTGTGACGCTATTTTCAAACCAGGGACTCTCAAAGTAGTTCATGTAGGGCAGAAAGTCTTTGTCTTTATACACTTACCCTTTTTTAATATATGCTGACTCGACAGGGAGCAGTCACATGTAGTGACTCCTCTCTGAATGCTTGTAGTTAAATTTCTTAACCAAAACAGCACTGAAACAAACTGCTGTCTCTGTATTTCTATAGGGATATCTACCTAAGTATTGGCAGTGGCGCTTCAAGGGTTAATTCCCAGTGAACATAGAAAAAGCAAACAGTCTGGGTGCTAGTTTGTAAAACGAATTTTCAATGTGTAGCCCACAGACTATCATTGATTGTGGTAAATAAATAAAACCACTCCTGACTTTTATTGTTGTAGGGAGTAATTATAATTCACAGGGCCAGACCCTTTGTGCCACAGAATGCTTCATTTGTGGTTTGCATGAGCAGATACATTAACTTCTGTAAGCTCTTTTCATTAGAACGCTATTACTCATTGAGGACTGATCAATATATCATCTATACAACATCTTGAATGTGGATGTCTGGACCCATTGTGGGCTTGCTGATAATGACTTCTTTATTCAAGCCAGCTTGTAGGAACAAGGAGATAAAGAAAAGGGAAGAGAATTATAGCATATGCTCATGAAAGTATTCTAAAGGTTATAAACAGAAAGCAGGAGTAAAGCTACAGGCGAGGGAAAGCTATCATACGAGAAAAAAGAGTGGAAAGGAACTGAAAGTTGAAAAGGAAAAAGGGTTAGAGTTTCACTGTATTTCTTTTTTTGACATTATGCAAAGCAAGCTAAGTTTTAATAAACCTTCTTTTGAAACTAGTCCTCCCCTTTGGGATTATATTGCCCTTTAGGTTTTCATATCCTAATGCGCTGCTCATCTTGTGAGGCATTTAAGTATTCCCAATGAAAGCAGAGCACCGTTTTCCTCCCCCCTCACAATCTTTTATTTATCTTTTGTTCTCCTCCTTTCTCGCCTCCCTTCTTCCTCCCCAAATAAACTCTCTGGGGCTCAGAGGGGTTATTTCTTCCATTAAGTTTTGATTTCTTATTATATTTATCCTTTTCTTCTGTTTCAAGCCTTCCTTATGCTCTTTATCAAACAGTATGTAATTTCATTGGAATTTTAATGCACAGCGTGACAGAATGCAGCTTGATTTAGGATCACTGCCTTCTCCATATCTGGGGTACGTTTTGGAAAATGGGATGGAGTGGAAAACGGTATATACACAAAACACTCTATTCATTAATACTAGCTTTTTCCTTGCTGCTGTAGTTTGGCTTCTGTTTTTCTGATGGCAAAAGAAGTGAAGAACTGTAGTCTGTTCTGCAGATTGGAGTAGAGATGCTGTGCAGTTGAAGGAAATACAGATAGGGTTAGAATCATTTGCAAGGATTAGGAAGAAGAATTTATGAAAGAATGCATAACAAAAGAGTCATCCCAAGCTACAGTTTTAGTATGGGAAGGAAGAGGGTTTTTTTCCTGAAAGAAAACGAAATTAGATTCCTGAGAAAGATTCATCTAACAAGCATTCTAGGCACATTTCCACCAAAAAAGAGGTGGTGGTGAGAGGGAGATAATGACATCTTTAGTAGGACTACTTATTGTGTAAATTTAAGTACCTGTGTAATGTGTACATGAAAATGAAAAATTGTGGACGTTGTTCCAACTGAATGAACAGTTCAGGAGGACCTTGCAGAGATCCTACCCTCCATGACAGCAGGCCAGCCTCTGGAAGTCAGTAAGGTGTTCAGGTAATGAGGATGTGCTCTTCAGTTTTTGGGAGCTGAACGAAAACATAATCAGAGATTGGTAGTCATGTTTCCGGAAAGATCTTAGAACAGTAAGCTGTTTTAACATCAACCCAGCAGTCTGAAACTGCTAAACAGCCCAGTTCACAGAAATTGGGATCTGGATGATCCCTTCCCAGAAAAGAAAAGATGTGCAGCATTGCAGACTGCTAGCTGAGGGGTGGGAAAATATTTTGCCCCCCGAAAACTTTGCTTTTGACTTCCTCTTAAAAATAAGCAGATACTTCTACCTGAAATCTAGAAGTTTCCACTGGAACGGAAACATTCCATTTCGGGTTGTGTTGGCTGCATTTGTCAAGTCAGATGAAATATTATTCTGTGGAGCAGGTACCAATAATTATATGTCAGCTTCAGCGGCTTCAGTTCTTCATGGAAGCTGTAGTTCAGGGGTCTCGCTGGCGTCCTTGTGACGACCTGTCAGGCTGCAGCGTGAAAGTCACAGGAGAGACTTAATCTGCCGCGATGCTCACAGGAGGGAGGGGACCAGTTGCTCCCAAACAACCACTTCCCTGGGACACAAGAAAATACAGGTCAATACTGAACTGTGTCTAAAAGGAGCATTCCAATTTGGAAATCCAAGCATTTGTTTTAACAGATGAAGCAGTATTTGGTGAGGCACTGCTGCCTGAACTGAGTGGTGTGCCTCCCCTAAAGACATGGCATTCTTAGGGAAGGGTCAAATATGCTCTTCCTCTGAAGAGCATAGAAACCCCGCCTGCCTACTGCAGAGCTTCTTTAAAGGCTGAGTGTGAGTGCGGAGTTCGGCATAGGCAGTACAGCAAACCTAGAACTTCCAACCAGAGGGATTCTGTACTTACCGACTGGATTCATATTTTAGTGCACACACATAGTTTCTGTAAGAAAACCTGCTGCTTAAGCAAAGCCCCTAGGGAAAGACGCAGTTTTGCAGAAATTTCAAACCGGACCTCATTTCTGTATTACTGGGAACAGTTCTCTGCCTCTGCTGTCCTCTGAACACCCTGCAGAATAGCAGCAAAATGCAGATGCTCTCCGTCGGTCCCCAGCAAAGTCTGTGAGCACTATGCGTTTGAAACCTGACAAACTCCCTTAGGTCTGCGTTCGCTTCTGGGCTGCAAGATCTTGCTTAGTGACTTCAGACAACAATTCTTCACATATATAATTGCTTTTACTGCGGAAGGATGTTCAGCTGAGTTTTAATAAACCAGTTTGCTTTATACTTTGATTCTGCTTTCTCTTACTTCTGCCAGACCTCTCAAGCCTCTCATCTCTTTCTTGGTATGCTTAATCTTGCTGCTGCAGAATTTTGTTGTGCTTGTACGAAGGAGTTTTCCTCTTGCATGCCTAGCTAGGCTGTTCCAGCAGTATTATGTAAAGTAGTGGTGGGCTCGAGAGGAAGAATCCATTAAAGTTGCTTCATTGAACTCAGAACTGTTTGGACTTGTTGGCAATGTATAGTAGGTCTCGTTATAAATTTCCATGGAGCTATTCCAGCCTGTCTTGGGAATCAGAAAGTCTCTTCTCGCTAGCAGTGCAAAAGATAGCAGCCGTGCGGAGCAGTCAGTGCCTAGATTTTGGCCAGTCCCAACACCATCCTCCTACAGCCACCAGTGAGAAGCCCAACAGTCCAAATTCCAGCATTTCTCCACTGGTGAGCGCTCTGTAGGTAATGTACTCCTCAGCTTTGCTTAGCTTCAGTAAGTCTGGTATCACTGAATATACCCCATAATCTGAGAGCTACAATTAGCTTCTTTGCATATCCTGTGCTCTACCTGAAACAAAATGGAAATTCAAGCCCCTTGTCTTTGTCTTCTGCACTCCCCTCTGCTCATTTCAGTGCCTCTCTCTTCTGTATTCCTTATCACAGTACTACCAAGGTGAACTTCTTTCTATAGTGCCTACCTTTTGGATCAGCTGAAACTTCTCTGCCTCACAAGCCTCCTTTCCTTTTACAACTTGAAAATTAAATGAAATTGGCGAAAAGATAAAGATTTTATGTTCTCTGTCCTTTTACTACTTCCCAGATGATTCAGTGCTCTCACTTACCCTTTAAACACTAACTTTGCACCCTCTTTTTCTGCTAAGTGCAGTGTAGGTTCTGCTTTGCATGGAGCTCTTCCAAGTGATTCAGGATGACATTTATATTAAAGGTACTATATAAAATAAACTGCACTATAATATACTGTAAAAAAAAGAATTAGATGTTTCACTATGAGAAAAAGTGTAGAATAATCATGAAACTGTATTGAAGAGCCATTACTGATGGTTTAGTCTCAGAACTGAGGTTCTCCAGAGATCTGTGCTGAGTCCAGTTTTATTCAATATTTAATTAATACTTTGGTTTTCATAACAGAGAATAAGCTCATTAAATAGGGACCAAAATATGCAGCTGAGGAGCTGTGAGTATGTTTAAAGACAAGACAAAAAATCAGAAAAATCTGGACAAATTGAAAAATACAGTATGACTACACTCGAGTTTTCGTGCAGGAAGGTTTGATACTTCAGGCAGGAAGGTTTAAACATGATCAACTGTGCAAACACAGAATAGAGAGTAGGTAGCTTTTCTGTAGAAAACGTGAGAGTTTTAATCTGCTGAAACCTGAACCAAGGGAACCGTGTCATAGGGCTGCAAACACCACACTGAGAGGAAGCAAGCAGCAATATAACTGCAAGATACATGAAGTAATCCTTTTACTTCTTTGGGAGCATATAGGGCCCGGAGCTTTGTTATCAGTTTTGGACACAGCACCAAAGAAAGATGAAGGGCAATTGCAGTAAGTCCAAAAGACAGCGACAAGAATGATTAGATGAGAGAACAAGCTGAATGGGAGAAGGCTGAAGCAATCGAGGTTAGTTAAGCTGAAGAAGAGAAGGTGGAAGGCACAGTAATAAACTGAAGCTTGTGAAAGGCGGCTATAAAATGAAACGCAGAATCTGCTGTCCAGGACCTTGGTGGGTGGGACAAGAAAAAACGGGCTTATATTGCAGTAAGAAGGATTCAGGACATCCTCCCTGGTTTCCAGCAGGACAGTAAGGAAGCACTAGACAAGATTTTGGGGGAGGCTGTGGTGTCTTTATAGACCTGTATAAAAACTGGATTTAACAGGATCTCCCTCCCATTCCTGTTTCCGCACTGAGACAACCAGTTCTGCCAATGTCAGTTATCCCAGATCTTTGTCTAACCTGTTCTGGGAGATCTCCACATATCCCCAGGCAGCCAGTTCTAGTTCTTCATTAGAATTCCCATTAGAGGCCGTTTTTAATGTCTAACTTGGCTTTATCAGTGATGAAAGAGAAGAATCCTTATATTTTTTGCAAGCACTATACTTCTGTATCCACCCCCATATAATACCTTTTGTCTCATATGGAGTTCTTTAAAAAGAAATAAGACAGGAATAACTGCAGCAGATATTACTATGGGGTAGGCAGTTGTCCTGGATTCCTGCTTAAGGTTCTTCCACTCTGTTTAGGTTTTCTGGAATTGCCAGCAATGCACCCATAAGACAGTAGGAGAGGGTGGTTTGTACTTGTACTAAGGGTACAGGTGCGCAGGAATGCAAAGACAAGGTTAAAGCTCACATAAGTGAAGCCAAGCCACATTCATATTTCATATGGAGTTCAGTTGTCGAGTATTTATGCAGAATCCTGGGTGAAACTGAGTAGCCTGTGCTAAAATCCAGGCTGCTTTGAGAAACGAGTTGCTGGTTTTCCAAGTTGTCTCTACACAAGTTGCAAGCATATCCTTGAATTTCAGTGTTGTGACATACCCGTTGGAGAGTTTAGGGATCGAGATATTGTCATCCAAAAAGCTGTCTCGGCTGGCTGGCCATCTAGAGTCTGTTTTGTTTTGCTGTGAATATGAATATGAAAAATTTACCCCCATGAAAGATTTGTGAGTTAGATCAGGCAGAAACGTCCTGTGAGCATGAGGGTCATGATTTTTAGAAGTATTACATTATTCAAAATGATAAATCAATATGCTTATTGATTGAATCATATGACTGAATCTTCAGTACCCGCATCTCCTGAGGGCCTGATAAGGTTGGCAGTGCGGTGCAACCTCTTCCAGTCTCATATCCCGTTAAGCAACTCTATGTATATCAAATCTTATTTCCCAATTAATATTTAGAGTATATGAAGTATGCATTCATACATTTAGTAGGGACCCTTATGACCACATGAGAACATACCCTAAAAGATCTTATGGAATGTGAAAGGAAGGTGAATGAGGTACCTCTATCAATCCCACCGAATATGTAATCTGAGATTGCTGGGATGTCATTTTTTTGTGGTGAAGCTTCAGTTTTTGCAAGGTCTGATTTATGCAATATGTATAGTGTGTGGATATATTTCAGCATTAAACTTGGAAGCATTTATGCTCATGCGTAGCTTTCCGCGCTTAATGCAGAAAATTCTTTGATGACTGCTCGGGCGGATAATCTTAAGCATATGCGTAAGTGTTTGAGATAGTAGAGCTTCAATTATTATCATTCTTTGGAAAATGAAGCAAGGCCACAAAGAGGTCATGTATAAATTAAATATGAAGCAAAATGAAAAAGTAAATAAGTCAGGAAAAATAATTAGCTGACGTAGGTTAATTTTTTTTTTTTAATATTTGTTTGTGGAACATTGTGGAACAAAGTGTAATTAAGTCCTTAGTGAACGTATGGTATGCAAATAGTAATTCAGGTTATTAGTATGTATTCAGCAGAATATTTGGGAAGTTCATCCACATATACATATAAAAGAAACTTGAAAACTAGAATATGAGAGTGAGAACAGTACAGTGATGGTGAATGTTCGTTCTGCTGATATTTTTGGTTTTGGAGGAACCCAGCAAAATAGAACCTCCGTAAAGGACACAAGCCAATTTCATTTTTTAATGAGGGTGTGGGTCTAAGATGAGGGGAAGGTGAAACTAGCTATGTTAAGCTAATTAAACCCACTCTCTTTTTTTGCGATTTTCTGACACGGAGTACTGAATTAACTATAACCACTTGTGACAGTTCTGGTTTCAGTTTTCATTACCTTGTACTTCCACTCATGCCAGAACTGTTCCTTTTTCTGTTTCTGCCTTTTGTGAGGGATTTCTTCTGGAAGTTTCATTCCAAGACCTGATGAGCTGCTTTCAGGGAGAGATTTTGACATGCTCTAAAAACTACACATAGAATTCATTTAACATTGTGGTCAGATTAGCATTAAATAAAGCAAGAGAAGTAAAAAAAAAAAAAAGAAAAGAAAAAAGTAGTGACTCATAAGGCTAATGTAATTGTGATGTGTTTTTTAAATAGTAGGAGAGAATGTGGTCAAAAAGCCAGATAGTCCTTGTGTTATCTGGTTAAGACTTCCTAACATGAACCTCTCACATTTTTTGTTGTGCCTAGTGAGATAGGATGAGTGAAGGAGACAATACAGAACAACAAAAGTGAGTTTGGATTTGCATAGTACAGCGGTATTTGGAGGGTGTGAAGCAGGCGCCTCTGACTTCATGACAATCTTCATTCCTTACAGCTGTGCCGTCTCTGTGATCACTCAGAGTGCATGGGTTTAAGCACATAACACATCTGTGAAAGATCTGGCTCTCAGATCACAGGCAAGGGCTCAATTCTACCATTTTTTTTGCAGCAAAAAGCTCAGCAGATAGGATCCAAACCTGTTAAGATCATAAGGGTCTACAGAAGCAAATGAATAGCAAATCTTATCTTTACCAGAATGTTTTACACCCAAACAAAGAAGAAAGCCCACTGCGCCTATACTGTTTAAGAATAATGTCCATATGGTGGGTCAGTTGTAGTAATGCATTTTCTTGACCAAAATGCAGCTATAGCAACATATACAAGCTGAAGTGTTGGCTTGATGCATTTTTGTATGAAACCAAAAAATTGTTGTTACATTTATTGACTGCAGATGTGTAAGTTATTTATTTTGCTATTGTAATTTTACATTCTATGTTTCTTCCATAAAATTCACTATGAAATATTGTATATTGAGGGAAGAGACTTGATTTACTTTTTGTGAGATGGCACTAGAGACTGTCTTTTTAAGTGAAGTCATAGGAGGACCCATGTTGGATGAGTCAGTAATGTGTGATGCATTAAGGAACTAGATTGAAGAACAAAGATTAAAGCGCAGAATAACTGCTGAATATTGTTGCAAGATGGGTTCAAATACTAACAGAGTAAGGGATGGTTTCTTGATAGTTTTAGACTATAAAATATTTATCTACAATGGTTAAAATAAAAAGTGTTTCCTTTATTGCTACAATTCTGGCACCTACAATACTGACCAAGATTAACAACTGAAAATTCGTAGTTTAAGGCACAGAAAAAAGGTAGTTTAAGACACAGAAGAATGTCAAACCTTTTTTTTGCCTCAGCTGATATGAAGTTTACTGATGGTCAGTACAGTAGTGATTCTGCTGATACAAATCCCATTCATGCCAATGGAGAATTAAACCTGGTTTACCAGCAGGGTAAGACCCTTTTACTCATAAATCTTTTCTTGGGAGCAGTAGTATACTGATATTCTCGTATTTTGCAAATGGAGAGACAACATATTTATTTTAGTGCGTGATAATATACCTCTGCTACATTGAAAGCAGCAGCTACACGTAAGACTCTTAAGTCTGACTGTGGTGAGTTCCTGCCACAGGATGATTTCAGAGCGTTACAGTCCTTTTTCTAGTGTTTCACGGTCTCTGTACACAATTTCTTCTGTACACTAAAGCTGTCTAGTCCATCATTTTTAATTGGATACAGCGTAGTCCATCCTTCTATATGAAAACAACCCATATTTACTGTAAAATTAAAGGTTGATTTTAAAAATTACAGTATAATTTGGGTAGTGTTTAGTTTTCAGAAAATAATTCTTAATCATGTTGTAACAGTTCATATAAAATGAAATATTTCATTTTTTAACGATGAGCATGTCTTCACTACAGCTGAGGCAATTCTGCAAGTTATGATTTTTATTAACTTTTTTAGTATGTTTAACTGAAAATAATTTTTCTCTTATTCATCTGCATTCAATTCATGTAATCCTCTCAACAGAGTTTTTTATTAAATAGATAATACACACCATACAAATACAAAATTGCTCTAATTGAATATTCTTTATAGATCATTAATTTTAGGCTGAACACTCTGTACATCACAAAATATATTATGTTTAGATGCAATAATATGAGGCTCATCTTTTTTTCATCAAAGTCTTCCATGGACTCTAAAGTTGATAATTAAGCTGGAAATGAGATTGTTACATTTTGTAGAACTTTATGTGAAATATTCATATTTTTCAGTGCAATGGCTATTTCTCAGATGTCACACTAGCTGCTATCCGAATTGTGGCTGACGCATT